>NW_026775605.1:0-563000 GCF_030987335.1 Cornus florida | reverse complement strand
CTTGATTGCGGTATTTCCATTCAAAGATTTCATACTTACTCAGTAAAACACTCTTCGGGATGTCGAAGGGAACTCGAATAAGTTTAACTCAAAACACTCATTTTCTTTCAAAGATTCAATCTCTGTACATTAAAAAGGTTTAGTGACACGATAGGTACCTTTATTGAGTTATTTTCATTCACAGATTCAATCTTTACTCATTAAAACACTCTGTGTGACGTAAAAGTGATCTCGAATAAATTTAACTCAAAACTCTCATTTTCTTTCAAAGATTCAATCTTTATACATTAAAATTGTTTAGTGACATAATTGGTACCTTTATTGAGCTATTTTCAATCGAAAATTCAATCTTTACTCGTTAAAAGACTCTTCGTGACTTCATGGGTAACTCAAAACTGTTTAGCTCAAAACTCTGATTTTCTTTCAATGATTCAATCCTTATACTCTAGAAAGGTCTAGTGACATAATAGGTATATTATTGAGGTATTCTCATTCAAAGATTAAATCTTTACTCATTAAAACACTCTTCGGGACGTAAAAGGGAACTTGAATAAGTTTAACTCAGAACTCTCATTTTCTTTCAGAGATTCAATCTTTATACGTTAAAATGGTCTAGTGACATAATAGATACCTTGATTGTGGTAATTTCATTCAAAGATTCGATCTTTACGCATTAAAGCACTCTTCGTGACGCCAAAGGGATCCCGAATAAGTTTAACTCAGAACTCCCATTTTCTTTCAAAGATTTAATCTTTATACATTAAAATGGTCTTGTGACATAATAGGTACCTTGATTGAGGTATTTCCATTCAAAGATTCAATCTTTACTCATTAAAACACTCTTCGGGACGTCGATGGGATCCTGAATATGTTTAACTCAAAACTCTCATTTTCTTTCAAAGATTTAATCTTTATACATTAAAATGGTCTTGTGACATAATAGGTACCTTGATTGAGGCATTTCTATTCAAAGATTCAATTTTTACTCATTAAAACACTCTTCGGGATGTCGAACGGAACTCGAATAAGTTTAACTCAAAACTCTCATTTTCTTTCAAAGATTCAATCTTTATACGTTAAAATGATTTAGTGACATAATAGGTACCTTTATTGAGTTATTTTCATGTGAAGATTCAGTCTTTACTCATTAGAAGACTCTTCGTGACTTCATGGGTAACTCGAATAAGTTTACCTCAAAACTCTGATTTTCTTTCAAAGATTCAATCTTTATACACTAAAAAGGTCTACTGACATATTAGGTAAATTATTGAGGTATTTTCATTCAAAGACTCAACCCTTACTCATTAAAACACTCTTTTATACGTTAAAATGGTCTAGTGACATGATAGGTACCTTGATTGAGGTAATTTCATTCAAAGATTTAATCTTTACTTATTAAAACACTCTTCGTGACGTGAAAGGGATCTCGAATAAGTTTAACTTAAAACTCTCATTTTTTTTCAAAGATTTAATCTTTATATATTAAAATGGTCTAGTGACATAATAGGTACCTAGATTGATGTATTTCTATTCAAAGATTCAATCTTTACTCATTAAAACACTCTTTGGGACGTCGAAGGGAACTCGAATAAGTTTAACTCGGAACACTCATTTTCTTTCGAAGATTCAATCTTTATATATTAAAAATGTTTAATGACATGATAGGTACCTTTATTGAGTTAGTTTCATTCAAAGATTCAATCTTTACTCTTCAAAACACTCTCCGTGACGTCAAAAGGATCTCGAATAAGTTTAACTCAAAACTTTTATTTCCTTTCAAAGATTTAATCCTTATACATTAAAATGGTCTAGTGACATAATAAGTACCTGGATGGAGGTATTTCCATTCAATAATTCAATCTTTACTCTTTAAAACACTCTTCGAGACGTCGAAGGGAACTCGAATAAGTTTAACTCAGAACTTTCATATTCTTTTAAAGATTCAATCTTTACTCATTAAAAAGGTTAAGTGACACGATAGGTACCTTTATTCAGTTATTTTCATTCAAAGATTCAATCTTTACACTTTAAAACACTCTTCGTGACGTCATAGAGATCTCGAATATGTTTAACTCAAAACTCTCATTTTCTTTCAAAGATTTATTCTTTATACATTAAAATGGTCTAGTCACATAATAAGTACCTTGATTGAGGTATTTTCCATTCAATGATTCAATCTTTAATCATTAAAACACTCTTCGGGACGTCGAAGGGAACTCGAATAAGTTTAACTCAGAACTTTCATTTTCTTCCAAAGATTCAATCTTTATACATTAAAAAGGTTTAGTGACATGATAGGAACCATTATTCAGTAATTTTCATTCAAAGATTTAAACTTTAATCTTTAAAACACGCTTCGTGACTTCAAAGGGATCCCGAATAAGTTTAGCTCAAAACGCTCATTTTCTTTCAAAGATTCAATCTTTATACATCAAAATGGTCTTGTTACATAATAGGTACCTTGATTGCGGTATTTCCATTCAAAGATTTCATACTTACTCATTAAAACACTCTTCGGGATGTCGAAGGGAACTCGAATAAGTTTAACTCAAAACACTCATTTTCTTTCAAAGATTCAATCTCTGTGCATTAAGAAGGTTTAGTGACACGATAGGTACCTTTATTGAGTTATTTTCATTCACAGATTCAATCTTTACTCATTAAAACACTCTGTGTGACGTAAAAGTGATCTCGAATAAATTTAACTCAAAACTCTCATTTTCTTTCAAAGATTCAATCTTTATACATTAAAATTGTTTAGTGACATAATTGGTACCTTTATTGAGTTATTTTCATTCGAAGATTCAATCTTTACTCGTTAAAAGACTCATCGTGACTTCATGGGTAACTCAAAACTGTTTAGCTCAAAACTCTGATTTTCTTTCAATGATTCAATCTTTATACTCGAGAAAGGTCTAGTGACATAATAGGTTTATTATTGAGGTATTCTCATTCAAAGATTAAATCTTTACTCATTAAAACACTCTTCGGGACGTAAAAGGGAACTTGAATAAGTTTAACTCAGAACTCTCATTTTCTTTCAGAGATTCAATCTTTATACGTTAAAATGGTCTAGTGACATAATAGATACCTTGATTGAGGTAATTTCATTCAAAGATTTGATCTTTACTCATTAAAGCACTCTTCGTGACGCCAAAGGGATCCCGAATAAGTTTAATTCAGAACTCTCATTTTCTTTCAAAGATTTAATCTTTATACATTAAAATGGTCTTGTGACATAATAGGTACCTTGATTGAGGTATTTCCACTCGAAGGTTCAATCTTTACTCATTAAAACACTCTTCGGGACGTCGATGGGATCCTGAATATGTTTAACTCAAAACTCTCATTTTCTTTCAAAGATTTAATCTTTATACATTAAAATGGTCTTGTGACATAATAGGTACCTTGATTGAGGCATTTCTATTCAAAGATTCAATTTTTACTCATTAAAACACTCTTCGGGACATCGAAGGGAACTTGAATAAGTTTAACTCAAAACTCTCATTTTCTTTCAAAGATTCAATCTCTGTACATTAAAAAGGTTTAGTGACGCGATAGGTACCTTTATTGAGTTGTTTTCATTCACAGATTCAATCTTTACTCATTAAAACACTCTGTGTGACGTAAAAGTGATCTCGAATAAATTTAACTCAAAACTCTCATTTTCTTTCAAAGATTCGATCTTTATACATTAAAATTGTTTAGTGACATAATTGGTACCTTTATTGAGTTATTTTCATTCGAAGATTCAATCTTTACTCGTTAAAAGACTCATCGTGACTTCATGGGTAACTCAAAACTGTTTAGCTCAAAACTCTGATTTTCTTTCAATGATTCAATATTTATACTCTAGAAAGGTCTAGTGACATAATAGGTTTATTATTGAGGTATTCTCCTTCAAAGATTAAATCTTTACTCATTAAAACACTCTTCAGGACGTAAAAGGGAACTTGAATAAGTTTAACTCAGAACTCTCATTTTCTTTCAGAGATTCAATCTTTATACGTTAAAATGGTCTAGTGACATAATAGATACCTTGATTGAGGTAATTTCATTCAAAGATTCGATCTTTACTCATTAAAGCACTCTTCGTGACGCCAAAGGGATCCCGAATAAGTTTAACTCAAAACTCTCATTTTCTTTCAAAGATTTAATCTTTATACATTAAAATGGTCTTGTGACATAATAGGTACCTTGATTGAGGCATTTTTATTCAAAGATTAAATTTTTACTCATTAAAACACTCTTCGGGACATCGAAGGGAACTCGAATAAGTTTAACTCAAAACTCTCATTTTCTTTCAAAGATTCAATCTTTATACGTTAAAATGGTTTAGTGACATAATAGGTACCTTTATTGAGTTATTTTCATGTGAAGATTCAATCTTTACTCATTAAAAGACTCTTCGTGACTTCATGGGTAACTCGAATAAGTTTAGCTCAAAACTCTGATTTTCTTTCAAAGATTCAATCTTTATACACTAAAAAGGTCTACTGACATATTAGGTACATTATTGAGGTATTTTCATTCAAAGACTCAACCCTTACTCATTAAAACACTCTTTTATACGTTAAAATGGTCTAGTGACATGATAGGTACCTTGATTGAGGTAATTTCATTCAAAGATTTAATCTTTACTTATTAAAACACTCTTCGTGACGTGAAAGGGATCTCGAATAAGTTTAACTCAAAACTCTCATTTTTTTTCAAAGATTTAATCTTTATATATTAAAATGGTCTAATGACATAATAGGTACCTAGATTGATGTATTTCTATTCAAAGATTCAATCTTTACTCATTAAAACACTCTTTGGGACGTCGAAGGGAACTTGAATAAGTTTAACTCGGAACTCTCATTTTCTTTCGAAGATTCAATCTTTATATATTAAAAAGGTTTAATGACATGATAGGTACCTTTATTGAATTAGTTTCATTCAAAGAATCAATCTTTACTCATTAAAAGACTCTTCGTGACTTCATGGGTAACTCGAATTAGTTTAGCTCAAAACTCTGATTTTCTTTCAAAGATTCAATCTTTATACATTAAAAAGGTCTACTGACATATTTGGTACATTATTGAGGTATTTTCATTCAAAGACTCAACCCTTACTCATTAAAACACTCTTTTATACGTTAAAATGGTCTAGTGACATGATAGGTACCTTGATTGAGGTAATTTCATTCAAAGATTTAATCTTTACTTATTAAAACACTCTTCGTGACGTGAAAGGGATCTCGAATAAGTTTAACTCAAAACTCTCATTTTTTTTCAAAGATTTAATCTTTATATATTAAAATGGTCTAGTGACATAATAGGTACCTAGATTGATGTATTTCTATTCAAAGATTCAATCTTTACTCATTAAAACACTCTTTGGGACGTCGAAGGGAACTCGAATAAGTTTAACTCGGAACTCTCATTTTCTTTCGAAGATTCAATCTTTATAAATTAAAAAAGTTTAATGACATGATAGGTACCTTTATTGAGTTAGTTTCATTCAAAGATTCAATCTTTACTCTTCAAAACACTCTCCGTGACGTCAAAGGGATCTCGAATAAGTTTAACTCAAAACTTTTATTTCCATTCAAAGATTTAATCCTTATACATTAAAATGGTCTAGTGACATAATAAGTACCTTGATTGAGGTATTTCCATTCAATGATTCAATCTTTACTCTTTAAAACACTCTTCGAGACGTCGAAGGGAACTCGAATAAGTTTAACGCAGAACTTTCATATTCTTTTAAAGATTCAATCTTTACACATTAAAAAGGTTAAGTGACACGATAGGTACCTCTATTCAGTTATTTTCATTCAAAGATTCAATCTTTACACTTTAAAACACTCTTCGTGACGTCAAAGAGATCTCGAATAAGTTTAACTCAAAACTCTCATTTTCTTTCAAAGATTTATTCTTTATACATTAAAATGGTCTAGTCACATAATAAGTACCTTGATTGAGGTATTTTCCATTCAATGATTCAATCTTTAATAATTAAAACACTCTTCGGGACGTCGAAGGGAACTCGAATAAGTTTAACTCAGAACTTTCATTTTCTTCCAAAGATTCAATCTTTATACATTAAAAAGGTTTAGTGACATGATAGGAACCGTTATTCAGTAATTTTCATTCAAAGATTCAAACTTTAATCTTTAAAACACGTTTCGTGACTTCAAAGGGACCTCGAATAAGTTTAGCTCAAAACTCTCATTTTCTTTAAAAGATTCAATCTTTATACATCAAAATGGTCTTGTTACATAATAGGTACCTTGATTGCGGTATTTCCATTCAAAGATTTCATACTTACTCATTAAAACACTCTTCGGGATGTCGAAGGGAACTCGAATAAGTTTAACTCAAAACACTCATTTTCTTTCAAAGATTCAATCTCTGTGCATTAAAAAGGTTTAGTGACACGATAGGTACCTTTATTGAGTTATTTTCATTCACAGATTCAATCTTTACTCATTAAAACACTCTGTGTGACGTAAAAGTGATCTCGAATAAATTTAACTCAAAACTCTCATTTTCTTTCAAAGATTCAATCTTTATACATTAAAATTGTTTAGTGACATAATTGGTACCTTTATTGAGTTATTTTCATTCGAAGATTCAATCTTTACTCGTTAAAAGACTCATCGTGACTTCATGGGTAACTCAAAACTGTTTAGCTCAAAACTCTGATTTTCTTTCAATGATTCAATCTTTATACTCTAGAAAGGTCTAGTGACATAATAGGTTTATTATTGAGGTATTCTCATTCAAAGATTAAATCTTTACTCATTAAAACACTCTTCGGGACGTAAAAGGGAACTTGAATAATTTTAACTCAGAACTCTCATTTTCTTTCAGAGATTCAATCTTTATACGTTAAAATGGTCTAGTGACATAATAGATACCTTGATTGAGGTAATTTCATTCAAAGATTCGATCTTTACTCATTAAAGCACTCTTCGTGACGCCAAAGGGATCCCGAATAAGTTTAACTCAAAACACTCATTTTCTTTCAAAGATTTAATCTTTATACATTAAAATGGTCTTGTGACATAATAGGTACCTTGATTGAGGTATTTCCACTCGAAGGTTCAATCTTTACTCATTAAAACACTCTTCGGGACGTCGATGGGATCCTGAATATGTTTAACTCAAAACTCTCATTTTCTTTCAAAGATTTAATCTTTATACATTAAAATGGTCTTGTGACATAATAGGTACCTTGATTGAGGCATTTCTATTCAAAGATTCAATTTTTACTCATTAAAACACTCTTCGGGACATCGAAGGGAACTTGAATAAGTTTAACTCAAAACTCTCATTTTCTTTCAAAGATTCAATCTCTGTACATTAAAAAGGTTTAGTGACGCGATAGGTACCTTTATTGAGTTGTTTTCATTCACAGATTCAATCTTTACTCATTAAAACACTCTGTGTGACGTAAAAGTGATCTCGAATAAATTTAACTCAAAACTCTCATTTTCTTTCAAAGATTCGATCTTTATACATTAAAATTGTTTAGTGACATAATTGGTACCTTTATTGAGTTATTTTCATTCGAAGATTCAATCTTTACTCGTTAAAAGACTCATCGTGACTTCATGGGTAACTCAAAACTGTTTAGCTCAAAACTCTGATTTTCTTTCAATGATTCAATATTTATACTCTAGAAAGGTCTAGTGACATAATAGGTTTATTATTGAGGTATTCTCCTTCAAAGATTAAATCTTTACTCATTAAAACACTCTTCAGGACGTAAAAGGGAACTTGAATAAGTTTAACTCAGAACTCTCATTTTCTTTCAGAGATTCAATCTTTATACGTTAAAATGGTCTAGTGACATAATAGATACCTTGATTGAGGTAATTTCATTCAAAGATTCGATCTTTACTCATTAAAGCACTCTTCGTGACGCCAAAGGGATCCCGAATAAGTTTAACTCAAAACTCTCATTTTCTTTCAAAGATTTAATCTTTATACATTAAAATGGTCTTGTGACATAATAGGTACCTTGATTGAGGCATTTTTATTCAAAGATTAAATTTTTACTCATTAAAACACTCTTCGGGACATCGAAGGGAACTCGAATAAGTTTAACTCAAAACTCTCATTTTCTTTCAAAGATTCAATCTTTATACGTTAAAATGGTTTAGTGACATAATAGGTACCTTTATTGAGTTATTTTCATGTGAAGATTCAATCTTTACTCATTAAAAGACTCTTCGTGACTTCATGGGTAACTCGAATAAGTTTAGCTCAAAACTCTGATTTTCTTTCAAAGATTCAATCTTTATACACTAAAAAGGTCTACTGACATATTAGGTACATTATTGAGGTATTTTCATTCAAAGACTCAACCCTTACTCATTAAAACACTCTTTTATACGTTAAAATGGTCTAGTGACATGATAGGTACCTTGATTGAGGTAATTTCATTCAAAGATTTAATCTTTACTTATTAAAACACTCTTCGTGACGTGAAAGGGATCTCGAATAAGTTTAACTCAAAACTCTCATTTTTTTTCAAAGATTTAATCTTTATATATTAAAATGGTCTAATGACATAATAGGTACCTAGATTGATGTATTTCTATTCAAAGATTCAATCTTTACTCATTAAAACACTCTTTGGGACGTCGAAGGGAACTTGAATAAGTTTAACTCGGAACTCTCATTTTCTTTCGAAGATTCAATCTTTATATATTAAAAAGGTTTAATGACATGATAGGTACCTTTATTGAATTAGTTTCATTCAAAGAATCAATCTTTACTCATTAAAAGACTCTTCGTGACTTCATGGGTAACTCGAATTAGTTTAGCTCAAAACTCTGATTTTCTTTCAAAGATTCAATCTTTATACATTAAAAAGGTCTACTGACATATTTGGTACATTATTGAGGTATTTTCATTCAAAGACTCAACCCTTACTCATTAAAACACTCTTTTATACGTTAAAATGGTCTAGTGACATGATAGGTACCTTGATTGAGGTAATTTCATTCAAAGATTTAATCTTTACTTATTAAAACACTCTTCGTGACGTGAAAGGGATCTCGAATAAGTTTAACTCAAAACTCTCATTTTTTTTCAAAGATTTAATCTTTATATATTAAAATGGTCTAGTGACATAATAGGTACCTAGATTGATGTATTTCTATTCAAAGATTCAATCTTTACTCATTAAAACACTCTTTGGGACGTCGAAGGGAACTCGAATAAGTTTAACTCGGAACTCTCATTTTCTTTCGAAGATTCAATCTTTATAAATTAAAAAAGTTTAATGACATGATAGGTACCTTTATTGAGTTAGTTTCATTCAAATATTCAATCTTTACTCTTCAAAACACTCTCCGTGACGTCAAAGGGATCTCGAATAAGTTTAACTCAAAACTTTTATTTCCTTTCAAAGATTTAATCCTTATACATTAAAATGGTCTAGTGACATAATAAGTACCTTGATTGAGGTATTTCCATTCAATGATTCAATCTTTACTCTTTAAAACACTCTTCGAGACGTCGAAGGGAACTCGAATAAGTTTAACGCAGAACTTTCATATTCTTTTAAAGATTCAATCTTTACACATTAAAAAGGTTAAGTGACACGATAGGTACCTCTATTCAGTTATTTTCATTCAAAGATTCAATCTTTACACTTTAAAACACTCTTCGTGACGTCAAAGAGATCTCGAATAAGTTTAACTCAAAACTCTCATTTTCTTTCAAAGATTTATTCTTTATACATTAAAATGGTCTAGTCACATAATAAGTACCTTGATTGAGGTATTTTCCATTCAATGATTCAATCTTTAATAATTAAAACACTCTTCGGGACGTCGAAGGGAACTCGAATAAGTTTAACTCAGAACTTTCATTTTCTTCCAAAGATTCAATCTTTATACATTAAAAAGGTTTAGTGACATGATAGGAACCGTTATTCAGTAATTTTCATTCAAAGATTCAAACTTTAATCTTTAAAACACGTTTCGTGACTTCAAAGGGACCTCGAATAAGTTTAGCTCAAAACTCTCATTTTCTTTAAAAGATTCAATCTTTATACATCAAAATGGTCTTGTTACATAATAGGTACCTTGATTGCGGTATTTCCATTCAAAGATTTCATACTTACTCATTAAAACACTCTTCGGGATGTCGAAGGGAACTCGAATAAGTTTAACTCAAAACACTCATTTTCTTTCAAAGATTCAATCTCTGTGCATTAAAAAGGTTTAGTGACACGATAGGTACCTTTATTGAGTTATTTTCATTCACAGATTCAATCTTTACTCATTAAAACACTCTGTGTGACGTAAAAGTGATCTCGAATAAATTTAACTCAAAACTCTCATTTTCTTTCAAAGATTCAATCTTTATACATTAAAATTGTTTAGTGACATAATTGGTACCTTTATTGAGTTATTTTCATTCGAAGATTCAATCTTTACTCGTTAAAAGACTCATCGTGACTTCATGGGTAACTCAAAACTGTTTAGCTCAAAACTCTGATTTTCTTTCAATGATTCAATCTTTATACTCTAGAAAGGTCTAGTGACATAATAGGTTTATTATTGAGGTATTCTCATTCAAAGATTAAATCTTTACTCATTAAAACACTCTTCGGGACGTAAAAGGGAACTTGAATAATTTTAACTCAGAACTCTCATTTTCTTTCAGAGATTCAATCTTTATACGTTAAAATGGTCTAGTGACATAATAGATACCTTGATTGAGGTAATTTCATTCAAAGATTCGATCTTTACTCATTAAAGCACTCTTCGTGACGCCAAAGGGATCCCGAATAAGTTTAACTCAAAACACTCATTTTCTTTCAAAGATTTAATCTTTATACATTAAAATGGTCTTGTGACATAATAGGTACCTTGATTGAGGTATTTCCACTCGAAGGTTCAATCTTTACTCATTAAAACACTCTTCGGGACGTCGATGGGATCCTGAATATGTTTAACTCAAAACTCTCATTTTCTTTCAAAGATTTAATCTTTATACATTAAAATGGTCTTGTGACATAATAGGTACCTTGATTGAGGCATTTCTATTCAAAGATTCAATTTTTACTCATTAAAACACTCTTCGGGACATCGAAGGGAACTTGAATAAGTTTAACTCAAAACTCTCATTTTCTTTCAAAGATTCAATCTCTGTACATTAAAAAGGTTTAGTGACGCGATAGGTACCTTTATTGAGTTGTTTTCATTCACAGATTCAATCTTTACTCATTAAAACACTCTGTGTGACGTAAAAGTGATCTCGAATAAATTTAACTCAAAACTCTCATTTTCTTTCAAAGATTCAATCTTTATACATTAAAATTGTTTAGTAACATAATTGGTACCTTTATTGAGTTATTTTAACTCGAAGATTCAATCTTTACTCATTAAAAGACTCTTCGTGACTTCATGGTTAACCCAAAACTGTTTAGCTCAAAACTCTGATTTTCTTTCAATGATTCAATCTTTATACTCTAGAAAGGTCTAGTGACATAATAGGTTTATTATTGAGGTATTCTCATTCAAAGATTAAATCTTTACTCATTAAAACACTCTTCAGGACGTAAAAGGGAACTTGAATAAGTTTAACTCAGAACTCTCATTTTCTTTCAGAGATTCAATCTTTATACGTTAAAATGGTCTAGTGACATAATAGATACCTTGATTGAGGTAATTTCATTCAAAGATTCGATCTTTACTCATTAAAGCACTCTTCGTGACGCCAAAGGGATCCCGAATAAGTTTAATTCAGAACTCTCATTTTCTTTCAAAGATTTAATCTTTATACATTAAAATGGTCTTGTGACATAATAGGTACCTTGATTGAGGTATTTCCACTCGAAGGTTCAATCTTTACTCATTAAAACACTCTTCGGGACGTCGATGGGATCCTGAATATGTTTAACTCAAAACTCTCATTTTCTTTCAAAGATTTAATCTTTATACATTAAAATGGTCTTGTGACATAATAGGTACCTTGATTGAGGCATTTCCATTCAAAGATTCAATTTTTACTCATTAAAACACTCTTCGGGACATCGAAGGGAACTCGAATAAGTTTAACTCAAAACTCTCATTTTCTTTCAAAGATTCAATCTTTATACGTTAAAATGGTTTAGTGACATAATAGGTACCTTTATTGAGTTATTTTCATGTGAAGATTCAATCTTTACTCATTAAAAGACTCTTCGTGATTTCATGGGTAACTCGAATAACTTTAGCTCAAAACTCTGATTTTCTTTCAAAGATTCAATCTTTATACACTAAAAAGGTCTACTGACATATTAGGTACATTATTGAGGTATTTTCATTCAAAGACTCAACCCTTACTCATTAAAACACTCTTTTATACGTTAAAATGGTCTAGTGACATGATAGGTACCTTGATTGAGGTAATTTCATTCAAAGATTTAATCTTTACTTATTAAAACACTCTTCGTGACGTGAAAGGGATCTCGAATAAGTTTAACTCAAAACTCTCATTTTTTTTCAAAGATTTAATCTTTATATATTAAAATGGTCTAGTGACATAATAGGTACCTAGATTGATGTATTTCTATTCAAAGATTCAATCTTTACTCATTAAAACACTCTTTGGGACGTCGAAGGGAACTCGAATAAGTTTAACTCGGAACTCTCATTTTCTTTCGAAGATTCAATCTTTATAAATTAAAAAAGTTTAATGACATGATAGGTACCTTTATTGAGTTAGTTTCATTCAAAGATTCAATCTTTACTCTTCAAAACACTCTCCGTGACGTCAAAGGGATCTCGAATAAGTTTAACTCAAAACTTTTATTTCCATTCAAAGATTTAATCCTTATACATTAAAATGGTCTAGTGACATAATAAGTACCTTGATTGAGGTATTTCCATTCAATGATTCAATCTTTACTCTTTAAAACACTCTTCGAGACGTCGAAGGGAACTCGAATAAGTTTAACGCAGAACTTTCATATTCTTTTAAAGATTCAATCTTTACACATTAAAAAGGTTAAGTGACACGATAGGTACCTCTATTCAGTTATTTTCATTCAAAGATTCAATCTTTACACTTTAAAACACTCTTCGTGACGTCAAAGAGATCTCGAATAAGTTTAACTCAAAACTCTCATTTTCTTTCAAAGATTTATTCTTTATACATTAAAATGGTCTAGTCACATAATAAGTACCTTGATTGAGGTATTTTCCATTCAATGATTCAATCTTTAATAATTAAAACACTCTTCGGGACGTCGAAGGGAACTCGAATAAGTTTAACTCAGAACTTTCATTTTCTTCCAAAGATTCAATCTTTATACATTAAAAAGGTTTAGTGACATGATAGGAACCGTTATTCAGTAATTTTCATTCAAAGATTCAAACTTTAATCTTTAAAACACGTTTCGTGACTTCAAAGGGACCTCGAATAAGTTTAGCTCAAAACTCTCATTTTCTTTAAAAGATTCAATCTTTATACATCAAAATGGTCTTGTTACATAATAGGTACCTTGATTGCGGTATTTCCATTCAAAGATTTCATACTTACTCATTAAAACACTCTTCGGGATGTCGAAGGGAACTCGAATAAGTTTAACTCAAAACACTCATTTTCTTTCAAAGATTCAATCTCTGTGCATTAAAAAGGTTTAGTGACACGATAGGTACCTTTATTGAGTTATTTTCATTCACAGATTCAATCTTTACTCATTAAAACACTCTGTGTGACGTAAAAGTGATCTCGAATAAATTTAACTCAAAACTCTCATTTTCTTTCAAAGATTCAATCTTTATACATTAAAATTGTTTAGTGACATAATTGGTACCTTTATTGAGTTATTTTCATTCGAAGATTCAATCTTTACTCGTTAAAAGACTCATCGTGACTTCATGGGTAACTCAAAACTGTTTAGCTCAAAACTCTGATTTTCTTTCAATGATTCAATCTTTATACTCTAGAAAGGTCTAGTGACATAATAGGTTTATTATTGAGGTATTCTCATTCAAAGATTAAATCTTTACTCATTAAAACACTCTTCGGGACGTAAAAGGGAACTTGAATAAGTTTAACTCAGAACTCTCATTTTCTTTCAGAGATTCAATCTTTATACGTTAAAATGGTCTAGTGACATAATAGATACCTTGATTGAGGTAATTTCATTCAAAGATTCGATCTTTAATCATTAAAGCACTCTTCGTGACGCCAAAGGGATCCCGAATAAGTTTAACTCAAAACACTCATTTTCTTTCAAAGATTTAATCTTTATACATTAAAATGGTCTTGTGACATAATAGGTACCTTGATTGAGGTATTTCCACTCGAAGGTTCAATCTTTACTCATTAAAACACTCTTCGGGACGTCGATGGGATCCTGAATATGTTTAACTCAAAACTCTCATTTTCTTTCAAAGATTTAATCTTTATACATTAAAATGGTCTTGTGACATAATAGGTACCTTGATTGAGGCATTTCTATTCAAAGATTCAATTTTTACTCATTAAAACACTCTTCGGGACATCGAAGGGAACTTGAATAAGTTTAACTCAAAACTCTCATTTTCTTTCAAAGATTCAATCTTTATACGTTAAAATGGTTTAGTGACATAATAGGTACCTTTATTGAGTTATTTTCATGTGAAGATTCAATCTTTACTCATTAAAAGACTCTTCGTGATTCCATGGGTAACTCGAATAAGTTTAGCTCAAAACTCTGATTTTCTTTCAAAGATTCAATCTTTATACACTAAAAAGGTCTACTGACATATTAGGTACATTATTGAGGTATTTTCATTCAAAGACTCAACCCTTACTCATTAAAACACTCTTTTATACGTTAAAATGGTCTAGTGACATGATAGGTACCTTGATTGAGGTAATTTCATTCAAAGATTTAATCTTTACTTATTAAAACACTCTTCGTGACGTGAAAGGGATCTCGAATAAGTTTAACTCAAAACTCTCATTTTTTTTCAAAGATTTAATCTTTATATATTAAAATGGTCTAGTGACATAATAGGTACCTAGATTGATGTATTTCTATTCAAAGATTCAATCTTTACTCATTAAAACACTCTTTGGGACGTCGAAGGGAACTCGAATAAGTTTAACTCGGAACTCTCATTTTCTTTCGAAGATTCAATCTTTATAAATTAAAAAAGTTTAATGACATGATAGGTACCTTTATTGAGTTAGTTTCATTCAAAGATTCAATCTTTACTCTTCAAAACACTCTCCGTGACGTCAAAGGGATCTCGAATAAGTTTAACTCAAAACTTTTATTTCCTTTCAAAGATTTAATCCTTATACATTAAAATGGTCTAGTGACATAATAAGTACCTTGATTGAGGTATTTCCATTCAATGATTCAATCTTTACTCTTTAAAACACTCTTCGAGACGTCGAAGGGAACTCGAATAAGTTTAACGCAGAACTTTCATATTCTTTTAAAGATTCAATCTTTACACATTAAAAAGGTTAAGTGACACGATAGGTACCTCTATTCAGTTATTTTCATTCAAAGATTCAATCTTTACACTTTAAAACACTCTTCGTGACGTCAAAGAGATCTCGAATAAGTTTAACTCAAAGCTCTCATTTTCTTTCAAAGATTTATTCTTTATACATTAAAATGGTCTAGTCACATAATAAGTACCTTGATTGAGGTATTTTCCATTCAATGATTCAATCTTTAATAATTAAAACACTCTTCGGGACGTCGAAGGGAACTCGAATAAGTTTAACTCAGAACTTTCATTTTCTTCCAAAGATTCAATCTTTATACATTAAAAAGGTTTAGTGACATGATAGGAACCGTTATTCAGTAATTTTCATTCAAAGATTCAAACTTTAATCTTTAAAACACGTTTCGTGACTTCAAAGGGATCTCGAATAAGTTTAGCTCAAAACTCTCATTTTCTTTAAAAGATTCAATCTTTATACATCAAAATGGTCTTGTTACATAATAGGTACCTTGATTGCGGTATTTCCATTCAAAGATTTCATACTTACTCATTAAAACACTCTTCGGGATGTCGAAGGGAACTCGAATAAGTTTAACTCAAAACACTCATTTTCTTTCAAAGATTCAATCTCTGTGCATTAAAAAGGTTTAGTGACACGATAGGTACCTTTATTGAGTTATTTTCATTCACAGATTCAATCTTTACTCATTAAAACACTCTGTGTGACGTAAAAGTGATCTCGAATAAATTTAACTCAAAACTCTCATTTTCTTTCAAAGATTCAATCTTTATACATTAAAATTGTTTAGTGACATAATTGGTACCTTTATTGAGTTATTTTCATTCGAAGATTCAATCTTTACTCGTTAAAAGACTCATCGTGACTTCATGGGTAACTCAAAACTGTTTAGCTCAAAACTCTGATTTTCTTTCAATGATTCAATCTTTATACTCTAGAAAGGTCTAGTGACATAATAGATTTATTATTGAGGTATTCTCATTCAAAGATTAAATCTTTACTCATTAAAACACTCTTCGGGACGTAAAAGGGAACTTGAATAAGTTTAACTCAGAACTCTCATTTTCTTTCAGAGATTCAATCTTTATACGTTAAAATGGTCTAGTGACATAATAGATACCTTGATTGAGGTAATTTCATTCAAAGATTCGATCTTTACTCATTAAAGCACTCTTCGTGACGCCAAAGGGATCCCGAATAAGTTTAACTCAAAACTCTCATTTTCTTTCAAAGATTTAATCTTTATACATTAAAATTTTCTTGTGACATAATAGGTACCTTGATTGAGGTATTTCCACTCGAAGGTTCAATCTTTACTCATTAAAACACTCTTCGGGACGTCGATGGGATCCTGAATATGTTTAACTCAAAACTCTCATTTTCTTTCAAAGATTTAATCTTTATACATTAAAATGGTCTTGTGACATAATAGGTACCTTGATTGAGGCATTTCTATTCAAAGATTCAATTTTTACTCATTAAAACACTCTTCGGGACATCGAAGGGAACTCGAATAAGTTTAACTCAAAACTCTCATTTTCTTTCAAAGATTCAATCTTTATACGTTAAAATGGTTTAGTGACATAATAGGTACCTTTATTGAGTTATTTTCATGTGAAGATTCAATCTTTACTCATTAAAAGACTCTTCGTGATTCCATGGGTAACTCGAATAAGTTTAGCTCAAAACTCTGATTTTCTTTCAAAGATTCAATCTTTATACACTAAAAAGGTCTACTGACATATTAGGTACATTATTGAGGTATTTTCATTCAAAGACTCAACCCTTACTCATTAAAACACTCTTTTATACGTTAAAATGGTCTAGTGACATGATAGGTACCTTGATTGAGGTAATTTCATTCAAAGATTTAATCTTTACTTATTAAAACACTCTTCGTGACGTGAAAGGGATCTCGAATAAGTTTAACTCAAAACTCTCATTTTTTTTCAAAGATTTAATCTTTATATATTAAAATGGTCTAGTGACATAATAGGTACCTAGATTGATGTATTTCTATTCAAAGATTCAATCTTTACTCATTAAAACACTCTTTGGGACGTCGAAGGGAACTCGAATAAGTTTAACTCGGAACTCTCATTTTCTTTCGAAGATTCAATCTTTATAAATTAAAAAAGTTTAATGACATGATAGGTACCTTTATTGAGTTAGTTTCATTCAAAGATTCAATCTTTACTCTTCAAAACACTCTCCGTGACGTCAAAGGGATCTCGAATAAGTTTAACTCAAAACTTTTATTTCCTTTCAAAGATTTAATCCTTATACATTAAAATGGTCTAGTGACATAATAAGTACCTTGATTGAGGTATTTCCATTCAATGATTCAATCTTTACTCTTTAAAACACTCTTCGAGACGTCGAAGGGAACTCGAATAAGTTTAACGCAGAACTTTCATATTCTTTTAAAGATTCAATCTTTACACATTAAAAAGGTTAAGTGACACGATAGGTACCTCTATTCAGTTATTTTCATTCAAAGATTCAATCTTTACACTTTAAAACACTCTTCGTGACGTCAAAGAGATCTCGAATAAGTTTAACTCAAAACTCTCATTTTCTTTCAAAGATTTATTCTTTATACATTAAAATGGTCTAGTCACATAATAAGTACCTTGATTGAGGTATTTTCCATTCAATGATTCAATCTTTAATAATTAAAACACTCTTCGGGACGTCGAAGGGAACTCGAATAAGTTTAACTCAGAACTTTCATTTTCTTCCAAAGATTCAATCTTTATACATTAAAAAGGTTTAGTGACATGATAGGAACCGTTATTCAGTAATTTTCATTCAAAGATTCAAACTTTAATCTTTAAAACACGTTTCGTGACTTCAAAGGGATCTCGAATAAGTTTAGCTCAAAACTCTCATTTTCTTTAAAAGATTCAATCTTTATACATCAAAATGGTCTTGTTACATAATAGGTACCTTGATTGCGGTATTTCCATTCAAAGATTTCATACTTACTCATTAAAACACTCTTCGGGATGTCGAAGGGAACTCGAATAAGTTTAACTCAAAACACTCATTTTCTTTCAAAGATTCAATCTCTGTGCATTAAAAAGGTTTAGTGACACGATAGGTACCTTTATTGAGTTATTTTCATTCACAGATTCAATCTTTACTCATTAAAACACTCTGTGTGACGTAAAAGTGATCTCGAATAAATTTAACTCAAAACTCTCATTTTCTTTCAAAGATTCAATCTTTATACATTAAAATTGTTTAGTGACATAATTGGTACCTTTATTGAGTTATTTTCATTCGAAGATTCAATCTTTACTCGTTAAAAGACTCATCGTGACTTCATGGGTAACTCAAAACTGTTTAGCTCAAAACTCTGATTTTCTTTCAATGATTCAATCTTTATACTCTAGAAAGGTCTAGTGACATAATAGATTTATTATTGAGGTATTCTCATTCAAAGATTAAATCTTTACTCATTAAAACACTCTTCGGGACGTAAAAGGGAACTTGAATAAGTTTAACTCAGAACTCTCATTTTCTTTCAGAGATTCAATCTTTATACGTTAAAATGGTCTAGTGACATAATAGATACCTTGATTGAGGTAATTTCATTCAAAGATTCGATCTTTACTCATTAAAGCACTCTTCGTGACGCCAAAGGGATCCCGAATAAGTTTAACTCAAAACTCTCATTTTCTTTCAAAGATTTAATCTTTATACATTAAAATTTTCTTGTGACATAATAGGTACCTTGATTGAGGTATTTCCACTCGAAGGTTCAATCTTTACTCATTAAAACACTCTTCGGGACGTCGATGGGATCCTGAATATGTTTAACTCAAAACTCTCATTTTCTTTCAAAGATTTAATCTTTATACATTAAAATGGTCTTGTGACATAATAGGTACCTTGATTGAGGCATTTCTATTCAAAGATTCAATTTTTACTCATTAAAACACTCTTCGGGACATCGAAGGGAACTCGAATAAGTTTAACTCAAAACTCTCATTTTCTTTCAAAGATTCAATCTTTATACGTTAAAATGGTTTAGTGACATAATAGGTACCTTTATTGAGTTATTTTCATGTGAAGATTCAATCTTTACTCATTAAAAGACTCTTCGTGATTTCATGGGTAACTCGAATAAGTTTAGCTCAAAACTCTGATTTTCTTTCAAAGATTCAATCTTTATACACTAAAAAGGTCTACTGACATATTAGGTACATTATTGAGGTATTTTCATTCAAAGACTCAACCCTTACTCATTAAAACACTCTTTTATACGTTAAAATGGTCTAGTGACATGATAGGTACCTTGATTGAGGTAATTTCATTCAAAGATTTAATCTTTACTTATTAAAACACTCTTCGTGACATGAAAGGGATCTCGAATAAGTTTAACTCAAAACTCTCATTTTTTTTCAAAGATTTAATCTTTATATATTAAAATGGTCTAGTGACATAATAGGTACCTAGAATGATGTATTTCTATTCAAAGATTCAATCTTTACTCATTAAAACACTCTTTGGGACGTCGAAGGGAACTCGAATAAGTTTAACTCGGAACTCTCATTTTCTTTCGAAGATTCAATCTTTATAAATTAAAAAAGTTTAATGACATGATAGGTACCTTTATTGAGTTAGTTTCATTCAAAGATTCAATCTTTACTCTTCAAAACACTCTCCGTGACGTCAAAGGGATCTCGAATAAGTTTAACTCAAAACTTTTATTTCCTTTCAAAGATTTAATCCTTATACATTAAAATGGTCTAGTGACATAATAAGTACCTTGATTGAGGTATTTCCATTCAATGATTCAATCTTTACTCTTTAAAACACTCTTCGAGACGTCGAAGGGAACTCGAATAAGTTTAACGCAGAACTTTCATATTCTTTTAAAGATTCAATCTTTACACATTAAAAAGGTTAAGTGACACGATAGGTACCTCTATTCAGTTATTTTCATTCAAAGATTCAATCTTTACACTTTAAAACACTCTTCGTGACGTCAAAGAGATCTCGAATAAGTTTAACTCAAAACTCTCATTTTCTTTCAAAGATTTATTCTTTATACATTAAAATGGTCTAGTCACATAATAAGTACCTTGATTGAGGTATTTTCCATTCAATGATTCAATCTTTAATAATTAAAACACTCTTCGGGACGTCGAAGGGAACTCGAATAAGTTTAACTCAGAACTTTCATTTTCTTCCAAAGATTCAATCTTTATACATTAAAAAGGTTTAGTGACATGATAGGAACCGTTATTCAGTAATTTTCATTCAAAGATTCAAACTTTAATCTTTAAAACACGTTTCGTGACTTCAAAGGGATCTCGAATAAGTTTAGCTCAAAACTCTCATTTTCTTTAAAAGATTCAATCTTTATACATCAAAATGGTCTTGTTACATAATAGGTACCTTGATTGCGGTATTTCCATTCAAAGATTTCATACTTACTCATTAAAACACTCTTCGGGATGTCGAAGGGAACTCGAATAAGTTTAACTCAAAACACTCATTTTCTTTCAAAGATTCAATCTCTGTGCATTAAAAAGGTTTAGTGACACGATAGGTACCTTTATTGAGTTATTTTCATTCACAGATTCAATCTTTACTCATTAAAACACTCTGTGTGACGTAAAAGTGATCTCGAATAAATTTAACTCAAAACTCTCATTTTCTTTCAAAGATTCAATCTTTATACATTAAAATTGTTTAGTGACATAATTGGTACCTTTATTGACTTATTTTCATTCGAAGATTCAATCTTTACTCGTTAAAAGACTCATCGTGACTTCATGGGTAACTCAAAACTGTTTAGCTCAAAACTCTGATTTTCTTTCAATGATTCAATCTTTATACTCTAGAAAGGTCTAGTGACATAATAGATTTATTATTGAGGTATTCTCATTCAAAGATTAAATCTTTACTCATTAAAACACTCTTCGGGACGTAAAAGGGAACTTGAATAAGTTTAACTCAGAACTCTCATTTTCTTTCAGAGATTCAATCTTTATACGTTAAAATGGTCTAGTGACATAATAGATACCTTGATTGAGGTAATTTCATTCAAAGATTCGATCTTTACTCATTAAAGCACTCTTCGTGACGCCAAAGGGATCCCGAATAAGTTTAACTCAAAACTCTCATTTTCTTTCAAAGATTTAATCTTTATACATTAAAATTTTCTTGTGACATAATAGGTACCTTGATTGAGGTATTTCCACTCGAAGGTTCAATCTTTACTCATTAAAACACTCTTCGGGACGTCGATGGGATCCTGAATATGTTTAACTCAAAACTCTCATTTTCTTTCAAAGATTTAACCTTTATACATTAAAATGGTCTTGTGACATAATAGGTACCTTGATTGAGGCATTTCTATTCAAAGATTCAATTTTTACTCATTAAAACACTCTTCGGGACATCGAAGGGAACTCGAATAAGTTTAACTCAAAACTCTCATTTTCTTTCAAAGATTCAATCTTTATACGTTAAAATGGTTTAGTGACATAATAGGTACCTTTATTGAGTTATTTTCATGTGAAGATTCAATCTTTACTCATTAAAAGACTCTTCGTGATTTCATGGGTAACTCGAATAAGTTTAGCTCAAAACTCTGATTTTCTTTCAAAGATTCAATCTTTATACACTAAAAAGGTCTACTGACATATTAGGTACATTATTGAGGTATTTTCATTCAAAGACTCAACCCTTACTCATTAAAACACTCTTTTATACGTTAAAATGGTCTAGTGACATGATAGGTACCTTGATTGAGGTAATTTCATTCAAAGATTTAATCTTTACTTATTAAAACACTCTTCGTGACATGAAAGGGATCTCGAATAAGTTTAACTCAAAACTCTCATTTTTTTTCAAAGATTTAATCTTTATATATTAAAATGGTCTAGTGACATAATAGGTACCTAGATTGATGTATTTCTATTCAAAGATTCAATCTTTACTCATTAAAACACTCTTTGGGACGTCGAAGGGAACTCGAATAAGTTTAACTCGGAACTCTCATTTTCTTTCGAAGATTCAATCTTTATAAATTAAAAAAGTTTAATGACATGATAGGTACCTTTATTGAGTTAGTTTCATTCAAAGATTCAATCTTTACTCTTCAAAACACTCTCCGTGACGTCAAAGGGATCTCGAATAAGTTTAACTCAAAACTTTTATTTCCTTTCAAAGATTTAATCCTTATACATTAAAATGGTCTAGTGACATAATAAGTACCTTGATTGAGGTATTTCCATTCAATGATTCAATCTTTACTCTTTAAAACACTCTTCGAGACGTCGAAGGGAACTCGAATAAGTTTAACGCAGAACTTTCATATTCTTTTAAAGATTCAATCTTTACACATTAAAAAGGTTAAGTGACACGATAGGTACCTCTATTCAGTTATTTTCATTCAAAGATTCAATCTTTACACTTTAAAACACTCTTCGTGACGTCAAAGAGATCTCGAATAAGTTTAACTCAAAACTCTCATTTTCTTTCAAAGATTTATTCTTTATACATTAAAATGGTCTAGTCACATAATAAGTACCTTGATTGAGGTATTTTCCATTCAATGATTCAATCTTTAATAATTAAAACACTCTTCGGGACGTCGAAGGGAACTCGAATAAGTTTAACTCAGAACTTTCATTTTCTTCCAAAGATTCAATCTTTATACATTAAAAAGGTTTAGTGACATGATAGGAACCGTTATTCAGTAATTTTCATTCAAAGATTCAAACTTTAATCTTTAAAACACGTTTCGTGACTTCAAAGGGATCTCGAATAAGTTTAGCTCAAAACTCTCATTTTCTTTAAAAGATTCAATCTTTATACATCAAAATGGTCTTGTTACATAATAGGTACCTTGATTGCGGTATTTCCATTCAAAGATTTCATACTTACTCATTAAAACACTCTTCGGGATGTCGAAGGGAACTCGAATAAGTTTAACTCAAAACACTCATTTTCTTTCAAAGATTCAATCTCTGTGCATTAAAAAGGTTTAGTGACACGATAGGTACCTTTATTGAGTTATTTTCATTCACAGATTCAATCTTTACTCATTAAAACACTCTGTGTGACGTAAAAGTGATCTCGAATAAATTTAACTCAAAACTCTCATTTTCTTTCAAAGATTCAATCTTTATACATTAAAATTGTTTAGTGACATAATTGGTACCTTTATTGACTTATTTTCATTCGAAGATTCAATCTTTACTCGTTAAAAGACTCATCGTGACTTCATGGGTAACTCAAAACTGTTTAGCTCAAAACTCTGATTTTCTTTCAATGATTCAATCTTTATACTCTAGAAAGGTCTAGTGACATAATAGGTTTATTATTGAGGTATTCTCATTCAAAGATTAAATCTTTACTCATTAAAACACTCTTCGGGACGTAAAAGGGAACTTGAATAATTTTAACTCAGAACTCTCATTTTCTTTCAGAGATTCAATCTTTATACGTTAAAATGGTCTAGTGACATAATAGATACCTTGATTGAGGTAATTTCATTCAAAGATTCGATCTTTACTCATTAAAGCACTCTTCGTGACGCCAAAGGGATCCCGAATAAGTTTAACTCAAAACTCTCATTTTCTTTCAAAGATTTAATCTTTATACATTAAAATGGTCTTGTGACATAATAGGTACCTTGATTGAGGTATTTCCACTCGAAGGTTCAATCTTTACTCATTAAAACACTCTTCGGGACGTCGATGGGATCCTGAATATGTTTAACTCAAAACTCTCATTTTCTTTCAAAGATTTAATCTTTATACATTAAAATGGTCTTGTGACATAATAGGTACCTTGATTGAGGCATTTCTATTCAAAGATTCAATTTTTACTCATTAAAACACTCTTCGGGACATCGAAGTGAACTCGAATAAGTTTAACTCAAAACTCTCATTTTCTTTCAAAGATTCAATCTTTATACGTTAAAATGGTTTAGTGACATAATAGGTACCTTTATTGAGTTATTTTCATGTGAAGATTCAATCTTTACTCATTAAAAGACTCTTCGTGATTTCATGGGTAACTCGAATAAGTTTAGCTCAAAACTCTGATTTTCTTTCAAAGATTCAATCTTTATACACTAAAAAGGTCTACTGACATATTAGGTACATTATTGAGGTATTTTCATTCAAAGACTCAACCCTTACTCATTAAAACACTCTTTTATACGTTAAAATGGTCTAGTGACATGATAGGTACCTTGATTGAGGTAATTTCATTCAAAGATTTAATCTTTACTTATTAAAACACTCTTCGTGACGTGAAAGGGATCTCGAATAAGTTTAACTCAAAACTCTCATTTTTTTTCAAAGATTTAATCTTTATATATTAAAATGGTCTAGTGACATAATAGGTACCTAGATTGATGTATTTCTATTCAAAGATTCAATCTTTACTCATTAAAACACTCTTTGGGACGTCGAAGGGAACTCGAATAAGTTTAACTCGGAACTCTCATTTTCTTTCGAAGATTCAATCTTTATAAATTAAAAAAGTTTAATGACATGATAGGTACCTTTATTGAGTTAGTTTCATTCAAATATTCAATCTTTACTCTTCAAAACACTCTCCGTGACGTCAAAGGGATCTCGAATAAGTTTAACTCAAAACTTTTATTTCCTTTCAAAGATTTAATCCTTATACATTAAAATGGTCTAGTGACATAATAAGTACCTTGATTGAGGTATTTCCATTCAATGATTCAATCTTTACTCTTTAAAACACTCTTCGAGACGTCGAAGGGAACTCGAATAAGTTTAACGCAGAACTTTCATATTCTTTTAAAGATTCAATCTTTACACATTAAAAAGGTTAAGTGACACGATAGGTACCTCTATTCAGTTATTTTCATTCAAAGATTCAATCTTTACACTTTAAAACACTCTTCGTGACGTCAAAGAGATCTCGAATAAGTTTAACTCAAAACTCTCATTTTCTTTCAAAGATTTATTCTTTATACATTAAAATGGTCTAGTCACATAATAAGTACCTTGATTGAGGTATTTTCCATTCAATGATTCAATCTTTAATAATTAAAACACTCTTCGGGACGTCGAAGGGAACTCGAATAAGTTTAACTCAGAACTTTCATTTTCTTCCAAAGATTCAATCTTTATACATTAAAAAGGTTTAGTGACATGATAGGAACCGTTATTCAGTAATTTTCATTCAAAGATTCAAACTTTAATCTTTAAAACACGTTTCGTGACTTCGAAGGGATCTCGAATAAGTTTAGCTCAAAACTCTCATTTTCTTTAAAAGATTCAATCTTTATACATCAAAATGGTCTTGTTACATAATAGGTACCTTGATTGCGGTATTTCCATTCAAAGATTTCATACTTACTCATTAAAACACTCTTCGGGATGTCGAAGGGAACTCGAATAAGTTTAACTCAAAACACTCATTTTCTTTCAAAGATTCAATCTCTGTGCATTAAAAAGGTTTAGTGACACGATAGGTACCTATATTGAGTTATTTTCAATCACAGATTCAATCTTTACTCATTAAAACACTCTGTGTGACGTAAAAGTGATCTCGAATAAATTTAACTCAAAACTCTCATTTTCTTTCAAAGATTCAATCTTTATACATTAAAATTGTTTAATGACATAATTGGTACCTTTATTGAGTTATTTTCATTCGAAGATTCAATCTTTACTCGTTAAAAGACTCATCGTGACTTCATGGGTAACTCAAAACTGTTTAGCTCAAAACTCTGATTTTCTTTCAATGATTCAATCTTTATACTCTAGAAAGGTCTAGTGACATAATAGGTTTATTATTGAGGTATTCTCATTCAAAGATTAAATCTTTACTCATTAAAACACTCTTCGGGACGTAAAAGGGAACTTGAATAATTTTAACTCAGAACTCTCATTTTCTTTCAGAGATTCAATCTTTATACGTTAAAATGGTCTAGTGACATAATAGATACCTTGATTGAGGTAATTTCATTCAAAGATTCGATCTTTACTCATTAAAGCACTCTTCGTGACGCCAAAGGGATCCCGAATAAGTTTAACTCAAAACTCTCATTTTCTTTCAAAGATTTAATCTTTATACATTAAAATGGTCTTGTGACATAATAGGTACCTTGATTGAGGTATTTCCACTCGAAGGTTCAATCTTTACTCATTAAAACACTCTTCGGGACGTCGATGGGATCCTGAATATGTTTAACTCAAAACTCTCATTTTCTTTCAAAGATTTAATCTTTATACATTAAAATGGTCTTGTGACATAATAGGTACCTTGATTGAGGCATTTCTATTCAAAGATTCAATTTTTACTCATTAAAACACTTTTCGGGACATCGAAGGGAACTTGAATAAGTTTAACTCAAAACTCTCATTTTCTTTCAAAGATTCAATCTTTATACGTTAAAATGGTTTAGTGACATAATAGGTACCTTTATTGAGTTATTTTCATATGAAGATTCAATCTTTACTCATTAAAAGACTCTTCGTGATTTCATGGGTAACTCGAATAAGTTTAGCTCAAAACTCTGATTTTCTTTCAAAGATTCAATCTTTATACACTAAAAAGGTCTACTGACATATTAGGTACATTATTGAGGTATTTTCATTCAAAGACTCAACCCTTACTCATTAAAACACTCTTTTATACGTTAAAATGGTCTAGTGACATGATAGGTACCTTGATTGAGGTAATTTCATTCAAAGATTTAATCTTTACTTATTAAAACACTCTTCGTGACGTGAAAGGGATCTCGAATAAGTTTAACTCAAAACTCTCATTTTTTTTCAAAGATTTAATCTTTATATATTAAAATGGTCTAGTGACATAATAGGTACCTAGATTGATGTATTTCTATTCAAAGATTCAATCTTTACTCATTAAAACACTCTTTGGGACGTCGAAGGGAACTCGAATAAGTTTAACTCGGAACTCTCATTTTCTTTCGAAGATTCAATCTTTATAAATTAAAAAAGTTTAATGACATGATAGGTACCTTTATTGAGTTAGTTTCATTCAAATATTCAATCTTTACTCTTCAAAACACTCTCCGTGACGTCAAAGGGATCTCGAATAAGTTTAACTCAAAACTTTTATTTCCTTTCAAAGATTTAATCCTTATACATTAAAATGGTCTAGTGACATAATAAGTACCTTGATTGAGGTATTTCCATTCAATGATTCAATCTTTACTCTTTAAAACACTCTTCGAGACGTCGAAGGGAACTCGAATAAGTTTAACGCAGAACTTTCATATTCTTTTAAAGATTCAATCTTTACACATTAAAAAGGTTAAGTGACACGATAGGTACCTCTATTCAGTTATTTTCATTCAAAGATTCAATCTTTACACTTTAAAACACTCTTCGTGACGTCAAAGAGATCTCGAATAAGTTTAACTCAAAACTCTCATTTTCTTTCAAAGATTTATTCTTTATACATTAAAATGGTCTAGTCACATAATAAGTACCTTGATTGAGGTATTTTCCATTCAATGATTCAATCTTTAATAATTAAAACACTCTTCGGGACGTCGAAGGGAACTCGAATAAGTTTAACTCAGAACTTTCATTTTCTTCCAAAGATTCAATCTTTATACATTAAAAAGGTTTAGTGACATGATAGGAACCGTTATTCAGTAATTTTCATTCAAAGATTCAAACTTTAATCTTTAAAACACGTTTCGTGACTTCAAAGGGATCTCGAATAAGTTTAGCTCAAAACTCTCATTTTCTTTAAAAGATTCAATCTTTATACATCAAAATGGTCTTGTTACATAATAGGTACCTTGATTGCGGTATTTCCATTCAAAGATTTCATACTTACTCATTAAAACACTCTTCGGGATGTCGAAGGGAACTCGAATAAGTTTAACTCAAAACACTCATTTTCTTTCAAAGATTCAATCTCTGTGCATTAAAAAGGTTTAGTGACACGATAGGTACCTTTATTGAGTTATTTTCATTCACAGATTCAATCTTTACTCATTAAAACACTCTGTGTGACGTAAAAGTGATCTCGAATAAATTTAACTCAAAACTCTCATTTTCTTTCAAAGATTCAATCTTTATACATTAAAATTGTTTAGTGACATAATTGGTACCTTTATTGAGTTATTTTCATTCGAAGATTCAATCTTTACTCGTTAAAAGACTCATCGTGACTTCATGGGTAACTCAAAACTGTTTAGCTCAAAACTCTGATTTTCTTTCAATGATTCAATCTTTATACTCTAGAAAGGTCTAGTGACATAATAGATTTATTATTGAGGTATTCTCATTCAAAGATTAAATCTTTACTCATTAAAACACTCTTCGGGACGTAAAAGGGAACTTGAATAAGTTTAACTCAGAACTCTCATTTTCTTTCAGAGATTCAATCTTTATACGTTAAAATGGTCTAGTGACATAATAGATACCTTGATTGAGGTAATTTCATTCAAAGATTCGATCTTTACTCATTAAAGCACTCTTCGTGACGCCAAAGGGATCCCGAATAAGTTTAACTCAAAACTCTCATTTTCTTTCAAAGATTTAATCTTTATACATTAAAATTTTCTTGTGACATAATAGGTACCTTGATTGAGGTATTTCCACTCGAAGGTTCAATCTTTACTCATTAAAACACTCTTCGGGACGTCGATGGGATCCTGAATATGTTTAACTCAAAACTCTCATTTTCTTTCAAAGATTTAATCTTTATACATTAAAATGGTCTTGTGACATAATAGGTACCTTGATTGAGGCATTTCTATTCAAAGATTCAATTTTTACTCATTAAAACACTCTTCGGGACATCGAAGGGAACTCGAATAAGTTTAACTCAAAACTCTCATTTTCTTTCAAAGATTCAATCTTTATACGTTAAAATGGTTTAGTGACATAATAGGTACCTTTATTGAGTTATTTTCATGTGAAGATTCAATCTTTACTCATTAAAAGACTCTTCGTGATTTCATGGGTAACTCGAATAAGTTTAGCTCAAAACTCTGATTTTCTTTCAAAGATTCAATCTTTATACACTAAAAAGGTCTACTGACATATTAGGTACATTATTGAGGTATTTTCATTCAAAGACTCAACCCTTACTCATTAAAACACTCTTTTATACGTTAAAATGGTCTAGTGACATGATAGGTACCTTGATTGAGGTAATTTCATTCAAAGATTTAATCTTTACTTATTAAAACACTCTTCGTGACATGAAAGGGATCTCGAATAAGTTTAACTCAAAACTCTCATTTTTTTTCAAAGATTTAATCTTTATATATTAAAATGGTCTAGTGACATAATAGGTACCTAGATTGATGTATTTCTATTCAAAGATTCAATCTTTACTCATTAAAACACTCTTTGGGACGTCGAAGGGAACTCGAATAAGTTTAACTCGGAACTCTCATTTTCTTTCGAAGATTCAATCTTTATAAATTAAAAAAGTATAATGACATGATAGGTACCTTTATTGAGTTAGTTTCATTCAAATATTCAATCTTTACTCTTCAAAACACTCTCCGTGACGTCAAAGGGATCTCGAATAAGTTTAACTCAAAACTTTTATTTCCTTTCAAAGATTTAATCCTTATACATTAAAATGGTCTAGTGACATAATAAGTACCTTGATTGAGGTATTTCCATTCAATGATTCAATCTTTACTCTTTAAAACACTCTTCGAGACGTCGAAGGGAACTCGAATAAGTTTAACGCAGAACTTTCATATTCTTTTAAAGATTCAATCTTTACACATTAAAAAGGTTAAGTGACACGATAGGTACCTCTATTCAGTTATTTTCATTCAAAGATTCAATCTTTACACTTTAAAACACTCTTCGTGACGTCAAAGAGATCTCGAATAAGTTTAACTCAAAACTCTCATTTTCTTTCAAAGATTTATTCTTTATACATTAAAATGGTCTAGTCACATAATAAGTACCTTGATTGAGGTATTTTCCATTCAATGATTCAATCTTTAATAATTAAAACACTCTTCGGGACGTCGAAGGGAACTCGAATAAGTTTAACTCAGAACTTTCATTTTCTTCCAAAGATTCAATCTTTATACATTAAAAAGGTTTAGTGACATGATAGGAACCGTTATTCAGTAATTTTCATTCAAAGATTCAAACTTTAATCTTTAAAACACGTTTCGTGACTTCGAAGGGATCTCGAATAAGTTTAGCTCAAAACTCTCATTTTCTTTAAAAGATTCAATCTTTATACATCAAAATGGTCTTGTTACATAATAGGTACCTTGATTGCGGTATTTCCATTCAAAGATTTCATACTTACTCATTAAAACACTCTTCGGGATGTCGAAGGGAACTCGAATAAGTTTAACTCAAAACACTCATTTTCTTTCAAAGATTCAATCTCTGTGCATTAAAAAGGTTTAGTGACACGATAGGTACCTATATTGAGTTATTTTCATTCACAGATTCAATCTTTACTCATTAAAACACTCTGTGTGACGTAAAAGTGATCTCGAATAAATTTAACTCAAAACTCTCATTTTCTTTCAAAGATTCAATCTTTATACATTAAAATTGTTTAATGACATAATTGGTACCTTTATTGAGTTATTTTCATTCGAAGATTCAATCTTTACTCGTTAAAAGACTCATCGTGACTTCATGGGTAACTCAAAACTGTTTAGCTCAAAACTCTGATTTTCTTTCAATGATTCAATCTTTATACTCTAGAAAGGTCTAGTGACATAATAGGTTTATTATTGAGGTATTCTCATTCAAAGATTAAATCTTTACTCATTAAAACACTCTTCGGGACGTAAAAGGGAACTTGAATAATTTTAACTCAGAACTCTCATTTTCTTTCAGAGATTCAATCTTTATACGTTAAAATGGTCTAGTGACATAATAGATACCTTGATTGAGGTAATTTCATTCAAAGATTCGATCTTTACTCATTAAAGCACTCTTCGTGACGCCAAAGGGATCCCGAATAAGTTTAACTCAAAACTCTCATTTTCTTTCAAAGATTTAATCTTTATACATTAAAATGGTCTTGTGACATAATAGGTACCTTGATTGAGGTATTTCCACTCGAAGGTTCAATCTTTACTCATTAAAACACTCTTCGGGACGTCGATGGGATCCTGAATATGTTTAACTCAAAACTCTCATTTTCTTTCAAAGATTTAATCTTTATACATTAAAATGGTCTTGTGACATAATAGGTACCTTGATTGAGGCATTTCTATTCAAAGATTCAATTTTTACTCATTAAAACACTCTTCGGGACATCGAAGGGAACTTGAATAAGTTTAACTCAAAACTCTCATTTTCTTTCAAAGATTCAATCTTTATACGTTAAAATGGTTTAGTGACATAATAGGTACCTTTATTGAGTTATTTTCATGTGAAGATTCAATCTTTACTCATGAAAAGACTCTTCGTGATTTCATGGGTAACTCGAATATGTTTAGCTCAAAACTCTGATTTTCTTTCAAAGATTCAATCTTTATACACTAAAAAGGTCTACTGACATATTAGGTACATTATTGAGGTATTTTCATTCAAAGACTCAACCCTTACTCATTAAAACACTCTTTTATACGTTAAAATGGTCTAGTGACATGATAGGTACCTTGATTGAGGTAATTTCATTCAAAGATTTAATCTTTACTTATTAAAACACTCTTCGTGACGTGAAAGGGATCTCGAATAAGTTTAACTCAAAACTCTCATTTTTTTTCAAAGATTTAATCTTTATATATTAAAATGGTCTAGTGACATAATAGGTACCTAGATTGATGTATTTCTATTCAAAGATTCAATCTTTACTCATTAAAACACTCTTTGGGACGTCGAAGGGAACTCGAATAAGTTTAACTCGGAACTCTCATTTTCTTTCGAAGATTCAATCTTTATAAATTAAAAAAGTTTAATGACATGATAGGTACCTTTATTGAGTTAGTTTCATTCAAAGATTCAATCTTTACTCTTCAAAACACTCTCCGTGACGTCAAAGGGATCTCGAATAAGTTTAACTCAAAACTTTTATTTCCTTTCAAAGATTTAATCCTTATACATTAAAATGGTCTAGTGACATAATAAGTACCTTGATTGAGGTATTTCCATTCAATGATTCAATCTTTACTCTTTAAAACACTCTTCGAGACGTCGAAGGGAACTCGAATAAGTTTAACGCAGAACTTTCATATTCTTTTAAAGATTCAATCTTTACACATTAAAAAGGTTAAGTGACACGATAGGTACCTCTATTCAGTTATTTTCATTCAAAGATTCAATCTTTACACTTTAAAACACTCTTCGTGACGTCAAAGAGATCTCGAATAAGTTTAACTCAAAACTCTCATTTTCTTTCAAAGATTTATTCTTTATACATTAAAATGGTCTAGTCACATAATAAGTACCTTGATTGAGGTATTTTCCATTCAATGATTCAATCTTTAATAATTAAAACACTCTTCGGGACGTCGAAGGGAACTCGAATAAGTTTAACTCAGAACTTTCATTTTCTTCCAAAGATTCAATCTTTATACATTAAAAAGGTTTAGTGACATGATAGGAACCGTTATTCAGTAATTTTCATTCAAAGATTCAAACTTTAATCTTTAAAACACGTTTCGTGACTTCAAAGGGATCTCGAATAAGTTTAGCTCAAAACTCTCATTTTCTTTAAAAGATTCAATCTTTATACATCAAAATGGTCTTGTTACATAATAGGTACCTTGATTGCGGTATTTCCATTCAAAGATTTCATACTTACTCATTAAAACACTCTTCGGGATGTCGAAGGGAACTCGAATAAGTTTAACTCAAAACACTCATTTTCTTTCAAAGATTCAATCTCTGTGCATTAAAAAGGTTTAGTGACACGATAGGTACCTTTATTGAGTTATTTTCATTCACAGATTCAATCTTTACTCATTAAAACACTCTGTGTGACGTAAAAGTGATCTCGAATAAATTTAACTCAAAACTCTCATTTTCTTTCAAAGATTCAATCTTTATACATTAAAATTGTTTAGTGACATAATTGGTACCTTTATTGAGTTATTTTCATTCGAAGATTCAATCTTTACTCGTTAAAAGACTCATCGTGACTTCATGGGTAACTCAAAACTGTTTAGCTCAAAACTCTGATTTTCTTTCAATGATTCAATCTTTATACTCTAGAAAGGTCTAGTGACATAATAGGTTTATTATTGAGGTATTCTCATTCAAAGATTAAATCTTTACTCATTAAAACACTCTTCGGGACGTAAAAGGGAACTTGAATAATTTTAACTCAGAACTCTCATTTTCTTTCAGAGATTCAATCTTTATACGTTAAAATGGTCTAGTGACATAATAGATACCTTGATTGAGGTAATTTCATTCAAAGATTCGATCTTTACTCATTAAAGCACTCTTCGTGACGCCAAAGGGATCCCGAATAAGTTTAACTCAAAACTCTCATTTTCTTTCAAAGATTTAATCTTTATACATTAAAATGGTCTTGTGACATAATAGGTACCTTGATTGAGGTATTTCCACTCGAAGGTTCAATCTTTACTCATTAAAACACTCTTCGGGACGTCGATGGGATCCTGAATATGTTTAACTCAAAACTCTCATTTTCTTTCAAAGATTTAATCTTTATACATTAAAATGGTCTTGTGACATAATAGGTACCTTGATTGAGGCATTTCTATTCAAAGATTCAATTTTTACTCATTAAAACACTCTTCGGGACATCGAAGTGAACTCGAATAAGTTTAACTCAAAACTCTCATTTTCTTTCAAAGATTCAATCTTTATACGTTAAAATGGTTTAGTGACATAATAGGTACCTTTATTGAGTTATTTTCATGTGAAGATTCAATCTTTACTCATTAAAAGACTCTTCGTGATTTCATGGGTAACTCGAATAAGTTTAGCTCAAAACTCTGATTTTCTTTCAAAGATTCAATCTTTATACACTAAAAAGGTCTACTGACATATTAGGTACATTATTGAGGTATTTTCATTCAAAGACTCAACCCTTACTCATTAAAACACTCTTTTATACGTTAAAATGGTCTAGTGACATGATAGGTACCTTGATTGAGGTAATTTCATTCAAAGATTTAATCTTTACTTATTAAAACACTCTTCGTGACGTGAAAGGGATCTCGAATAAGTTTAACTCAAAACTCTCATTTTTTTTCAAAGATTTAATCTTTATATATTAAAATGGTCTAGTGACATAATAGGTACCTAGATTGATGTATTTCTATTCAAAGATTCAATCTTTACTCATTAAAACACTCTTTGGGACGTCGAAGGGAACTCGAATAAGTTTAACTCGGAACTCTCATTTTCTTTCGAAGATTCAATCTTTATAAATTAAAAAAGTTTAATGACATGATAGGTACCTTTATTGAGTTAGTTTCATTCAAATATTCAATCTTTACTCTTCAAAACACTCTCCGTGACGTCAAAGGGATCTCGAATAAGTTTAACTCAAAACTTTTATTTCCTTTCAAAGATTTAATCCTTATACATTAAAATGGTCTAGTGACATAATAAGTACCTTGATTGAGGTATTTCCATTCAATGATTCAATCTTTACTCTTTAAAACACTCTTCGAGACGTCGAAGGGAACTCGAATAAGTTTAACGCAGAACTTTCATATTCTTTTAAAGATTCAATCTTTACACATTAAAAAGGTTAAGTGACACGATAGGTACCTCTATTCAGTTATTTTCATTCAAAGATTCAATCTTTACACTTTAAAACACTCTTCGTGACGTCAAAGAGATCTCGAATAAGTTTAACTCAAAACTCTCATTTTCTTTCAAAGATTTATTCTTTATACATTAAAATGGTCTAGTCACATAATAAGTACCTTGATTGAGGTATTTTCCATTCAATGATTCAATCTTTAATAATTAAAACACTCTTCGGGACGTCGAAGGGAACTCGAATAAGTTTAACTCAGAACTTTCATTTTCTTCCAAAGATTCAATCTTTATACATTAAAAAGGTTTAGTGACATGATAGGAACCGTTATTCAGTAATTTTCATTCAAAGATTCAAACTTTAATCTTTAAAACACGTTTCGTGACTTCGAAGGGATCTCGAATAAGTTTAGCTCAAAACTCTCATTTTCTTTAAAAGATTCAATCTTTATACATCAAAATGGTCTTGTTACATAATAGGTACCTTGATTGCGGTATTTCCATTCAAAGATTTCATACTTACTCATTAAAACACTCTTCGGGATGTCGAAGGGAACTCGAATAAGTTTAACTCAAAACACTCATTTTCTTTCAAAGATTCAATCTCTGTGCATTAAAAAGGTTTAGTGACACGATAGGTACCTATATTGAGTTATTTTTATTCACAGATTCAATCTTTACTCATTAAAACACTCTGTGTGACGTAAAAGTGATCTCGAATAAATTTAACTCAAAACTCTCATTTTCTTTCAAAGATTCAATCTTTATACATTAAAATTGTTTAATGACATAATTGGTACCTTTATTGAGTTATTTTCATTCGAAGATTCAATCTTTACTCGTTAAAAGACTCATCGTGACTTCATGGGTAACTCAAAACTGTTTAGCTCAAAACTCTGATTTTCTTTCAATGATTCAATCTTTATACTCTAGAAAGGTCTAGTGACATAATAGGTTTATTATTGAGGTATTCTCATTCAAAGATTAAATCTTTACTCATTAAAACACTCTTCGGGACGTAAAAGGGAACTTGAATAATTTTAACTCAGAACTCTCATTTTCTTTCAGAGATTCAATCTTTATACGTTAAAATGGTCTAGTGACATAATAGATACCTTGATTGAGGTAATTTCATTCAAAGATTCGATCTTTACTCATTAAAGCACTCTTCGTGACGCCAAAGGGATCCCGAATAAGTTTAACTCAAAACTCTCATTTTCTTTCAAAGATTTAATCTTTATACATTAAAATGGTCTTGTGACATAATAGGTACCTTGATTGAGGTATTTCCACTCGAAGGTTCAATCTTTACTCATTAAAACACTCTTCGGGACGTCGATGGGATCCTGAATATGTTTAACTCAAAACTCTCATTTTCTTTCAAAGATTTAATCTTTATACATTAAAATGGTCTTGTGACATAATAGGTACCTTGATTGAGGCATTTCTATTCAAAGATTCAATTTTTACTCATTAAAACACTTTTCGGGACATCGAAGGGAACTTGAATAAGTTTAACTCAAAACTCTCATTTTCTTTCAAAGATTCAATCTTTATACGTTAAAATGGTTTAGTGACATAATAGGTACCTTTATTGAGTTATTTTCATATGAAGATTCAATCTTTACTCATTAAAAGACTCTTCGTGATTTCATGGGTAACTCGAATAAGTTTAGCTCAAAACTCTGATTTTCTTTCAAAGATTCAATCTTTATACACTAAAAAGGTCTACTGACATATTAGGTACATTATTGAGGTATTTTCATTCAAAGACTCAACCCTTACTCATTAAAACACTCTTTTATACGTTAAAATGGTCTAGTGACATGATAGGTACCTTGATTGAGGTAATTTCATTCAAAGATTTAATCTTTACTTATTAAAACACTCTTCGTGACGTGAAAGGGATCTCGAATAAGGTTAACTCAAAACTCTCATTTTTTTTCAAAGATTTAATCTTTATATATTAAAATGGTCTAGTGACATAATAGGTACCTAGATTGATGTATTTCTATTCAAAGATTCAATCTTTACTCATTAAAACACTCTTTGGGACGTCGAAGGGAACTCGAATAAGTTTAACTCGGAACTCTCATTTTCTTTCGAAGATTCAATCTTTATAAATTAAAAAAGTTTAATGACATGATAGGTACCTTTATTGAGTTAGTTTCATTCAAATATTCAATCTTTACTCTTCAAAACACTCTCCGTGACGTCAAAGGGATCTCGAATAAGTTTAACTCAAAACTTTTATTTCCTTTCAAAGATTTAATCCTTATACATTAAAATGGTCTAGTGACATAATAAGTACCTTGATTGAGGTATTTCCATTCAATGATTCAATCTTTACTCTTTAAAACACTCTTCGAGACGTCGAAGGGAACTCGAATAAGTTTAACGCAGAACTTTCATATTCTTTTAAAGATTCAATCTTTACACATTAAAAAGGTTAAGTGACACGATAGGTACCTCTATTCAGTTATTTTCATTCAAAGATTCAATCTTTACACTTTAAAACACTCTTCGTGACGTCAAAGAGATCTCGAATAAGTTTAATTCAAAACTCTCATTTTCTTTCAAAGATTTATTCTTTATACATTAAAATGGTCTAGTCACATAATAAGTACCTTGATTGAGGTATTTTCCATTCAATGATTCAATCTTTAATAATTAAAACACTCTTCGGGACGTCGAAGGGAACTCGAATAAGTTTAACTCAGAACTTTCATTTTCTTCCAAAGATTCAATCTTTATACATTAAAAAGGTTTAGTGACATGATAGGAACCGTTATTCAGTAATTTTCATTCAAAGATTCAAACTTTAATCTTTAAAACACGTTTCGTGACTTCAAAGGGATCTCGAATAAGTTTAGCTCAAAACTCTCATTTTCTTTAAAAGATTCAATCTTTATACATCAAAATGGTCTTGTTACATAATAGGTACCTTGATTGCGGTATTTCCATTCAAAGATTTCATACTTACTCATTAAAACACTCTTCGGGATGTCGAAGGGAACTCGAATAAGTTTAACTCAAAACACTCATTTTCTTTCAAAGATTCAATCTCTGTGCATTAAAAAGGTTTAGTGACACGATAGGTACCTTTATTGAGTTATTTTCATTCACAGATTCAATCTTTACTCATTAAAACACTCTGTGTGACGTAAAAGTGATCTCGAATAAATTTAACTCAAAACTCTCATTTTCTTTCAAAGATTCAATCTTTATACATTAAAATTGTTTAGTGACATAATTGGTACCTTTATTGAGTTATTTTCATTCGAAGATTCAATCTTTACTCGTTAAAAGACTCATCGTGACTTCATGGGTAACTCAAAACTGTTTAGCTCAAAACTCTGATTTTCTTTCAATGATTCAATCTTTATACTCTAGAAAGGTCTAGTGACATAATAGATTTATTATTGAGGTATTCTCATTCAAAGATTAAATCTTTACTCATTAAAACACTCTTCGGGACGTAAAAGGGAACTTGAATAAGTTTAACTCAGAACTCTCATTTTCTTTCAGAGATTCAATCTTTATACGTTAAAATGGTCTAGTGACATAATAGATACCTTGATTGAGGTAATTTCATTCAAAGATTCGATCTTTACTCATTAAAGCACTCTTCGTGACGCCAAAGGGATCCCGAATAAGTTTAACTCAAAACTCTCATTTTCTTTCAAAGATTTAATCTTTATACATTAAAATTTTCTTGTGACATAATAGGTACCTTGATTGAGGTATTTCCACTCGAAGGTTCAATCTTTACTCATTAAAACACTCTTCGGGACGTCGATGGGATCCTGAATATGTTTAACTCAAAACTCTCATTTTCTTTCAAAGATTTAATCTTTATACATTAAAATGGTCTTGTGACATAATAGGTACCTTGATTGAGGCATTTCTATTCAAAGATTCAATTTTTACTCATTAAAACACTCTTCGGGACATCGAAGGGAACTCGAATAAGTTTAACTCAAAACTCTCATTTTCTTTCAAAGATTCAATCTTTATACGTTAAAATGGTTTAGTGACATAATAGGTACCTTTATTGAGTTATTTTCATGTGAAGATTCAATCTTTACTCATTAAAAGACTCTTCGTGATTTCATGGGTAACTCGAATAAGTTTAGCTCAAAACTCTGATTTTCTTTCAAAGATTCAATCTTTATACACTAAAAAGGTCTACTGACATATTAGGTACATTATTGAGGTATTTTCATTCAAAGACTCAACCCTTACTCATTAAAACACTCTTTTATACGTTAAAATGGTCTAGTGACATGATAGGTACCTTGATTGAGGTAATTTCATTCAAAGATTTAATCTTTACTTATTAAAACACTCTTCGTGACATGAAAGGGATCTCGAATAAGTTTAACTCAAAACTCTCATTTTTTTTCAAAGATTTAATCTTTATATATTAAAATGGTCTAGTGACATAATAGGTACCTAGATTGATGTATTTCTATTCAAAGATTCAATCTTTACTCATTAAAACACTCTTTGGGACGTCGAAGGGAACTCGAATAAGTTTAACTCGGAACTCTCATTTTCTTTCGAAGATTCAATCTTTATAAATTAAAAAAGTATAATGACATGATAGGTACCTTTATTGAGTTAGTTTCATTCAAATATTCAATCTTTACTCTTCAAAACACTCTCCGTGACGTCAAAGGGATCTCGAATAAGTTTAACTCAAAACTTTTATTTCCTTTCAAAGATTTAATCCTTATACATTAAAATGGTCTAGTGACATAATAAGTACCTTGATTGAGGTATTTCCATTCAATGATTCAATCTTTACTCTTTAAAACACTCTTCGAGACGTCGAAGGGAACTCGAATAAGTTTAACGCAGAACTTTCATATTCTTTTAAAGATTCAATCTTTACACATTAAAAAGGTTAAGTGACACGATAGGTACCTCTATTCAGTTATTTTCATTCAAAGATTCAATCTTTACACTTTAAAACACTCTTCGTGACGTCAAAGAGATCTCGAATAAGTTTAACTCAAAACTCTCATTTTCTTTCAAAGATTTATTCTTTATACATTAAAATGGTCTAGTCACATAATAAGTACCTTGATTGAGGTATTTTCCATTCAATGATTCAATCTTTAATAATTAAAACACTCTTCGGGACGTCGAAGGGAACTCGAATAAGTTTAACTCAGAACTTTCATTTTCTTCCAAAGATTCAATCTTTATACATTAAAAAGGTTTAGTGACATGATAGGAACCGTTATTCAGTAATTTTCATTCAAAGATTCAAACTTTAATCTTTAAAACACGTTTCGTGACTTCGAAGGGATCTCGAATAAGTTTAGCTCAAAACTCTCATTTTCTTTAAAAGATTCAATCTTTATACATCAAAATGGTCTTGTTACATAATAGGTACCTTGATTGCGGTATTTCCATTCAAAGATTTCATACTTACTCATTAAAACACTCTTCGGGATGTCGAAGGGAACTCGAATAAGTTTAACTCAAAACACTCATTTTCTTTCAAAGATTCAATCTCTGTGCATTAAAAAGGTTTAGTGACACGATAGGTACCTATATTGAGTTATTTTCATTCACAGATTCAATCTTTACTCATTAAAACACTCTGTGTGACGTAAAAGTGATCTCGAATAAATTTAACTCAAAACTCTCATTTTCTTTCAAAGATTCAATCTTTATACATTAAAATTGTTTAATGACATAATTGGTACCTTTATTGAGTTATTTTCATTCGAAGATTCAATCTTTACTCGTTAAAAGACTCATCGTGACTTCATGGGTAACTCAAAACTGTTTAGCTCAAAACTCTGATTTTCTTTCAATGATTCAATCTTTATACTCTAGAAAGGTCTAGTGACATAATAGGTTTATTATTGAGGTATTCTCATTCAAAGATTAAATCTTTACTCATTAAAACACTCTTCGGGACGTAAAAGGGAACTTGAATAATTTTAACTCAGAACTCTCATTTTCTTTCAGAGATTCAATCTTTATACGTTAAAATGGTCTAGTGACATAATAGATACCTTGATTGAGGTAATTTCATTCAAAGATTCGATCTTTACTCATTAAAGCACTCTTCGTGACGCCAAAGGGATCCCGAATAAGTTTAACTCAAAACTCTCATTTTCTTTCAAAGATTTAATCTTTATACATTAAAATGGTCTTGTGACATAATAGGTACCTTGATTGAGGTATTTCCACTCGAAGGTTCAATCTTTACTCATTAAAACACTCTTCGGGACGTCGATGGGATCCTGAATATGTTTAACTCAAAACTCTCATTTTCTTTCAAAGATTTAATCTTTATACATTAAAATGGTCTTGTGACATAATAGGTACCTTGATTGAGGCATTTCTATTCAAAGATTCAATTTTTACTCATTAAAACACTCTTCGGGACATCGAAGGGAACTTGAATAAGTTTAACTCAAAACTCTCATTTTCTTTCAAAGATTCAATCTTTATACGTTAAAATGGTTTAGTGACATAATAGGTACCTTTATTGAGTTATTTTCATGTGAAGATTCAATCTTTACTCATGAAAAGACTCTTCGTGATTTCATGGGTAACTCGAATATGTTTAGCTCAAAACTCTGATTTTCTTTCAAAGATTCAATCTTTATACACTAAAAAGGTCTACTGACATATTAGGTACATTATTGAGGTATTTTCATTCAAAGACTCAACCCTTACTCATTAAAACACTCTTTTATACGTTAAAATGGTCTAGTGACATGATAGGTACCTTGATTGAGGTAATTTCATTCAAAGATTTAATCTTTACTTATTAAAACACTCTTCGTGACGTGAAAGGGATCTCGAATAAGTTTAACTCAAAACTCTCATTTTTTTTCAAAGATTTAATCTTTATATATTAAAATGGTCTAGTGACATAATAGGTACCTAGATTGATGTATTTCTATTCAAAGATTCAATCTTTACTCATTAAAACACTCTTTGGGACGTCGAAGGGAACTCGAATAAGTTTAACTCGGAACTCTCATTTTCTTTCGAAGATTCAATCTTTATAAATTAAAAAAGTTTAATGACATGATAGGTACCTTTATTGAGTTAGTTTCATTCAAAGATTCAATCTTTACTCTTCAAAACACTCTCCGTGACGTCAAAGGGATCTCGAATAAGTTTAACTCAAAACTTTTATTTCCTTTCAAAGATTTAATCCTTATACATTAAAATGGTCTAGTGACATAATAAGTACCTTGATTGAGGTATTTCCATTCAATGATTCAATCTTTACTCTTTAAAACACTCTTCGAGACGTCGAAGGGAACTCGAATAAGTTTAACGCAGAACTTTCATATTCTTTTAAAGATTCAATCTTTACACATTAAAAAGGTTAAGTGACACGATAGGTACCTCTATTCAGTTATTTTCATTCAAAGATTCAATCTTTACACTTTAAAACACTCTTCGTGACGTCAAAGAGATCTCGAATAAGTTTAACTCAAAACTCTCATTTTCTTTCAAAGATTTATTCTTTATACATTAAAATGGTCTAGTCACATAATAAGTACCTTGATTGAGGTATTTTCCATTCAATGATTCAATCTTTAATAATTAAAACACTCTTCGGGACGTCGAAGGGAACTCGAATAAGTTTAACTCAGAACTTTCATTTTCTTCCAAAGATTCAATCTTTATACATTAAAAAGGTTTAGTGACATGATAGGAACCGTTATTCAGTAATTTTCATTCAAAGATTCAAACTTTAATCTTTAAAACACGTTTCGTGACTTCAAAGGGATCTCGAATAAGTTTAGCTCAAAACTCTCATTTTCTTTAAAAGATTCAATCTTTATACATCAAAATGGTCTTGTTACATAATAGGTACCTTGATTGCGGTATTTCCATTCAAAGATTTCATACTTACTCATTAAAACACTCTTCGGGATGTCGAAGGGAACTCGAATAAGTTTAACTCAAAACACTCATTTTCTTTCAAAGATTCAATCTCTGTGCATTAAAAAGGTTTAGTGACACGATAGGTACCTTTATTGAGTTATTTTCATTCACAGATTCAATCTTTACTCATTAAAACACTCTGTGTGACGTAAAAGTGATCTCGAATAAATTTAACTCAAAACTCTCATTTTCTTTCAAAGATTCAATCTTTATACATTAAAATTGTTTAGTGACATAATTGGTACCTTTATTGAGTTATTTTCATTCGAAGATTCAATCTTTACTCGTTAAAAGACTCATCGTGACTTCATGGGTAACTCAAAACTGTTTAGCTCAAAACTCTGATTTTCTTTCAATGATTCAATCTTTATACTCTAGAAAGGTCTAGTGACATAATAGATTTATTATTGAGGTATTCTCATTCAAAGATTAAATCTTTACTCATTAAAACACTCTTCGGGACGTAAAAGGGAACTTGAATAAGTTTAACTCAGAACTCTCATTTTCTTTCAGAGATTCAATCTTTATACGTTAAAATGGTCTAGTGACATAATAGATACCTTGATTGAGGTAATTTCATTCAAAGATTCGATCTTTACTCATTAAAGCACTCTTCGTGACGCCAAAGGGATCCCGAATAAGTTTAACTCAAAACTCTCATTTTCTTTCAAAGATTTAATCTTTATACATTAAAATTTTCTTGTGACATAATAGGTACCTTGATTGAGGTATTTCCACTCGAAGGTTCAATCTTTACTCATTAAAACACTCTTCGGGACGTCGATGGGATCCTGAATATGTTTAACTCAAAACTCTCATTTTCTTTCAAAGATTTAATCTTTATACATTAAAATGGTCTTGTGACATAATAGGTACCTTGATTGAGGCATTTCTATTCAAAGATTCAATTTTTACTCATTAAAACACTCTTCGGGACATCGAAGGGAACTTGAATAAGTTTAACTCAAAACTCTCATTTTCTTTCAAAGATTCAATCTTTATACGTTAAAATGGTTTAGTGACATAATAGGTACCTTTATTGAGTTATTTTCATGTGAAGATTCAATCTTTACTCATTAAAAGACTCTTCGTGATTTCATGGGTAACTCGAATAAGTTTAGCTCAAAACTCTGATTTTCTTTCAAAGATTCAATCTTTATACACTAAAAAGGTCTACTGACATATTAGGTACATTATTGAGGTATTTTCATTCAAAGACTCAACCCTTACTCATTAAAACACTCTTTTATACGTTAAAATGGTCTAGTGACATGATAGGTACCTTGATTGAGGTAATTTCATTCAAAGATTTAATCTTTACTTATTAAAACACTCTTCGTGACGTGAAAGGGATCTCGAATAAGTTTAACTCAAAACTCTCATTTTTTTTCAAAGATTTAATCTTTATATATTAAAATGGTCTAGTGACATAATAGGTACCTAGATTGATGTATTTCTATTCAAAGATTCAATCTTTACTCATTAAAACACTCTTTGGGACGTCGAAGGGAACTCGAATAAGTTTAACTCGGAACTCTCATTTTCTTTCGAAGATTCAATCTTTATAAATTAAAAAAGTTTAATGACATGATAGGTACCTTTATTGAGTTAGTTTCATTCAAATATTCAATCTTTACTCTTCAAAACACTCTCCGTGACGTCAAAGGGATCTCGAATAAGTTTAACTCAAAACTTTTATTTCCTTTCAAAGATTTAATCCTTATACATTAAAATGGTCTAGTGACATAATAAGTACCTTGATTGAGGTATTTCCATTCAATGATTCAATCTTTACTCTTTAAAACACTCTTCGAGACGTCGAAGGGAACTCGAATAAGTTTAACGCAGAACTTTCATATTCTTTTAAAGATTCAATCTTTACACATTAAAAAGGTTAAGTGACACGATAGGTACCTCTATTCAGTTATTTTCATTCAAAGATTCAATCTTTACACTTTAAAACACTCTTCGTGACGTCAAAGAGATCTCGAATAAGTTTAACTCAAAACTCTCATTTTCTTTCAAAGATTTATTCTTTATACATTAAAATGGTCTAGTCACATAATAAGTACCTTGATTGAGGTATTTTCCATTCAATGATTCAATCTTTAATAATTAAAACACTCTTCGGGACGTCGAAGGGAACTCGAATAAGTTTAACTCAGAACTTTCATTTTCTTCCAAAGATTCAATCTTTATACATTAAAAAGGTTTAGTGACATGATAGGAACCGTTATTCAGTAATTTTCATTCAAAGATTCAAACTTTAATCTTTAAAACACGTTTCGTGACTTCGAAGGGATCTCGAATAAGTTTAGCTCAAAACTCTCATTTTCTTTAAAAGATTCAATCTTTATACATCAAAATGGTCTTGTTACATAATAGGTACCTTGATTGCGGTATTTCCATTCAAAGATTTCATACTTACTCATTAAAACACTCTTCGGGATGTCGAAGGGAACTCGAATAAGTTTAACTCAAAACACTCATTTTCTTTCAAAGATTCAATCTCTGTGCATTAAAAAGGTTTAGTGACACGATAGGTACCTATATTGAGTTATTTTCATTCACAGATTCAATCTTTACTCATTAAAACACTCTGTGTGACGTAAAAGTGATCTCGAATAAATTTAACTCAAAACTCTCATTTTCTTTCAAAGATTCAATCTTTATACATTAAAATTGTTTAATGACATAATTGGTACCTTTATTGAGTTATTTTCATTCGAAGATTCAATCTTTACTCGTTAAAAGACTCATCGTGACTTCATGGGTAACTCAAAACTGTTTAGCTCAAAACTCTGATTTTCTTTCAATGATTCAATCTTTATACTCTAGAAAGGTCTAGTGACATAATAGGTTTATTATTGAGGTATTCTCATTCAAAGATTAAATCTTTACTCATTAAAACACTCTTCGGGACGTAAAAGGGAACTTGAATAATTTTAACTCAGAACTCTCATTTTCTTTCAGAGATTCAATCTTTATACGTTAAAATGGTCTAGTGACATAATAGATACCTTGATTGAGGTAATTTCATTCAAAGATTCGATCTTTACTCATTAAAGCACTCTTCGTGACGCCAAAGGGATCCCGAATAAGTTTAACTCAAAACTCTCATTTTCTTTCAAAGATTTAATCTTTATACATTAAAATGGTCTTGTGACATAATAGGTACCTTGATTGAGGTATTTCCACTCGAAGGTTCAATCTTTACTCATTAAAACACTCTTCGGGACGTCGATGGGATCCTGAATATGTTTAACTCAAAACTCTCATTTTCTTTCAAAGATTTAATCTTTATACATTAAAATGGTCTTGTGACATAATAGGTACCTTGATTGAGGCATTTCTATTCAAAGATTCAATTTTTACTCATTAAAACACTCTTCGGGACATCGAAGGGAACTTGAATAAGTTTAACTCAAAACTCTCATTTTCTTTCAAAGATTCAATCTTTATACGTTAAAATGGTTTAGTGACATAATAGGTACCTTTATTGAGTTATTTTCATGTGAAGATTCAATCTTTACTCATTAAAAGACTCTTCGTGATTTCATGGGTAACTCGAATATGTTTAGCTCAAAACTCTGATTTTCTTTCAAAGATTCATTCTTTATACACTAAAAAGGTCTACTGACATATTAGGTACATTATTGAGGTATTTTCATTCAAAGACTCAACCCTTACTCATTAAAACACTCTTTTATACGTTAAAATGGTCTAGTGACATGATAGGTACCTTGATTGAGGTAATTTCATTCAAAGATTTAATCTTTACTTATTAAAACACTCTTCGTGACGTGAAAGGGATCTCGAATAAGTTTAACTCAAAACTCTCATTTTTTTTCAAAGATTTAATCTTTATATATTAAAATGGTCTAGTGACATAATAGGTACCTAGATTGATGTATTTCTATTCAAAGATTCAATCTTTACTCATTAAAACACTCTTTGGGACGTCGAAGGGAACTCGAATAAGTTTAACTCGGAACTCTCATTTTCTTTCGAAGATTCAATCTTTATAAATTAAAAAAGTTTAATGACATGATAGGTACCTTTATTGAGTTAGTTTCATTCAAAGATTCAATCTTTACTCTTCAAAACACTCTCCGTGACGTCAAAGGGATCTCGAATAAGTTTAACTCAAAACTTTTATTTCCTTTCAAAGATTTAATCCTTATACATTAAAATGGTCTAGTGACATAATAAGTACCTTGATTGAGGTATTTCCATTCAATGATTCAATCTTTACTCTTTAAAACACTCTTCGAGACGTCGAAGGGAACTCGAATAAGTTTAACGCAGAACTTTCATATTCTTTTAAAGATTCAATCTTTACACATTAAAAAGGTTAAGTGACACGATAGGTACCTCTATTCAGTTATTTTCATTCAAAGATTCAATCTTTACACTTTAAAACACTCTTCGTGACGTCAAAGAGATCTCGAATAAGTTTAACTCAAAACTCTCATTTTCTTTCAAAGATTTATTCTTTATACATTAAAATGGTCTAGTCACATAATAAGTACCTTGATTGAGGTATTTTCCATTCAATGATTCAATCTTTAATAATTAAAACACTCTTCGGGACGTCGAAGGGAACTCGAATAAGTTTAACTCAGAACTTTCATTTTCTTCCAAAGATTCAATCTTTATACATTAAAAAGGTTTAGTGACATGATAGGAACCGTTATTCAGTAATTTTCATTCAAAGATTCAAACTTTAATCTTTAAAACACGTTTCGTGACTTCAAAGGGATCTCGAATAAGTTTAGCTCAAAACTCTCATTTTCTTTAAAAGATTCAATCTTTATACATCAAAATGGTCTTGTTACATAATAGGTACCTTGATTGCGGTATTTCCATTCAAAGATTTCATACTTACTCATTAAAACACTCTTCGGGATGTCGAAGGGAACTCGAATAAGTTTAACTCAAAACACTCATTTTCTTTCAAAGATTCAATCTCTGTGCATTAAAAAGGTTTAGTGACACGATAGGTACCTTTATTGAGTTATTTTCATTCACAGATTCAATCTTTACTCATTAAAACACTCTGTGTGGCGTAAAAGTGATCTCGAATAAATTTAACTCAAAACTCTCATTTTCTTTCAAAGATTCAATCTTTATACATTAAAATTGTTTAGTGACATAATTGGTACCTTTATTGAGTTATTTTCATTCGAAGATTCAATCTTTACTCGTTAAAAGACTCATCGTGACTTCATGGGTAACTCAAAACTGTTTAGCTCAAAACTCTGATTTTCTTTCAATGATTCAATCTTTATACTCTAGAAAGGTCTAGTGACATAATAGGTTTATTATTGAGGTATTCTCATTCAAAGATTAAATCTTTACTCATTAAAACACTCTTCGGGACGTAAAAGGGAACTTGAATAAGTTTAACTCAGAACTCTCATTTTCTTTCAGAGATTCAATCTTTATACGTTAAAATGGTCTAGTGACATAATAGATACCTTGATTGAGGTAATTTCATTCAAAGATTCGATCTTTACTCATTAAAGCACTCTTCGTGACGCCAAAGGGATCCCGAATAAGTTTAACTCAAAACTCTCATTTTCTTTCAAAGATTTAATCTTTATACATTAAAATGGTCTTGTGACATAATAGGTACCTTGATTGAGGTATTTCCACTCGAAGGTTCAATCTTTACTCATTAAAACACTCTTCGGGACGTCGATGGGATCCTGAATATGTTTAACTCAAAACTCTCATTTTCTTTTAAAGATTTAATCTTTATACATTAAAATGGTCTTGTGACATAATAGGTACCTTGATTGAGGCATTTCTATTCAAAGATTCAATTTTTACTCATTAAAACACTCTTCGGGACATCGAAGGGAACTTGAATAAGTTTAACTCAAAACTCTCATTTTCTTTCAAAGATTCAATCTTTATACGTTAAAATGGTTTAGTGACATAATAGGTACCTTTATTGAGTTATTTTCATGTGAAGATTCAATCTTTACTCATTAAAAGACTCTTCGTGATTTCATGGGTAACTCGAATAAGTTTAGCTCAAAACTCTGATTTTCTTTCAAAGATTCAATCTTTATACACTAAAAAGGTCTACTGACATATTAGGTACATTATTGAGGTATTTTCATTCAAAGACTCAACCCTTACTCATTAAAACACTCTTTTATACGTTAAAATGGTCTAGTGACATGATAGGTACCTTGATTGAGGTAATTTCATTCAAAGATTTAATCTTTACTTATTAAAACACTCTTCGTGACGTGAAAGGGATCTCGAATAAGTTTAACTCAAAACTCTCATTTTTTTTCAAAGATTTAATCCTTATATATTAAAATGGTCTAGTGACATAATAGGTACCTAGATTGATGTATTTCTATTCAAAGATTCAATCTTTACTCATTAAAACACTCTTTGGGACGTCGAAGGGAACTCGAATAAGTTTAACTCGGAACTCTCATTTTCTTTCGAAGATTCAATCTTTATAAATTAAAAAAGTTTAATGACATGATAGGTACCTTTATTGAGTTAGTTTCATTCAAAGATTCAATCTTTACTTTTCAAAACACTCTCCGTGACGTCAAAGGGATCTCGAATAAGTTTAACTCAAAACTTTTATTTCCTTTCAAAGATTTAATCCTTATACATTAAAATGGTCTAGTGACATAATAAGTACCTTGATTGAGGCATTTCCATTCAATGATTCAATCTTTACTCTTTAAAACACTCTTCGAGACGTCGAAGGGAACTCGAATAAGTTTAACGCAGAACTTTCATATTCTTTTAAAGATTCAATCTTTACACATTAAAAAGGTTAAGTGACACGATAGGTACCTCTATTCAGTTATTTTCATTCAAAGATTCAATCTTTACACTTTAAAACACTCTTCGTGACGTCAAAGAGATCTCGAATAAGTTTAACTCAAAACTCTCATTTTCTTTCAAAGATTTATTCTTTATACATTAAAATGGTCTAGTCACATAATAAGTACCTTGATTGAGGTATTTTCCATTCAATGATTCAATCTTTAATAATTAAAACACTCTTCGGGACGTCGAAGGGAACTCGAATAAGTTTAACTCAGAACTTTCATTTTCTTCCAAAGATTCAATCTTTATACATTAAAAAGGTTTAGTGACATGATAGGAACCGTTATTCAGTAATTTTCATTCAAAGATTCAAACTTTAATCTTTAAAACACGTTTCGTGACTTCAAAGGGATCTCGAATAAGTTTAGCTCAAAACTCTCATTTTCTTTAAAAGATTCAATCTTTATACATCAAAATGGTCTTGTTACATAATAGGTACCTTGATTGCGGTATTTCCATTCAAAGATTTCATACTTACTCATTAAAACACTCTTCGGGATGTCGAAGGGAACTCGAATAAGTTTAACTCAAAACACTCATTTTCTTTCAAAGATTCAATCTCTGTGCATTAAAAAGGTTTAGTGACACGATAGGTACCTTTATTGAGTTATTTTCATTCACAGATTCAATCTTTACTCATTAAAACACTCTGTGTGACGTAAAAGTGATCTCGAATAAATTTAACTCAAAACTCTCATTTTCTTTCAAAGATTCAATCTTTATACATTAAAATTGTTTAGTGACATAATTGGTACCTTTATTGAGTTATTTTCATTCGAAGATTCAATCTTTACTCGTTAAAAGACTCATCGTGACTTCATGGGTAACTCAAAACTGTTTAGCTCAAAACTCTGATTTTCTTTCAATGATTCAATCTTTATACTCTAGAAAGGTCTAGTGACATAATAGGTTTATTATTGAGGTATTCTCATTCAAAGATTAAATCTTTACTCATTAAAACACTCTTCGGGACGTAAAAGGGAACTTGAATAAGTTTAACTCAGAACTCTCATTTTCTTTCAGAGATTCAATCTTTATACGTTAAAATGGTCTAGTGACATAATAGATACCTTGATTGAGGTAATTTCATTCAAAGATTCGATCTTTACTCATTAAAGCACTCTTCGTGACGCCAAAGGGATCCCGAATAAGTTTAACTCAAAACTCTCATTTTCTTTCAAAGATTTAATCTTTATACATTAAAATGGTCTTGTGACATAATAGGTACCTTGATTGAGGTATTTCCACTCGAAGGTTCAATCTTTACTCATTAAAACACTCTTCGGGACGTCGATGGGATCCTGAATATGTTTAACTCAAAACTCTCATTTTCTTTCAAAGATTTAATCTTTATACATTAAAATGGTCTTGTGACATAATAGGTACCTTGATTGAGGCATTTCTATTCAAAGATTCAATTTTTACTCATTAAAACACTCTTCGGGACATCGAAGGGAACTTGAATAAGTTTAACTCAAAACTCTCATTTTCTTTCAAAGATTCAATCTTTATACGTTAAAATGGTTTAGTGACATAATAGGTACCTTTATTGAGTTATTTTCATGTGAAGATTCAATCTTTACTCATTAAAAGACTCTTCGTGATTTCATGGGTAACTCGAATAAGTTTAGCTCAAAACTCTGATTTTCTTTCAAAGATTCAATCTTTATACACTAAAAAGGTCTACTGACATATTAGGTACATTATTGAGGTATTTTCATTCAAAGACTCAACCCTTACTCATTAAAACACTCTTTTATACGTTAAAATGGTCTAGTGACATGATAGGTACCTTGATTGAGGTAATTTCATTCAAAGATTTAATCTTTACTTATTAAAACACTCTTCGTGACGTGAAAGGGATCTCGAATAAGTTTAACTCAAAACTCTCATTTTTTTTCAAAGATTTAATCTTTATATATTAAAATGGTCTAGTGACATAATAGGTACCTAGATTGATGTATTTCTATTCAAAGATTCAATCTTTACTCATTAAAACACTCTTTGGGACGTCGAAGGGAACTCGAATAAGTTTAACTCGGAACTCTCATTTTCTTTCGAAGATTCAATCTTTATAAATTAAAAAAGTTTAATGACATGATAGGTACCTTTATTGAGTTAGTTTCATTCAAAGATTCAATCTTTACTCTTCAAAACACTCTCCGTGACGTCAAAGGGATCTCGAATAAGTTTAACTCAAAACTTTTATTTCCTTTCAAAGATTTAATCCTTATACATTAAAATGGTCTAGTGACATAATAAGTACCTTGATTGAGGTATTTCCATTCAATGATTCAATCTTTACTCTTTAAAACACTCTTCGAGACGTCGAAGGGAACTCGAATAAGTTTAACGCAGAACTTTCATATTCTTTTAAAGATTCAATCTTTACACATTAAAAAGGTTAAGTGACACGATAGGTACCTCTATTCAGTTATTTTCATTCAAAGATTCAATCTTTACACTTTAAAACACTCTTCGTGACGTCAAAGAGATCTCGAATAAGTTTAACTCAAAACTCTCATTTTCTTTCAAAGATTTATTCTTTATACATTAAAATGGTCTAGTCACATAATAAGTACCTTGATTGAGGTATTTTCCATTCAATGATTCAATCTTTAATAATTAAAACACTCTTCGGGACGTCGAAGGGAACTCGAATAAGTTTAACTCAGAACTTTCATTTTCTTTCAAAGATTCAATCTTTATACATTAAAAAGGTTTAGTGACATGATAGGAACCGTTATTCAGTAATTTTCATTCAAAGATTCAAACTTTAATCTTTAAAACACGTTTCGTGACTTCAAAGGGATCTCGAATAAGTTTAGCTCAAAACTCTCATTTTCTTTAAAAGATTCAATCTTTATACATCAAAATGGTCTTGTTACATAATAGGTACCTTGATTGCGGTATTTCCATTCAAAGATTTCATACTTACTCATTAAAACACTCTTCGGGATGTCGAAGGGAACTCGAATAAGTTTAACTCAAAACACTCATTTTCTTTCAAAGATTCAATCTCTGTGCATTAAAAAGGTTTAGTGACACGATAGGTACCTATATTGAGTTATTTTCATTCACAGATTCAATCTTTACTCATTAAAACACTCTGTGTGACGTAAAAGTGATCTCGAATAAATTTAACTCAAAACTCTCATTTTCTTTCAAAGATTCAATCTTTATACATTAAAATTGTTTAGTGACATAATTGGTACCTTTATTGAGTTATTTTCATTCGAAGATTCAATCTTTACTCGTTAAAAGACTCATCGTGACTTCATGGGTAACTCAAAACTGTTTAGCTCAAAACTCTGATTTTCTTTCAATGATTCAATCTTTATACTCTAGAAAGGTCCAGTGACATAATAGGTTTATTATTGAGGTATTCTCATTCAAAGATTAAATCTTTACTCATTAAAACACTCTTCGGGACGTAAAAGGGAACTTGAATAAGTTTAACTCAGAACTCTCATTTTCTTTCAGAGATTCAATCTTTATACGTTAAAATGGTCTAGTGACATAATAGATACCTTGATTGAGGTAATTTCATTCAAAGATTCGATCTTTACTCATTAAAGCACTCTTCGTGACGCCAAAGGGATCCCGAATAAGTTTAACTCAAAACTCTCATTTTCTTTCAAAGATTTAATCTTTATACATTAAAATGGTCTTGTGACATAATAGGTACCTTGATTGAGGTATTTCCACTCGAAGGTTCAATCTTTACTCATTAAAACACTCTTCGGGACGTCGATGGGATCCTGAATATGTTTAACTCAAAACTCTCATTTTCTTTCAAAGATTTAATCTTTATACATTAAAATGGTCTTGTGACATAATAGGTACCTTGATTGAGGCATTTCTATTCAAAGATTCAATTTTTACTCATTAAAACACTCTTCGGGACATCGAAGGGAACTTGAATAAGTTTAACTCAAAACTCTCATTTTCTTTCAAAGATTCAATCTTTATACGTTAAAATGGTTTAGTGACATAATAGGTACCTTTATTGAGTTATTTTCATGTGAAGATTCAATCTTTACTCATTAAAAGACTCTTCGTGATTTCATGGGTAACTCGAATAAGTTTAGCTCAAAACTCTGATTTTCTTTCAAAGATTCAATCTTTATACACTAAAAGGTCTACTGACATATTAGGTACATTATTGAGGTATTTTCATTCAAAGACTCAACCCTTACTCATTAAAACACTCTTTTATACGTTAAAATGGTCTAGTGACATGATAGGTACCTTGATTGAGGTAATTTCATTCAAAGATTTAATCTTTACTTATTAAAACACTCTTCGTGACGTGAAAGGGATCTCGAATAAGTTTAACTCAAAACTCTCATTTTTTTTCAAAAATTTAATCTTTATATATTAAAATGGTCTAGTGACATAATAGGTACCTAGATTGATGTATTTCTATTCAAAGATTCAATCTTTACTCATTAAAACACTCTTTGGGACGTCGAAGGGAACTCGAATAAGTTTAACTCGGAACTCTCATTTTCTTTCGAAGATTCAATCTTTATAAATTAAAAAAGTTTAATGACATGATAGGTACCTTTATTGAGTTAGTTTCATTCAAAGATTCAATCTTTACTCTTCAAAACACTCTCCGTGACGTCAAAGGGATCTCGAATAAGTTTAACTCAAAACTTTTATTTCCTTTCAAAGATTTAATCCTTATACATTAAAATGGTCTAGTGACATAATAAGTACCTTGATTGAGGTATTTCCATTCAATGATTCAATCTTTACTCTTTAAAACACTCTTCGAGACGTCGAAGGGAACTCGAATAAGTTTAACGCAGAACTTTCATATTCTTTTAAAGATTCAATCTTTACACATTAAAAAGGTTAAGTGACACGATAGGTACCTCTATTCAGTTATTTTCATTCAAAGATTCAATCTTTACACTTTAAAACACTCTTCGTGACGTCAAAGAGATCTCGAATAAGTTTAACTCAAAACTCTCATTTTCTTTCAAAGATTTATTCTTTATACATTAAAATGGTCTAGTCACATAATAAGTACCTTGATTGAGGTATTTTCCATTCAATGATTCAATCTTTAATAATTAAAACACTCTTCGGGACGTCGAAGGGAACTCGAATAAGTTTAACTCAGAACTTTCATTTTCTTCCAAAGATTCAATCTTTATACATTAAAAAGGTTTAGTGACATGATAGGAACCGTTATTCAGTAATTTTCATTCAAAGATTCAAACTTTAATCTTTAAAACACGTTTCGTGACTTCAAAGGGATCTCGAATAAGTTTAGCTCAAAACTCTCATTTTCTTTAAAAGATTCAATCTTTATACATCAAAATGGTCTTGTTACATAATAGGTACCTTGATTGCGGTATTTCCATTCAAAGATTTCATACTTACTCATTAAAACACTCTTCGGGATGTCGAAGGGAACTCGAATAAGTTTAACTCAAAACACTCATTTTCTTTCAAAGATTCAATCTCTGTGCATTAAAAAGGTTTAGTGACACGATAGGTACCTTTATTGAGTTATTTTCATTCACAGATTCAATCTTTACTCATTAAAACACTCTGTGTGACGTAAAAGTGATCTCGAATAAATTTAACTCAAAACTCTCATTTTCTTTCAAAGATTCAATCTTTATACATTAAAATTGTTTAGTGACATAATTGGTACCTTTATTGAGTTATTTTCATTCGAAGATTCAATCTTTACTCGTTAAAAGACTCATCGTGACTTCATGGGTAACTCAAAACTGTTTAGCTCAAAACTCTGATTTTCTTTCAATGATTCAATCTTTATACTCTAGAAAGGTCTAGTGACATAATAGGTTTATTATTGAGGTATTCTCATTCAAAGATTAAATCTTTACTCATTAAAACACTCTTCGGGACGTAAAAGGGAACTTGAATAAGTTTAACTCAGAACTCTCATTTTCTTTCAGAGATTCAATCTTTATATGTTAAAATGGTCTAGTGACATAATAGATACCTTGATTGAGGTAATTTCATTCAAAGATTCGATCTTTACTCATTAAAGCACTCTTCGTGACGCCAAAGGGATCCCGAATAAGTTTAACTCAAAACTCTCATTTTCTTTCAAAGATTTAATCTTTATACATTAAAATGGTCTTGTGACATAATAGGTACCTTGATTGAGGTATTTCCACTCGAAGGTTCAATCTTTACTCATTAAAACACTCTTCGGGACGTCGATGGGATCCTGAATATGTTTAACTCAAAACTCTCATTTTCTTTCAAAGATTTAATCTTTATACATTAAAATGGTCTTGTGACATAATAGGTACCTTGATTGAGGCATTTCTATTCAAAGATTCAATTTTTACTCATTAAAACACTCTTCGGGACATCGAAGGGAACTTGAATAAGTTTAACTCAAAACTCTCATTTTCTTTCAAAGATTCAATCTTTATACGTTAAAATGGTTTAGTGACATAATAGGTACCTTTATTGAGTTATTTTCATGTGAAGATTCAATCTTTACTCATTAAAAGACTCTTCGTGATTTCATGGGTAACTCGAATAAGTTTAGCTCAAAACTCTGATTTTCTTTCAAAGATTCAATCTTTATACACTAAAAAGGTCTACTAACATATTAGGTACATTATTGAGGTATTTTCATTCAAAGACTCAACCCTTACTCATTAAAACACTCTTTTATACGTTAAAATGGTCTAGTGACATGATAGGTACCTTGATTGAGGTAATTTCATTCAAAGATTTAATCTTTACTTATTAAAACACTCTTCGTGACGTGAAAGGGATCTCGAATAAGTTTAACTCAAAACTCTCATTTTTTTTCAAAGATTTAATCTTTATATATTAAAATGGTCTAGTGACATAATAGGTACCTAGATTGATGTATTTCTATTCAAAGATTCAATCTTTACTCATTAAAACACTCTTTGGGACGTCGAAGGGAACTCGAATAAGTTTAACTCGGAACTCTCATTTTCTTTCGAAGATTCAATCTTTATAAATTAAAAAAGTTTAATGACATGATAGGTACCTTTATTGAGTTAGTTTCATTCAAAGATTCAATCTTTACTCTTCAAAACACTCTCCGTGACGTCAAAGGGATCTCGAATAAGTTTAACTCAAAACTTTTATTTCCTTTCAAAGATTTAATCCTTATACATTAAAATGGTCTAGTGACATAATAAGTACCTTGATTGAGGCATTTCCATTCAATGATTCAATCTTTACTCTTTAAAACACTCTTCGAGACGTCGAAGGGAACTCGAATAAGTTTAACGCAGAACTTTCATATTCTTTTAAAGATTCAATCTTTACACATTAAAAAGGTTAAGTGACACGATAGGTACCTCTATTCAGTTATTTTCATTCAAAGATTCAATCTTTACACTTTAAAACACTCTTCGTGACGTCAAAGAGATCTCGAATAAGTTTAACTCAAAACTCTCATTTTCTTTCAAAGATTTATTCTTTATACATTAAAATGGTCTAGTCACATAATAAGTACCTTGATTGAGGTATTTTCCATTCAATGATTCAATCTTTAATAATTAAAACACTCTTCGGGACGTCGAAGGGAACTCGAATAAGTTTAACTCAGAACTTTCATTTTCTTCCAAAGATTCAATCTTTATACATTAAAAAGGTTTAGTGACATGATAGGAACCGTTATTCAGTAATTTTCATTCAAAGATTCAAACTTTAATCTTTAAAACACGTTTCGTGACTTCAAAGGGATCTCGAATAAGTTTAGCTCAAAACTCTCATTTTCTTTAAAAGATTCAATCTTTATACATCAAAATGGTCTTGTTACATAATAGGTACCTTGATTGCGGTATTTCCATTCAAAGATTTCATACTTACTCATTAAAACACTCTTCGGGATGTCGAAGGGAACTCGAATAAGTTTAACTCAAAACACTCATTTTCTTTCAAAGATTCAATCTCTGTGCATTAAAAAGGTTTAGTGACACGATAGGTACCTTTATTGAGTTATTTTCATTCACAGATTCAATCTTTACTCATTAAAACACTCTGTGTGACGTAAAAGTGATCTCGAATAAATTTAACTCAAAACTCTCATTTTCTTTCAAAGATTCAATCTTTATACATTAAAATTGTTTAGTGACATAATTGGTACCTTTATTGAGTTATTTTCATTCGAAGATTCAATCTTTACTCGTTAAAAGACTCATCGTGACTTCATGGGTAACTCAAAACTGTTTAGCTCAAAACTCTGATTTTCTTTCAATGATTCAATCTTTATACTCTAGAAAGGTCTAGTGACATAATAGGTTTATTATTGAGGTATTCTCATTCAAAGATTAAATCTTTACTCATTAAAACACTCTTCGGGACGTAAAAGGGAACTTGAATAAGTTTAACTCAGAACTCTCATTTTCTTTCAGAGATTCAATCTTTATACGTTAAAATGGTCTAGTGACATAATAGATACCTTGATTGAGGTAATTTCATTCAAAGATTCGATCTTTACTCATTAAAGCACTCTTCGTGACGCCAAAGGGATCCCGAATAAGTTTAACTCAAAACTCTCATTTTCTTTCAAAGATTTAATCTTTATACATTAAAATGGTCTTGTGACATAATAGGTACCTTGATTGAGGTATTTCCACTCGAAGGTTCAATCTTTACTCATTAAAACACTCTTCGGGACGTCGATGGGATCCTGAATATGTTTAACTCAAAACTCTCATTTTCTTTCAAAGATTTAATCTTTATACATTAAAATGGTCTTGTGACATAATAGGTACCTTGATTGAGGCATTTCTATTCAAAGATTCAATTTTTACTCATTAAAACACTCTTCGGGACATCGAAGGGAACTTGAATAAGTTTAACTCAAAACTCTCATTTTCTTTCAAAGATTCAATCTTTATACGTTAAAATGGTTTAGTGACATAATAGGTACCTTTATTGAGTTATTTTCATGTGAAGATTCAATCTTTACTCATTAAAAGACTCTTCGTGATTTCATGGGTAACTCGAATAAGTTTAGCTCAAAACTCTGATTTTCTTTCAAAGATTCAATCTTTATACACTAAAAAGGTCTACTGACATATTAGGTACATTATTGAGGTATTTTCATTCAAAGACTCAACCCTTACTCATTAAAACACTCTTTTATACGTTAAAATGGTCTAGTGACATGATAGGTACCTTGATTGAGGTAATTTCATTCAAAGATTTAATCTTTACTTATTAAAACACTCTTCGTGACGTGAAAGGGATCTCGAATAAGTTTAACTCAAAACTCTCATTTTTTTTCAAAGATTTAATCTTTATATATTAAAATGGTCTAGTGACATAATAGGTACCTAGATTGATGTATTTCTATTCAAAGATTCAATCTTTACTCATTAAAACACTCTTTGGGACGTCGAAGGGAACTCGAATAAGTTTAACTCGGAACTCTCATTTTCTTTCGAAGATTCAATCTTTATAAATTAAAAAAGTTTAATGACATGATAGGTACCTTTATTGAGTTAGTTTCATTCAAAGATTCAATCTTTACTCTTCAAAACACTCTCCGTGACGTCAAAGGGATCTCGAATAAGTTTAACTCAAAACTTTTATTTCCTTTCAAAGATTTAATCCTTATACATTAAAATGGTCTAGTGACATAATAAGTACCTTGATTGAGGTATTTCCATTCAATGATTCAATCTTTACTCTTTAAAACACTCTTCGAGACGTCGAAGGGAACTCGAATAAGTTTAACGCAGAACTTTCATATTCTTTTAAAGATTCAATCTTTACACATTAAAAAGGTTAAGTGACACGATAGGTACCTCTATTCAGTTATTTTCATTCAAAGATTCAATCTTTACACTTTAAAACACTCTTCGTGACGTCAAAGAGATCTCGAATAAGTTTAACTCAAAACTCTCATTTTCTTTCAAAGATTTATTCTTTATACATTAAAATGGTCTAGTCACATAATAAGTACCTTGATTGAGGTATTTTCCATTCAATGATTCAATCTTTAATAATTAAAACACTCTTCGGGACGTCGAAGGGAACTCGAATAAGTTTAACTCAGAACTTTCATTTTCTTTCAAAGATTCAATCTTTATACATTAAAAAGGTTTAGTGACATGATAGGAACCGTTATTCAGTAATTTTCATTCAAAGATTCAAACTTTAATCTTTAAAACACGTTTCGTGACTTCAAAGGGATCTCGAATAAGTTTAGCTCAAAACTCTCATTTTCTTTAAAAGATTCAATCTTTATACATCAAAATGGTCTTGTTACATAATAGGTACCTTGATTGCGGTATTTCCATTCAAAGATTTCATACTTACTCATTAAAACACTCTTCGGGATGTCGAAGGGAACTCGAATAAGTTTAACTCAAAACACTCATTTTCTTTCAAAGATTCAATCTCTGTGCATTAAAAAGGTTTAGTGACACGATAGGTACCTATATTGAGTTATTTTCATTCACAGATTCAATCTTTACTCATTAAAACACTCTGTGTGACGTAAAAGTGATCTCGAATAAATTTAACTCAAAACTCTCATTTTCTTTCAAAGATTCAATCTTTATACATTAAAATTGTTTAGTGACATAATTGGTACCTTTATTGAGTTATTTTCATTCGAAGATTCAATCTTTACTCGTTAAAAGACTCATCGTGACTTCATGGGTAACTCAAAACTGTTTAGCTCAAAACTCTGATTTTCTTTCAATGATTCAATCTTTATACTCTAGAAAGGTCTAGTGACATAATAGGTTTATTATTGAGGTATTCTCATTCAAAGATTAAATCTTTACTCATTAAAACACTCTTCGGGACGTAAAAGGGAACTTGAATAAGTTTAACTCAGAACTCTCATTTTCTTTCAGAGATTCAATCTTTATACGTTAAAATGGTCTAGTGACATAATAGATACCTTGATTGAGGTAATTTCATTCAAAGATTCGATCTTTACTCATTAAAGCACTCTTCGTGACGCCAAAGGGATCCCGAATAAGTTTAACTCAAAACTCTCATTTTCTTTCAAAGATTTAATCTTTATACATTAAAATGGTCTTGTGACATAATAGGTACCTTGATTGAGGTATTTCCACTCGAAGGTTCAATCTTTACTCATTAAAACACTCTTCGGGACGTCGATGGGATCCTGAATATGTTTAACTCAAAACTCTCATTTTCTTTCAAAGATTTAATCTTTATACATTAAAATGGTCTTGTGACATAATAGGTACCTTGATTGAGGCATTTCTATTCAAAGATTCAATTTTTACTCATTAAAACACTCTTCGGGACATCGAAGGGAACTTGAATAAGTTTAACTCAAAACTCTCATTTTCTTTCAAAGATTCAATCTTTATACGTTAAAATGGTTTAGTGACATAATAGGTACCTTTATTGAGTTATTTTCATGTGAAGATTCAATCTTTACTCATTAAAAGACTCTTCGTGATTTCATGGGTAACTCGAATAAGTTTAGCTCAAAACTCTGATTTTCTTTCAAAGATTCAATCTTTATACACTAAAAGGTCTACTGACATATTAGGTACATTATTGAGGTATTTTCATTCAAAGACTCAACCCTTACTCATTAAAACACTCTTTTATACGTTAAAATGGTCTAGTGACATGATAGGTACCTTGATTGAGGTAATTTCATTCAAAGATTTAATCTTTACTTATTAAAACACTCTTCGTGACGTGAAAGGGATCTCGAATAAGTTTAACTCAAAACTCTCATTTTTTTTCAAAAATTTAATCTTTATATATTAAAATGGTCTAGTGACATAATAGGTACCTAGATTGATGTATTTCTATTCAAAGATTCAATCTTTACTCATTAAAACACTCTTTGGGACGTCGAAGGGAACTCGAATAAGTTTAACTCGGAACTCTCATTTTCTTTCGAAGATTCAATCTTTATAAATTAAAAAAGTTTAATGACATGATAGGTACCTTTATTGAGTTAGTTTCATTCAAAGATTCAATCTTTACTCTTCAAAACACTCTCCGTGACGTCAAAGGGATCTCGAATAAGTTTAACTCAAAACTTTTATTTCCTTTCAAAGATTTAATCCTTATACATTAAAATGGTCTAGTGACATAATAAGTACCTTGATTGAGGTATTTCCATTCAATGATTCAATCTTTACTCTTTAAAACACTCTTCGAGACGTCGAAGGGAACTCGAATAAGTTTAACGCAGAACTTTCATATTCTTTTAAAGATTCAATCTTTACACATTAAAAAGGTTAAGTGACACGATAGGTACCTCTATTCAGTTATTTTCATTCAAAGATTCAATCTTTACACTTTAAAACACTCTTCGTGACGTCAAAGAGATCTCGAATAAGTTTAACTCAAAACTCTCATTTTCTTTCAAAGATTTATTCTTTATACATTAAAATGGTCTAGTCACATAATAAGTACCTTGATTGAGGTATTTTCCATTCAATGATTCAATCTTTAATAATTAAAACACTCTTCGGGACGTCGAAGGGAACTCGAATAAGTTTAACTCAGAACTTTCATTTTCTTCCAAAGATTCAATCTTTATACATTAAAAAGGTTTAGTGACATGATAGGAACCGTTATTCAGTAATTTTCATTCAAAGATTCAAACTTTAATCTTTAAAACACGTTTCGTGACTTCAAAGGGATCTCGAATAAGTTTAGCTCAAAACTCTCATTTTCTTTAAAAGATTCAATCTTTATACATCAAAATGGTCTTGTTACATAATAGGTACCTTGATTGCGGTATTTCCATTCAAAGATTTCATACTTACTCATTAAAACACTCTTCGGGATGTCGAAGGGAACTCGAATAAGTTTAACTCAAAACACTCATTTTCTTTCAAAGATTCAATCTCTGTGCATTAAAAAGGTTTAGTGACACGATAGGTACCTTTATTGAGTTATTTTCATTCACAGATTCAATCTTTACTCATTAAAACACTCTGTGTGACGTAAAAGTGATCTCGAATAAATTTAACTCAAAACTCTCATTTTCTTTCAAAGATTCAATCTTTATACATTAAAATTGTTTAGTGACATAATTGGTACCTTTATTGAGTTATTTTCATTCGAAGATTCAATCTTTACTCGTTAAAAGACTCATCGTGACTTCATGGGTAACTCAAAACTGTTTAGCTCAAAACTCTGATTTTCTTTCAATGATTCAATCTTTATACTCTAGAAAGGTCTAGTGACATAATAGGTTTATTATTGAGGTATTCTCATTCAAAGATTAAATCTTTACTCATTAAAACACTCTTCGGGACGTAAAAGGGAACTTGAATAAGTTTAACTCAGAACTCTCATTTTCTTTCAGAGATTCAATCTTTATATGTTAAAATGGTCTAGTGACATAATAGATACCTTGATTGAGGTAATTTCATTCAAAGATTCGATCTTTACTCATTAAAGCACTCTTCGTGACGCCAAAGGGATCCCGAATAAGTTTAACTCAAAACTCTCATTTTCTTTCAAAGATTTAATCTTTATACATTAAAATGGTCTTGTGACATAATAGGTACCTTGATTGAGGTATTTCCACTCGAAGGTTCAATCTTTACTCATTAAAACACTCTTCGGGACGTCGATGGGATCCTGAATATGTTTAACTCAAAACTCTCATTTTCTTTCAAAGATTTAATCTTTATACATTAAAATGGTCTTGTGACATAATAGGTACCTTGATTGAGGCATTTCTATTCAAAGATTCAATTTTTACTCATTAAAACACTCTTCGGGACATCGAAGGGAACTTGAATAAGTTTAACTCAAAACTCTCATTTTCTTTCAAAGATTCAATCTTTATACGTTAAAATGGTTTAGTGACATAATAGGTACCTTTATTGAGTTATTTTCATGTGAAGATTCAATCTTTACTCATTAAAAGACTCTTCGTGATTTCATGGGTAACTCGAATAAGTTTAGCTCAAAACTCTGATTTTCTTTCAAAGATTCAATCTTTATACACTAAAAAGGTCTACTGACATATTAGGTACATTATTGAGGTATTTTCATTCAAAGACTCAACCCTTACTCATTAAAACACTCTTTTATACGTTAAAATGGTCTAGTGACATGATAGGTACCTTGATTGAGGTAATTTCATTCAAAGATTTAATCTTTACTTATTAAAACACTCTTCGTGACGTGAAAGGGATCTCGAATAAGTTTAACTCAAAACTCTCATTTTTTTTCAAAGATTTAATCTTTATATATTAAAATGGTCTAGTGACATAATAGGTACCTAGATTGATGTATTTCTATTCAAAGATTCAATCTTTACTCATTAAAACACTCTTTGGGACGTCGAAGGGAACTCGAATAAGTTTAACTCGGAACTCTCATTTTCTTTCGAAGATTCAATCTTTATAAATTAAAAAAGTTTAATGACATGATAGGTACCTTTATTGAGTTAGTTTCATTCAAAGATTCAATCTTTACTCTTCAAAACACTCTCCGTGACGTCAAAGGGATCTCGAATAAGTTTAACTCAAAACTTTTATTTCCTTTCAAAGATTTAATCCTTATACATTAAAATGGTCTAGTGACATAATAAGTACCTTGATTGAGGCATTTCCATTCAATGATTCAATCTTTACTCTTTAAAACACTCTTCGAGACGTCGAAGGGAACTCGAATAAGTTTAACGCAGAACTTTCATATTCTTTTAAAGATTCAATCTTTACACATTAAAAAGGTTAAGTGACACGATAGGTACCTCTATTCAGTTATTTTCATTCAAAGATTCAATCTTTACACTTTAAAACACTCTTCGTGACGTCAAAGAGATCTCGAATAAGTTTAACTCAAAACTCTCATTTTCTTTCAAAGATTTATTCTTTATACATTAAAATGGTCTAGTCACATAATAAGTACCTTGATTGAGGTATTTTCCATTCAATGATTCAATCTTTAATAATTAAAACACTCTTCGGGACGTCGAAGGGAACTCGAATAAGTTTAACTCAGAACTTTCATTTTCTTCCAAAGATTCAATCTTTATACATTAAAAAGGTTTAGTGACATGATAGGAACCGTTATTCAGTAATTTTCATTCAAAGATTCAAACTTTAATCTTTAAAACACGTTTCGTGACTTCAAAGGGATCTCGAATAAGTTTAGCTCAAAACTCTCATTTTCTTTAAAAGATTCAATCTTTATACATCAAAATGGTCTTGTTACATAATAGGTACCTTGATTGCGGTATTTCCATTCAAAGATTTCATACTTACTCATTAAAACACTCTTCGGGATGTCGAAGGGAACTCGAATAAGTTTAACTCAAAACACTCATTTTCTTTCAAAGATTCAATCTCTGTGCATTAAAAAGGTTTAGTGACACGATAGGTACCTTTATTGAGTTATTTTCATTCACAGATTCAATCTTTACTCATTAAAACACTCTGTGTGACGTAAAAGTGATCTCGAATAAATTTAACTCAAAACTCTCATTTTCTTTCAAAGATTCAATCTTTATACATTAAAATTGTTTAGTGACATAATTGGTACCTTTATTGAGTTATTTTCATTCGAAGATTCAATCTTTACTCGTTAAAAGACTCATCGTGACTTCATGGGTAACTCAAAACTGTTTAGCTCAAAACTCTGATTTTCTTTCAATGATTCAATCTTTATACTCTAGAAAGGTCTAGTGACATAATAGGTTTATTATTGAGGTATTCTCATTCAAAGATTAAATCTTTACTCATTAAAACACTCTTCGGGACGTAAAAGGGAACTTGAATAAGTTTAACTCAGAACTCTCATTTTCTTTCAGAGATTCAATCTTTATACGTTAAAATGGTCTAGTGACATAATAGATACCTTGATTGAGGTAATTTCATTCAAAGATTCGATCTTTACTCATTAAAGCACTCTTCGTGACGCCAAAGGGATCCCGAATAAGTTTAACTCAAAACTCTCATTTTCTTTCAAAGATTTAATCTTTATACATTAAAATGGTCTTGTGACATAATAGGTACCTTGATTGAGGTATTTCCACTCGAAGGTTCAATCTTTACTCATTAAAACACTCTTCGGGACGTCGATGGGATCCTGAATATGTTTAACTCAAAACTCTCATTTTCTTTCAAAGATTTAATCTTTATACATTAAAATGGTCTTGTGACATAATAGGTACCTTGATTGAGGCATTTCTATTCAAAGATTCAATTTTTACTCATTAAAACACTCTTCGGGACATCGAAGGGAACTTGAATAAGTTTAACTCAAAACTCTCATTTTCTTTCAAAGATTCAATCTTTATACGTTAAAATGGTTTAGTGACATAATAGGTACCTTTATTGAGTTATTTTCATGTGAAGATTCAATCTTTACTCATTAAAAGACTCTTCGTGATTTCATGGGTAACTCGAATAAGTTTAGCTCAAAACTCTGATTTTCTTTCAAAGATTCAATCTTTATACACTAAAAAGGTCTACTGACATATTAGGTACATTATTGAGGTATTTTCATTCAAAGACTCAACCCTTACTCATTAAAACACTCTTTTATACGTTAAAATGGTCTAGTGACATGATAGGTACCTTGATTGAGGTAATTTCATTCAAAGATTTAATCTTTACTTATTAAAACACTCTTCGTGACGTGAAAGGGATCTCGAATAAGTTTAACTCAAAACTCTCATTTTTTTTCAAAGATTTAATCTTTATATATTAAAATGGTCTAGTGACATAATAGGTACCTAGATTGATGTATTTCTATTCAAAGATTCAATCTTTACTCATTAAAACACTCTTTGGGACGTCGAAGGGAACTCGAATAAGTTTAACTCGGAACTCTCATTTTCTTTCGAAGATTCAATCTTTATAAATTAAAAAAGTTTAATGACATGATAGGTACCTTTATTGAGTTAGTTTCATTCAAAGATTCAATCTTTACTCTTCAAAACACTCTCCGTGACGTCAAAGGGATCTCGAATAAGTTTAACTCAAAACTTTTATTTCCTTTCAAAGATTTAATCCTTATACATTAAAATGGTCTAGTGACATAATAAGTACCTTGATTGAGGTATTTCCATTCAATGATTCAATCTTTACTCTTTAAAACACTCTTCGAGACGTCGAAGGGAACTCGAATAAGTTTAACGCAGAACTTTCATATTCTTTTAAAGATTCAATCTTTACACATTAAAAAGGTTAAGTGACACGATAGGTACCTCTATTCAGTTATTTTCATTCAAAGATTCAATCTTTACACTTTAAAACACTCTTCGTGACGTCAAAGAGATCTCGAATAAGTTTAACTCAAAACTCTCATTTTCTTTCAAAGATTTATTCTTTATACATTAAAATGGTCTAGTCACATAATAAGTACCTTGATTGAGGTATTTTCCATTCAATGATTCAATCTTTAATAATTAAAACACTCTTCGGGACGTCGAAGGGAACTCGAATAAGTTTAACTCAGAACTTTCATTTTCTTCCAAAGATTCAATCTTTATACATTAAAAAGGTTTAGTGACATGATAGGAACCGTTATTCAGTAATTTTCATTCAAAGATTCAAACTTTAATCTTTAAAACACGTTTCGTGACTTCAAAGGGATCTCGAATAAGTTTAGCTCAAAACTCTCATTTTCTTTAAAAGATTCAATCTTTATACATCAAAATGGTCTTGTTACATAATAGGTACCTTGATTGCGGTATTTCCATTCAAAGATTTCATACTTACTCATTAAAACACTCTTCGGGATGTCGAAGGGAACTCGAATAAGTTTAACTCAAAACACTCATTTTCTTTCAAAGATTCAATCTCTGTGCATTAAAAAGGTTTAGTGACACGATAGGTACCTTTATTGAGTTATTTTCATTCACAGATTCAATCTTTACTCATTAAAACACTCTGTGTGACGTAAAAGTGATCTCGAATAAATTTAACTCAAAACTCTCATTTTCTTTCAAAGATTCAATCTTTATACATTAAAATTGTTTAGTGACATAATTGGTACCTTTATTGAGTTATTTTCATTCGAAGATTCAATCTTTACTCGTTAAAAGACTCATCGTGACTTCATGGGTAACTCAAAACTGTTTAGCTCAAAACTCTGATTTTCTTTCAATGATTCAATCTTTATACTCTAGAAAGGTCTAGTGACATAATAGGTTTATTATTGAGGTATTCTCATTCAAAGATTAAATCTTTACTCATTAAAACACTCTTCGGGACGTAAAAGGGAACTTGAATAAGTTTAACTCAGAACTCTCATTTTCTTTCAGAGATTCAATCTTTATACGTTAAAATGGTCTAGTGACATAATAGATACCTTGATTGAGGTAATTTCATTCAAAGATTCGATCTTTACTCATTAAAGCACTCTTCGTGACGCCAAAGGGATCCCGAATAAGTTTAACTCAAAACTCTCATTTTCTTTCAAAGATTTAATCTTTATACATTAAAATGGTCTTGTGACATAATAGGTACCTTGATTGAGGTATTTCCACTCGAAGGTTCAATCTTTACTCATTAAAACACTCTTCGGGACGTCGATGGGATCCTGAATATGTTTAACTCAAAACTCTCATTTTCTTTCAAAGATTTAATCTTTATACATTAAAATGGTCTTGTGACATAATAGGTACCTTGATTGAGGCATTTCTATTCAAAGATTCAATTTTTACTCATTAAAACACTCTTCGGGACATCGAAGGGAACTTGAATAAGTTTAACTCAAAACTCTCATTTTCTTTCAAAGATTCAATCTTTATACGTTAAAATGGTTTAGTGACATAATAGGTACCTTTATTGAGTTATTTTCATGTGAAGATTCAATCTTTACTCATTAAAAGACTCTTCGTGATTTCATGGGTAACTCGAATAAGTTTAGCTCAAAACTCTGATTTTCTTTCAAAGATTCAATCTTTATACACTAAAAAGGTCTACTGACATATTAGGTACATTATTGAGGTATTTTCATTCAAAGACTCAACCCTTACTCATTAAAACACTCTTTTATACGTTAAAATGGTCTAGTGACATGATAGGTACCTTGATTGAGGTAATTTCATTCAAAGATTTAATCTTTACTTATTAAAACACTCTTCGTGACGTGAAAGGGATCTCGAATAAGTTTAACTCAAAACTCTCATTTTTTTTCAAAGATTTAATCTTTATATATTAAAATGGTCTAGTGACATAATAGGTACCTAGATTGATGTATTTCTATTCAAAGATTCAATCTTTACTCATTAAAACACTCTTTGGGACGTCGAAGGGAACTCGAATAAGTTTAACTCGGAACTCTCATTTTCTTTCGAAGATTCAATCTTTATAAATTAAAAAAGTTTAATGACATGATAGGTACCTTTATTGAGTTAGTTTCATTCAAAGATTCAATCTTTACTCTTCAAAACACTCTCCGTGACGTCAAAGGGATCTCGAATAAGTTTAACTCAAAACTTTTATTTCCTTTCAAAGATTTAATCCTTATACATTAAAATGGTCTAGTGACATAATAAGTACCTTGATTGAGGTATTTCCATTCAATGATTCAATCTTTACTCTTTAAAACACTCTTCGAGACGTCGAAGGGAACTCGAATAAGTTTAACGCAGAACTTTCATATTCTTTTAAAGATTCAATCTTTACACATTAAAAAGGTTAAGTGACACGATAGGTACCTCTATTCAGTTATTTTCATTCAAAGATTCAATCTTTACACTTTAAAACACTCTTCGTGACGTCAAAGAGATCTCGAATAAGTTTAACTCAAAACTCTCATTTTCTTTCAAAGATTTATTCTTTATACATTAAAATGGTCTAGTCACATAATAAGTACCTTGATTGAGGTATTTTCCATTCAATGATTCAATCTTTAATAATTAAAACACTCTTCGGGACGTCGAAGGGAACTCGAATAAGTTTAACTCAGAACTTTCATTTTCTTCCAAAGATTCAATCTTTATACATTAAAAAGGTTTAGTGACATGATAGGAACCGTTATTCAGTAATTTTCATTCAAAGATTCAAACTTTAATCTTTAAAACACGTTTCGTGACTTCAAAGGGATCTCGAATAAGTTTAGCTCAAAACTCTCATTTTCTTTAAAAGATTCAATCTTTATACATCAAAATGGTCTTGTTACATAATAGGTACCTTGATTGCGGTATTTCCATTCAAAGATTTCATACTTACTCATTAAAACACTCTTCGGGATGTCGAAGGGAACTCGAATAAGTTTAACTCAAAACACTCATTTTCTTTCAAAGATTCAATCTCTGTGCATTAAAAAGGTTTAGTGACACGATAGGTACCTTTATTGAGTTATTTTCATTCACAGATTCAATCTTTACTCATTAAAACACTCTGTGTGACGTAAAAGTGATCTCGAATAAATTTAACTCAAAACTCTCATTTTCTTTCAAAGATTCAATCTTTATACATTAAAATTGTTTAGTGACATAATTGGTACCTTTATTGAGTTATTTTCATTCGAAGATTCAATCTTTACTCGTTAAAAGACTCATCGTGACTTCATGGGTAACTCAAAACTGTTTAGCTCAAAACTCTGATTTTCTTTCAATGATTCAATCTTTATACTCTAGAAAGGTCTAGTGACATAATAGGTTTATTATTGAGGTATTCTCATTCAAAGATTAAATCTTTACTCATTAAAACACTCTTCGGGACGTAAAAGGGAACTTGAATAAGTTTAACTTAGAACTCTCATTTTCTTTCAGAGATTCAATCTTTATACGTTAAAATGGTCTAGTGACATAATAGATACCTTGATTGAGGTAATTTCATTCAAAGATTCGATCTTTACTCATTAAAGCACTCTTCGTGACGCCAAAGGGATCCCGAATAAGTTTAACTCAAAACTCTCATTTTCTTTCAAAGATTTAATCTTTATACATTAAAATGGTCTTGTGACATAATAGGTACCTTGATTGAGGTATTTCCACTCGAAGGTTCAATCTTTACTCATTAAAACACTCTTCGGGACGTCGATGGGATCCTGAATATGTTTAACTCAAAACTCTCATTTTCTTTCAAAGATTTAATCTTTATACATTAAAATGGTCTTGTGACATAATAGGTACCTTGATTGAGGCATTTCTATTCAAAGATTCAATTTTTACTCATTAAAACACTCTTCGGGACATCGAAGGGAACTTGAATAAGTTTAACTCAAAACTCTCATTTTCTTTCAAAGATTCAATCTTTATACGTTAAAATGGTTTAGTGACATAATAGGTACCTTTATTGAGTTATTTTCATGTGAAGATTCAATCTTTACTCATTAAAAGACTCTTCGTGATTTCATGGGTAACTCGAATAAGTTTAGCTCAAAACTCTGATTTTCTTTCAAAGATTCAATCTTTATACACTAAAAAGGTCTACTGACATATTAGGTACATTATTGAGGTATTTTCATTCAAAGACTCAACCCTTACTCATTAAAACACTCTTTTATACGTTAAAATGGTCTAGTGACATGATAGGTACCTTGATTGAGGTAATTTCATTCAAAGATTTAATCTTTACTTATTAAAACACTCTTCGTGACGTGAAAGGGATCTCGAATAAGTTTAACTCAAAACTCTCATTTTTTTTCAAAGATTTAATCTTTATATATTAAAATGGTCTAGTGACATAATAGGTACCTAGATTGATGTATTTCTATTCAAAGATTCAATCTTTACTCATTAAAACACTCTTTGGGACGTCGAAGGGAACTCGAATAAGTTTAACTCGGAACTCTCATTTTCTTTCGAAGATTCAATCTTTATAAATTAAAAAAGTTTAATGACATGATAGGTACCTTTATTGAGTTAGTTTCATTCAAAGATTCAATCTTTACTCTTCAAAACACTCTCCGTGACGTCAAAGGGATCTCGAATAAGTTTAACTCAAAACTTTTATTTCCTTTCAAAGATTTAATCCTTATACATTAAAATGGTCTAGTGACATAATAAGTACCTTGATTGAGGTATTTCCATTCAATGATTCAATCTTTACTCTTTAAAACACTCTTCGAGACGTCGAAGGGAACTCGAATAAGTTTAACGCAGAACTTTCATATTCTTTTAAAGATTCAATCTTTACACATTAAAAAGGTTAAGTGACACGATAGGTACCTCTATTCAGTTATTTTCATTCAAAGATTCAATCTTTACACTTTAAAACACTCTTTGTGACGTCAAAGAGATCTCGAATAAGTTTAACTCAAAACTCTCATTTTCTTTCAAAGATTTATTCTTTATACATTAAAATGGTCTAGTCACATAATAAGTACCTTGATTGAGGTATTTTCCATTCAATGATTCAATCTTTAATAATTAAAACACTCTTCGGGACGTCGAAGGGAACTCGAATAAGTTTAACTCAGAACTTTCATTTTCTTCCAAAGATTCAATCTTTATACATTAAAAAGGTTTAGTGACATGATAGGAACCGTTATTCAGTAATTTTCATTCAAAGATTCAAACTTTAATCTTTAAAACACGTTTCGTGACTTCAAAGGGATCTCGAATAAGTTTAGCTCAAAACTCTCATTTTCTTTAAAAGATTCAATCTTTATACATCAAAATGGTCTTGTTACATAATAGGTACCTTGATTGCGGTATTTCCATTCAAAGATTTCATACTTACTCATTAAAACACTCTTCGGGATGTCGAAGGGAACTCGAATAAGTTTAACTCAAAACACTCATTTTCTTTCAAAGATTCAATCTCTGTGCATTAAAAAGGTTTAGTGACACGATAGGTACCTTTATTGAGTTATTTTCATTCACAGATTCAATCTTTACTCATTAAAACACTCTGTGTGACGTAAAAGTGATCTCGAATAAATTTAACTCAAAACTCTCATTTTCTTTCAAAGATTCAATCTTTATACATTAAAATTGTTTAGTGACATAATTGGTACCTTTATTGAGTTATTTTCATTCGAAGATTCAATCTTTACTCGTTAAAAGACTCATCGTGACTTCATGGGTAACTCAAAACTGTTTAGCTCAAAACTCTGATTTTCTTTCAATGATTCAATCTTTATACTCTAGAAAGGTCTAGTGACATAATAGGTTTATTATTGAGGTATTCTCATTCAAAGATTAAATCTTTACTCATTAAAACACTCTTCGGGACGTAAAAGGGAACTTGAATAAGTTTAACTTAGAACTCTCATTTTCTTTCAGAGATTCAATCTTTATACGTTAAAATGGTCTAGTGACATAATAGATACCTTGATTGAGGTAATTTCATTCAAAGATTCGATCTTTACTCATTAAAGCACTCTTCGTGACGCCAAAGGGATCCCGAATAAGTTTAACTCAAAACTCTCATTTTCTTTCAAAGATTTAATCTTTATACATTAAAATGGTCTTGTGACATAATAGGTACCTTGATTGAGGTATTTCCACTCGAAGGTTCAATCTTTACTCATTAAAACACTCTTCGGGACGTCGATGGGATCCTGAATATGTTTAACTCAAAACTCTCATTTTCTTTCAAAGATTTAATCTTTATACATTAAAATGGTCTTGTGACATAATAGGTACCTTGATTGAGGCATTTCTATTCAAAGATTCAATTTTTACTCATTAAAACACTCTTCGGGACATCGAAGGGAACTTGAATAAGTTTAACTCAAAACTCTCATTTTCTTTCAAAGATTCAATCTTTATACGTTAAAATGGTTTAGTGACATAATAGGTACCTTTATTGAGTTATTTTCATGTGAAGATTCAATCTTTACTCATTAAAAGACTCTTCGTGATTTCATGGGTAACTCGAATAAGTTTAGCTCAAAACTCTGATTTTCTTTCAAAGATTCAATCTTTATACACTAAAAAGGTCTACTGACATATTAGGTACATTATTGAGGTATTTTCATTCAAAGACTCAACCCTTACTCATTAAAACACTCTTTTATACGTTAAAATGGTCTAGTGACATGATAGGTACCTTGATTGAGGTAATTTCATTCAAAGATTTAATCTTTACTTATTAAAACACTCTTCGTGACGTGAAAGGGATCTCGAATAAGTTTAACTCAAAACTCTCATTTTTTTTCAAAGATTTAATCTTTATATATTAAAATGGTCTAGTGACATAATAGGTACCTAGATTGATGTATTTCTATTCAAAGATTCAATCTTTACTCATTAAAACACTCTTTGGGACGTCGAAGGGAACTCGAATAAGTTTAACTCGGAACTCTCATTTTCTTTCGAAGATTCAATCTTTATAAATTAAAAAAGTTTAATGACATGATAGGTACCTTTATTGAGTTAGTTTCATTCAAAGATTCAATCTTTACTCTTCAAAACACTCTCCGTGACGTCAAAGGGATCTCGAATAAGTTTAACTCAAAACTTTTATTTCCTTTCAAAGATTTAATCCTTATACATTAAAATGGTCTAGTGACATAATAAGTACCTTGATTGAGGTATTTCCATTCAATGATTCAATCTTTACTCTTTAAAACACTCTTCGAGACGTCGAAGGGAACTCGAATAAGTTTAACGCAGAACTTTCATATTCTTTTAAAGATTCAATCTTTACACATTAAAAAGGTTAAGTGACACGATAGGTACCTCTATTCAGTTATTTTCATTCAAAGATTCAATCTTTACACTTTAAAACACTCTTTGTGACGTCAAAGAGATCTCGAATAAGTTTAACTCAAAACTCTCATTTTCTTTCAAAGATTTATTCTTTATACATTAAAATGGTCTAGTCACATAATAAGTACCTTGATTGAGGTATTTTCCATTCAATGATTCAATCTTTAATAATTAAAACACTCTTCGGGACGTCGAAGGGAACTCGAATAAGTTTAACTCAGAACTTTCATTTTCTTCCAAAGATTCAATCTTTATACATTAAAAAGGTTTAGTGACATGATAGGAACCGTTATTCAGTAATTTTCATTCAAAGATTCAAACTTTAATCTTTAAAACACGTTTCGTGACTTCAAAGGGATCTCGAATAAGTTTAGCTCAAAACTCTCATTTTCTTTAAAAGATTCAATCTTTATACATCAAAATGGTCTTGTTACATAATAGGTACCTTGATTGCGGTATTTCCATTCAAAGATTTCATACTTACTCATTAAAACACTCTTCGGGATGTCGAAGGGAACTCGAATAAGTTTAACTCAAAACACTCATTTTCTTTCAAAGATTCAATCTCTGTGCATTAAAAAGGTTTAGTGACACGATAGGTACCTTTATTGAGTTATTTTCATTCACAGATTCAATCTTTACTCATTAAAACACTCTGTGTGACGTAAAAGTGATCTCGAATAAATTTAACTCAAAACTCTCATTTTCTTTCAAAGATTCAATCTTTATACATTAAAATTGTTTAGTGACATAATTGGTACCTTTATTGAGTTATTTTCATTCGAAGATTCAATCTTTACTCGTTAAAAGACTCATCGTGACTTCATGGGTAACTCAAAACTGTTTAGCTCAAAACTCTGATTTTCTTTCAATGATTCAATCTTTATACTCTAGAAAGGTCTAGTGACATAATAGGTTTATTATTGAGGTATTCTCATTCAAAGATTAAATCTTTACTCATTAAAACACTCTTCGGGACGTAAAAGGGAACTTGAATAAGTTTAACTCAGAACTCTCATTTTCTTTCAGAGATTCAATCTTTATACGTTAAAATGGTCTAGTGACATAATAGATACCTTGATTGAGGTAATTTCATTCAAAGATTCGATCTTTACTCATTAAAGCACTCTTCGTGACGCCAAAGGGATCCCGAATAAGTTTAACTCAAAACTCTCATTTTCTTTCAAAGATTTAATCTTTATACATTAAAATGGTCTTGTGACATAATAGGTACCTTGATTGAGGTATTTCCACTCGAAGGTTCAATCTTTACTCATTAAAACACTCTTCGGGACGTCGATGGGATCCTGAATATGTTTAACTCAAAACTCTCATTTTCTTTCAAAGATTTAATCTTTATACATTAAAATGGTCTTGTGACATAATAGGTACCTTGATTGAGGCATTTCTATTCAAAGATTCAATTTTTACTCATTAAAACACTCTTCGGGACATCGAAGGGAACTTGAATAAGTTTAACTCAAAACTCTCATTTTCTTTCAAAGATTCAATCTTTATACGTTAAAATGGTTTAGTGACATAATAGGTACCTTTATTGAGTTATTTTCATGTGAAGATTCAATCTTTACTCATTAAAAGACTCTTCGTGATTTCATGGGTAACTCGAATAAGTTTAGCTCAAAACTCTGATTTTCTTTCAAAGATTCAATCTTTATACACTAAAAAGGTCTACTGACATATTAGGTACATTATTGAGGTATTTTCATTCAAAGACTCAACCCTTACTCATTAAAACACTCTTTTATACGTTAAAATGGTCTAGTGACATGATAGGTACCTTGATTGAGGTAATTTCATTCAAAGATTTAATCTTTACTTATTAAAACACTCTTCGTGACGTGAAAGGGATCTCGAATAAGTTTAACTCAAAACTCTCATTTTTTTTCAAAGATTTAATCTTTATATATTAAAATGGTCTAGTGACATAATAGGTACCTAGATTGATGTATTTCTATTCAAAGATTCAATCTTTACTCATTAAAACACTCTTTGGGACGTCGAAGGGAACTCGAATAAGTTTAACTCGGAACTCTCATTTTCTTTCGAAGATTCAATCTTTATAAATTAAAAAAGTTTAATGACATGATAGGTACCTTTATTGAGTTAGTTTCATTCAAAGATTCAATCTTTACTCTTCAAAACACTCTCCGTGACGTCAAAGGGATCTCGAATAAGTTTAACTCAAAACTTTTATTTCCTTTCAAAGATTTAATCCTTATACATTAAAATGGTCTAGTGACATAATAAGTACCTTGATTGAGGTATTTCCATTCAATGATTCAATCTTTACTCTTTAAAACACTCTTCGAGACGTCGAAGGGAACTCGAATAAGTTTAACGCAGAACTTTCATATTCTTTTAAAGATTCAATCTTTACACATTAAAAAGGTTAAGTGACACGATAGGTACCTCTATTCAGTTATTTTCATTCAAAGATTCAATCTTTACACTTTAAAACACTCTTCGTGACGTCAAAGAGATCTCGAATAAGTTTAACTCAAAACTCTCATTTTCTTTCAAAGATTTATTCTTTATACATTAAAATGGTCTAGTCACATAATAAGTACCTTGATTGAGGTATTTTCCATTCAATGATTCAATCTTTAATAATTAAAACACTCTTCGGGACGTCGAAGGGAACTCGAATAAGTTTAACTCAGAACTTTCATTTTCTTCCAAAGATTCAATCTTTATACATTAAAACGGTTTAGTGACATGATAGGAACCGTTATTCAGTAATTTTCATTCAAAGATTCAAACTTTAATCTTTAAAACACGTTTCGTGACTTCAAAGGGATCTCGAATAAGTTTAGCTCAAAACTCTCATTTTCTTTAAAAGATTCAATCTTTATACATCAAAATGGTCTTGTTACATAATAGGTACCTTGATTGCGGTATTTCCATTCAAAGATTTCATACTTACTCATTAAAACACTCTTCGGGATGTCGAAGGGAACTCGAATAAGTTTAACTCAAAACACTCATTTTCTTTCAAAGATTCAATCTCTGTGCATTAAAAAGGTTTAGTGACACGATAGGTACCTTTATTGAGTTATTTTCATTCACAGATTCAATCTTTGCTCATTAAAACACTCTGTGTGACGTAAAAGTGATCTCGAATAAATTTAACTCAAAACTCTCATTTTCTTTCAAAGATTCAATCTTTATACATTAAAATTGTTTAGTGACATAATTGGTACCTTTATTGAGTTATTTTCATTCGAAGATTCAATCTTTACTCGTTAAAAGACTCATCGTGACTTCATGGGTAACTCAAAACTGTTTAGCTCAAAACTCTGATTTTCTTTCAATGATTCAATCTTTATACTCTAGAAAGGTCTAGTGACATAATAGGTTTATTATTGAGGTATTCTCATTCAAAGATTAAATCTTTACTCATTAAAACACTCTTCGGGACGTAAAAGGGAACTTGAATAAGTTTAACTCAGAACTCTCATTTTCTTTCAGAGATTCAATCTTTATACGTTAAAATGGTCTAGTGACATAATAGATACCTTGATTGAGGTAATTTCATTCAAAGATTCGATCTTTACTCATTAAAGCACTCTTCGTGACGCCAAAGGGATCCCGAATAAGTTTAACTCAAAACTCTCATTTTCTTTCAAAGATTTAATCTTTATACATTAAAATGGTCTTGTGACATAATAGGTACCTTGATTGAGGTATTTCCACTCGAAGGTTCAATCTTTACTCATTAAAACACTCTTCGGGACGTCGATGGGATCCTGAATATGTTTAACTCAAAACTCTCATTTTCTTTCAAAGATTTAATCTTTATACATTAAAATGGTCTTGTGACATAATAGGTACCTTGATTGAGGCATTTCTATTCAAAGATTCAATTTTTACTCATTAAAACACTCTTCGGGACATCGAAGGGAACTTGAATAAGTTTAACTCAAAACTCTCATTTTCTTTCAAAGATTCAATCTTTATACGTTAAAATGGTTTAGTGACATAATAGGTACCTTTATTGAGTTATTTTCATGTGAAGATTCAATCTTTACTCATTAAAAGACTCTTCGTGATTTCATGGGTAACTCGAATAAGTTTAGCTCAAAACTCTGATTTTCTTTCAAAGATTCAATCTTTATACACTAAAAAGGTCTACTGACATATTAGGTACATTATTGAGGTATTTTCATTCAAAGACTCAACCCTTACTCATTAAAACACTCTTTTATACGTTAAAATGGTCTAGTGACATGATAGGTACCTTGATTGAGGTAATTTCATTCAAAGATTTAATCTTTACTTATTAAAACACTCTTCGTGACGTGAAAGGGATCTCGAATAAGTTTAACTCAAAACTCTCATTTTTTTTCAAAGATTTAATCTTTATATATTAAAATGGTCTAGTGACATAATAGGTACCTAGATTGATGTATTTCTATTCAAAGATTCAATCTTTACTCATTAAAACACTCTTTGGGACGTCGAAGGGAACTCGAATAAGTTTAACTCGGAACTCTCATTTTCTTTCGAAGATTCAATCTTTATAAATTAAAAAAGTTTAATGACATGATAGGTACCTTTATTGAGTTAGTTTCATTCAAAGATTCAATCTTTACTCTTCAAAACACTCTCCGTGACGTCAAAGGGATCTCGAATAAGTTTAACTCAAAACTTTTATTTCCTTTCAAAGATTTAATCCTTATACATTAAAATGGTCTAGTGACATAATAAGTACCTTGATTGAGGTATTTCCATTCAATGATTCAATCTTTACTCTTTAAAACACTCTTCGAGACGTCGAAGGGAACTCGAATAAGTTTAACGCAGAACTTTCATATTCTTTTAAAGATTCAATCTTTACACATTAAAAAGGTTAAGTGACACGATAGGTACCTCTATTCAGTTATTTTCATTCAAAGATTCAATCTTTACACTTTAAAACACTCTTCGTGACGTCAAAGAGATCTCGAATAAGTTTAACTCAAAACTCTCATTTTCTTTCAAAGATTTATTCTTTATACATTAAAATGGTCTAGTCACATAATAAGTACCTTGATTGAGGTATTTTCCATTCAATGATTCAATCTTTAATAATTAAAACACTCTTCGGGACGTCGAAGGGAACTCGAATAAGTTTAACTCAGAACTTTCATTTTCTTCCAAAGATTCAATCTTTATACATTAAAAAGGTTTAGTGACATGATAGGAACCGTTATTCAGTAATTTTCATTCAAAGATTCAAACTTTAATCTTTAAAACACGTTTCGTGACTTCAAAGGGATCTCGAATAAGTTTAGCTCAAAACTCTCATTTTCTTTAAAAGATTCAATCTTTATACATCAAAATGGTCTTGTTACATAATAGGTACCTTGATTGCGGTATTTCCATTCAAAGATTTCATACTTACTCATTAAAACACTCTTCGGGATGTCGAAGGGAACTCGAATAAGTTTAACTCAAAACACTCATTTTCTTTCAAAGATTCAATCTCTGTGCATTAAAAAGGTTTAGTGACACGATAGGTACCTTTATTGAGTTATTTTCATTCACAGATTCAATCTTTACTCATTAAAACACTCTGTGTGACGTAAAAGTGATCTCGAATAAATTTAACTCAAAACTCTCATTTTCTTTCAAAGATTCAATCTTTATACATTAAAATTGTTTAGTGACATAATTGGTACCTTTATTGAGTTATTTTCATTCGAAGATTCAATCTTTACTCGTTAAAAGACTCATCGTGACTTCATGGGTAACTCAAAACTGTTTAGCTCAAAACTCTGATTTTCTTTCAATGATTCAATCTTTATACTCTAGAAAGGTCTAGTGACATAATAGGTTTATTATTGAGGTATTCTCATTCAAAGATTAAATCTTTACTCATTAAAACACTCTTCGGGACGTAAAAGGGAACTTGAATAAGTTTAACTCAGAACTCTCATTTTCTTTCAGAGATTCAATCTTTATACGTTAAAATGGTCTAGTGACATAATAGATACCTTGATTGAGGTAATTTCATTCAAAGATTCGATCTTTACTCATTAAAGCACTCTTCGTGACGCCAAAGGGATCCCGAATAAGTTTAACTCAAAACTCTCATTTTCTTTCAAAGATTTAATCTTTATACATTAAAATGGTCTTGTGACATAATAGGTACCTTGATTGAGGTATTTCCACTCGAAGGTTCAATCTTTACTCATTAAAACACTCTTCGGGACGTCGATGGGATCCTGAATATGTTTAACTCAAAACTCTCATTTTCTTTCAAAGATTTAATCTTTATACATTAAAATGGTCTTGTGACATAATAGGTACCTTGATTGAGGCATTTCTATTCAAAGATTCAATTTTTACTCATTAAAACACTCTTCGGGACATCGAAGGGAACTTGAATAAGTTTAACTCAAAACTCTCATTTTCTTTCAAAGATTCAATCTTTATACGTTAAAATGGTTTAGTGACATAATAGGTACCTTTATTGAGTTATTTTCATGTGAAGATTCAATCTTTACTCATTAAAAGACTCTTCGTGATTTCATGGGTAACTCGAATAAGTTTAGCTCAAAACTCTGATTTTCTTTCAAAGATTCAATCTTTATACACTAAAAAGGTCTACTGACATATTAGGTACATTATTGAGGTATTTTCATTCAAAGACTCAACCCTTACTCATTAAAACACTCTTTTATACGTTAAAATGGTCTAGTGACATGATAGGTACCTTGATTGAGGTAATTTCATTCAAAGATTTAATCTTTACTTATTAAAACACTCTTCGTGACGTGAAAGGGATCTCGAATAAGTTTAACTCAAAACTCTCATTTTTTTTCAAAGATTTAATCTTTATATATTAAAATGGTCTAGTGACATAATAGGTACCTAGATTGATGTATTTCTATTCAAAGATTCAATCTTTACTCATTAAAACACTCTTTGGGACGTCGAAGGGAACTCGAATAAGTTTAACTCGGAACTCTCATTTTCTTTCGAAGATTCAATCTTTATAAATTAAAAAAGTTTAATGACATGATAGGTACCTTTATTGAGTTAGTTTCATTCAAAGATTCAATCTTTACTCTTCAAAACACTCTCTGTGACGTCAAAGGGATCTCGAATAAGTTTAACTCAAAACTTTTATTTCCTTTCAAAGATTTAATCCTTATACATTAAAATGGTCTAGTGACATAATAAGTACCTTGATTGAGGTATTTCCATTCAATGATTCAATCTTTACTCTTTAAAACACTCTTCGAGACGTCGAAGGGAACTCGAATAAGTTTAACGCAGAACTTTCATATTCTTTTAAAGATTCAATCTTTACACATTAAAAAGGTTAAGTGACACGATAGGTACCTCTATTCAGTTATTTTCATTCAAAGATTCAATCTTTACACTTTAAAACACTCTTCGTGACGTCAAAGAGATCTCGAATAAGTTTAACTCAAAACTCTCATTTTCTTTCAAAGATTTATTCTTTATACATTAAAATGGTCTAGTCACATAATAAGTACCTTGATTGAGGTATTTTCCATTCAATGATTCAATCTTTAATAATTAAAACACTCTTCGGGACGTCGAAGGGAACTCGAATAAGTTTAACTCAGAACTTTCATTTTCTTCCAAAGATTCAATCTTTATACATTAAAAAGGTTTAGTGACATGATAGGAACCGTTATTCAGTAATTTTCATTCAAAGATTCAAACTTTAATCTTTAAAACACGTTTCGTGACTTCAAAGGGATCTCGAATAAGTTTAGCTCAAAACTCTCATTTTCTTTAGAAGATTCAATCTTTATACATCAAAATGGTCTTGTTACATAATAGGTACCTTGATTGCGGTATTTCCATTCAAAGATTTCATACTTACTCATTAAAACACTCTTCGGGATGTCGAAGGGAACTCGAATAAGTTTAACTCAAAACACTCATTTTCTTTCAAAGATTCAATCTCTGTGCATTAAAAAGGTTTAGTGACACGATAGGTACCTTTATTGAGTTATTTTCATTCACAGATTCAATCTTTACTCATTAAAACACTCTGTGTGACGTAAAAGTAATCTCGAATAAATTTAACTCAAAACTCTCATTTTCTTTCAAAGATTCAATCTTTATACATTAAAATTGTTTAGTGACATAATTGGTACCTTTATTGAGTTATTTTCATTCGAAGATTCAATCTTTACTTGTTAAAAGACTCATCGTGACTTCATGGGTAACTCAAAACTGTTTAGCTCAAAACTCTGATTTTCTTTCAATGATTCAATCTTTATACTCTAGAAAGGTCTAGTGACATAATAGGTTTATTATTGAGGTATTCTCATTCAAAGATTAAATCTTTACTCATTAAAACACTCTTCGGGACGTAAAAGGGAACTTGAATAAGTTTAACTCAGAACTCTCATTTTCTTTCAGAGATTCAATCTTTATACGTTAAAATGGTCTAGTGACATAATAGATACCTTGATTGAGGTAATTTCATTCAAAGATTCGATCTTTACTCATTAAAGCACTCTTCGTGACGCCAAAGGGATCCCGAATAAGTTTAACTCAAAACTCTCATTTTCTTTCAAAGATTTAATCTTTATACATTAAAATGGTCTTGTGACATAATAGGTACCTTGATTGAGGTATTTCCACTCGAAGGTTCAATCTTTACTCATTAAAACACTCTTCGGAAGTCGATGGGATCCTGAATATGTTTAACTCAAAACTCTCATTTTCTTTCAAAGATTTAATCTTTATACATTAAAATGGTCTTGTGACATAATAGGTACCTTGATTGAGGCATTTCTATTCAAAGATTCAATTTTTACTCATTAAAACACTCTTCGGGACATCGAAGGGAACTTGAATAAGTTTAACTCAAAACTCTCATTTTCTTTCAAAGATTCAATCTTTATACGTTAAAATGGTTTAGTGACATAATAGGTACCTTTATTGAGTTATTTTCATGTGAAGATTCAATCTTTACTCATTAAAAGACTCTTCGTGATTTCATGGGTAACTCGAATAAGTTTAGCTCAAAACTCTGATTTTCTTTCAAAGATTCAATCTTTATACACTAAAAAGGTCTACTGACATATTAGGTACATTATTGAGGTATTTTCATTCAAAGACTCAACCCTTACTCATTAAAACACTCTTTTATACGTTAAAATGGTCTAGTGACATGATAGGTACCTTGATTGAGGTAATTTCATTCAAAGATTTAATCTTTACTTATTAAAACACTCTTCGTGACGTGAAAGGGATCTCGAATAAGTTTAACTCAAAACTCTCATTTTTTTTCAAAGATTTAATCTTTATATATTAAAATGGTCTAGTGACATAATAGGTACCTAGATTGATGTATTTCTATTCAAAGATTCAATCTTTACTCATTAAAACACTCTTTGGGACGTCGAAGGGAACTCGAATAAGTTTAACTCGGAACTCTCATTTTCTTTCGAAGATTCAATCTTTATAAATTAAAAAAGTTTAATGACATGATAGGTACCTTTATTGAGTTAGTTTCATTCAAAGATTCAATCTTTACTCTTCAAAACACTCTCTGTGACGTCAAAGGGATCTCGAATAAGTTTAACTCAAAACTTTTATTTCCTTTCAAAGATTTAATCCTTATACATTAAAATGGTCTAGTGACATAATAAGTACCTTGATTGAGGTATTTCCATTCAATGATTCAATCTTTACTCTTTAAAACACTCTTCGAGACGTCGAAGGGAACTCGAATAAGTTTAACGCAGAACTTTCATATTCTTTTAAAGATTCAATCTTTACACATTAAAAAGGTTAAGTGACACGATAGGTACCTCTATTCAGTTATTTTCATTCAAAGATTCAATCTTTACACTTTAAAACACTCTTCGTGACGTCAAAGAGATCTCGAATAAGTTTAACTCAAAACTCTCATTTTCTTTCAAAGATTTATTCTTTATACATTAAAATGGTCTAGTCACATAATAAGTACCTTGATTGAGGTATTTTCCATTCAATGATTCAATCTTTAATAATTAAAACACTCTTCGGGACGTCGAAGGGAACTCGAATAAGTTTAACTCAGAACTTTCATTTTCTTCCAAAGATTCAATCTTTATACATTAAAAAGGTTTAGTGACATGATAGGAACCGTTATTCAGTAATTTTCATTCAAAGATTCAAACTTTAATCTTTAAAACACGTTTCGTGACTTCAAAGGGATCTCGAATAAGTTTAGCTCAAAACTCTCATTTTCTTTAGAAGATTCAATCTTTATACATCAAAATGGTCTTGTTACATAATAGGTACCTTGATTGCGGTATTTCCATTCAAAGATTTCATACTTACTCATTAAAACACTCTTCGGGATGTCGAAGGGAACTCGAATAAGTTTAACTCAAAACACTCATTTTCTTTCAAAGATTCAATCTCTGTGCATTAAAAAGGTTTAGTGACACGATAGGTACCTTTATTGAGTTATTTTCATTCACAGATTCAATCTTTACTCATTAAAACACTCTGTGTGACGTAAAAGTAATCTCGAATAAATTTAACTCAAAACTCTCATTTTCTTTCAAAGATTCAATCTTTATACATTAAAATTGTTTAGTGACATAATTGGTACCTTTATTGAGTTATTTTCATTCGAAGATTCAATCTTTACTTGTTAAAAGACTCATCGTGACTTCATGGGTAACTCAAAACTGTTTAGCTCAAAACTCTGATTTTCTTTCAATGATTCAATCTTTATACTCTAGAAAGGTCTAGTGACATAATAGGTTTATTATTGAGGTATTCTCATTCAAAGATTAAATCTTTACTCATTAAAACACTCTTCGGGACGTAAAAGGGAACTTGAATAAGTTTAACTCAGAACTCTCATTTTCTTTCAGAGATTCAATCTTTATACGTTAAAATGGTCTAGTGACATAATAGATACCTTGATTGAGGTAATTTCATTCAAAGATTCGATCTTTACTCATTAAAGCACTCTTCGTGACGCCAAAGGGATCCCGAATAAGTTTAACTCAAAACTCTCATTTTCTTTCAAAGATTTAATCTTTATACATTAAAATGGTCTTGTGACATAATAGGTACCTTGATTGAGGTATTTCCACTCGAAGGTTCAATCTTTACTCATTAAAACACTCTTCGGAAGTCGATGGGATCCTGAATATGTTTAACTCAAAACTCTCATTTTCTTTCAAAGATTTAATCTTTATACATTAAAATGGTCTTGTGACATAATAGGTACCTTGATTGAGGCATTTCTATTCAAAGATTCAATTTTTACTCATTAAAACACTCTTCGGGACATCGAAGGGAACTTGAATAAGTTTAACTCAAAACTCTCATTTTCTTTCAAAGATTCAATCTTTATACGTTAAAATGGTTTAGTGACATAATAGGTACCTTTATTGAGTTATTTTCATGTGAAGATTCAATCTTTACTCATTAAAAGACTCTTCGTGATTTCATGGGTAACTCGAATAAGTTTAGCTCAAAACTCTGATTTTCTTTCAAAGATTCAATCTTTATACACTAAAAAGGTCTACTGACATATTAGGTACATTATTGAGGTATTTTCATTCAAAGACTCAACCCTTACTCATTAAAACACTCTTTTATACGTTAAAATGGTCTAGTGACATGATAGGTACCTTGATTGAGGTAATTTCATTCAAAGATTTAATCTTTACTTATTAAAACACTCTTCGTGACGTGAAAGGGATCTCGAATAAGTTTAACTCAAAACTCTCATTTTTTTTCAAAGATTTAATCTTTATATATTAAAATGGTCTAGTGACATAATAGGTACCTAGATTGATGTATTTCTATTCAAAGATTCAATCTTTACTCATTAAAATACTCTTTGGGATGTCGAAGGGAACTCGAATAAGTTTAACTCGGAACTCTCATTTTCTTTCGAAGATTCAATCTTTATAAATTAAAAAAGTTTAATGACATGATAGGTACCTTTATTGAGTTAGTTTCATTCAAAGATTCAATCTTTACTCTTCAAAACACTCTCCGTGACGTCAAAGGGATCTCGAATAAGTTTAACTCAAAACTTTTATTTCCTTTCAAAGATTTAATCCTTATACATTAAAATGGTCTAATGACATAATAAGTACCTTGATTGAGGTATTTCCATTCAATGATGCAATCTTTTACTCTTTAAAACACTCTTCGAGACGTCGAAGGGAACTCGAATAAGTTTAACGCAGAACTTTCATATTCTTTTAAAGATTCAATCTTTACACATTAAAAAGGTTAAGTGACACGATAGGTACCTCTATTCAGTTATTTTCATTCAAAGATTCAATCTTTACACTTTAAAACATTCTTCGTGACGTCAAAGAGATCTCGAATAAGTTTAACTCAAAACTCTCATTTTCTTTCAAAGATTTATTCTTTATACATTAAAATGGTCTAGTCACATAATAAGTACCTTGATTGAGGTATTTTTCATTCAATGATTCAATCTTTAATAATTAAAACACTCTTCGGGACGTCGAAGGGAACTCGAATAAGTTTAACTCAGAACTTTCATTTTCTTCCAAAGATTCAATCTTTATACATTAAAAAAGGTTTAGTGACATGATAGGAACCGTTATTCAGTAATTTTCATTCAAAGATTCAAACTTTAATCTTTAAAACACGTTTCGTGACTTCAAAGGGATCTCGAATAAGTTTAGCTCAAAACTCTCATTTTCTTTAAAAGATTCAATCTTTATACATCAAAATGGTCTTGTTACATAATAGGTACCTTGATTGCGGTATTTCCATTCAAAGATTTCATACTTACTCATTAAAACACACTTCGGGATGTCGAAGGGAACTCGAATAAGTTTAACTCAAAACACTCATTTTCTTTCAAAGATTCAATCTCTGTGCATTAAAAAGGTTTAGTGACACGATAGGTACCTTTATTGAGTTATTGTCATTCACAGATTCAATCTTTTCTCATTAAAACACTCTGTGTGACGTAAAAGTGATCTCGAATAAATTTAACTCAAAACTCTCATTTTCTTTCAAAGATTCAATCTTTATACATTAAAATTGTTTAGTGACATAATTGGTACCTTTATTGAGTTATTTTCATTCGAAGATTCAATCTTTACTCGTTAAAAGACTCATCGTGACTTCATGGGTAACTCAAAACTGTTTAGCTCAAAACTCTGATTTTCTTTCAATGATTCAATCTTTATACTCTAGAAAGGTCTAGTGACATAATAGGTTTATTATTGAGGTATTCTCATTCAAAGATTAAATCTTTACTCATTAAAACACTCTTCGGGACGTAAAAGGGAACTTGAATAAGTTTAACTCAGAACTCTCATTTTCTTTCAGAGATTCAATCTTTATACGTTAAAATGGTCTAGTGACATAATAGATACCTTGATTGAGGTAATTTCATTCAAAGATTCGATCTTTACTCATTAAAGCACTCTTCGTGACGCCAAAGGGATCCCGAATAAGTTTAACTCAAAACTCTCATTTTCTTTCAAAGATTTAATCTTTATACATTAAAATGGTCTTGTGACATAATAGGTACCTTGATTGAGGTATTTCCACTCGAAGGTTCAATCTTTACTCATTAAAACACTCTTCGGGACGTCGATGGGATCCTGAATATGTTTAACTCAAAACTCTCATTTTCTTTCAAAGATTTAATCTTTATACATTAAAATGGTCTTGTGACATAATAGGTACCTTGATTGAGGCATTTCTATTCAAAGATTCAATTTTTACTCATTAAAACACTCTTCGGGACATCGAAGGGAACTTGAATAAGTTTAACTCAAAACTCTCATTTTCTTTCAAAGATTCAATCTTTATACGTTAAAATGGTTTAGTGACATAATAGGTACCTTTATTGAGTTATTTTCATGTGAAGATTCAATCTTTACTCATTAAAAGACTCTTCGTGATTTCATGGGTAACTCGAATAAGTTTAGCTCAAAACTCTGATTTTCTTTCAAAGATTCAATCTTTATACACTAAAAAGGTCTACTGACATATTAGGTACATTATTGAGGTATTTTCATTCAAAGACTCAACCCTTACTCATTAAAACACTCTTTTATACGTTAAAATGGTCTAGTGACATGATAGGTACCTTGATTGAGGTAATTTCATTCAAAGATTTAATCTTTACTTATTAAAACACTCTTCGTGACGTGAAAGGGATCTCGAATAAGTTTAACTCAAAACTCTCATTTTTTTTCAAAGATTTAATCTTTATATATTAAAATGGTCTAGTGACATAATAGGTACCTAGATTGATGTATTTCTATTCAAAGATTCAATCTTTACTCATTAAAACACTCTTTGGGACGTCGAAGGGAACTCGAATAAGTTTAACTCGGAACTCTCATTTTCTTTCGAAGATTCAATCTTTATAAATTAAAAAAGTTTAATGACATGATAGGTACCTTTATTGAGTTAGTTTCATTCAAAGATTCAATCTTTACTCTTCAAAACACTCTCCGTGACGTCAAAGGGATCTCGAATAAGTTTAACTCAAAACTTTTATTTCCTTTCAAAGATTTAATCCTTATACATTAAAATGGTCTAGTGACATAATAAGTACCTTGATTGAGGTATTTCCATTCAATGATTCAATCTTTACTCTTTAAAACACTCTTCGAGACGTCGAAGGGAACTCGAATAAGTTTAACGCAGAACTTTCATATTCTTTTAAAGATTCAATCTTTACACATTAAAAAGGTTAAGTGACACGATAGGTACCTCTATTCAGTTATTTTCATTCAAAGATTCAATCTTTACACTTTAAAACACTCTTCGTGACGTCAAAGAGATCTCGAATAAGTTTAACTCAAAACTCTCATTTTCTTTCAAAGATTTATTCTTTATACATTAAAATGGTCTAGTCACATAATAAGTACCTTGATTGAGGTATTTTCCATTCAATGATTCAATCTTTAATAATTAAAACACTCTTCGGGACGTCGAAGGGAACTCGAATAAGTTTAACTCAGAACTTTCATTTTCTTCCAAAGATTCAATCTTTATACATTAAAAAGGTTTGGTGACATGATAGGAACCGTTATTCAGTAATTTTCATTCAAAGATTCAAACTTTAATCTTTAAAACACGTTTCGTGACTTCAAAGGGATCTCGAATAAGTTTAGCTCAAAACTCTCATTTTCTTTAAAAGATTCAATCTTTATACATCAAAATGGTCTTGTTACATAATAGGTACCTTGATTGCGGTATTTCCATTCAAAGATTTCATACTTACTCATTAAAACACTCTTCGGGATGTCGAAGGGAACTCGAATAAGTTTAACTCAAAACACTCATTTTCTTTCAAAGATTCAATCTCTGTGCATTAAAAAGGTTTAGTGACACGATAGGTACCTTTATTGAGTTATTTTCATTCACAGATTCAATCTTTACTCATTAAAACACTCTGTGTGACGTAAAAGTGATCTCGAATAAATTTAACTCAAAACTCTCATTTTCTTTCAAAGATTCAATCTTTATACATTAAAATTGTTTAGTGACATAATTGGTACCTTTATTGAGTTATTTTCATTCGAAGATTCAATCTTTACTCGTTAAAAGACTCATCGTGACTTCATGGGTAACTCAAAACTGTTTAGCTCAAAACTCTGATTTTCTTTCAATGATTCAATCTTTATACTCTAGAAAGGTCTAGTGACATAATAGGTTTATTATTGAGGTATTCTCATTCAAAGATTAAATCTTTACTCATTAAAACACTCTTCGGGACGTAAAAGGGAACTTGAATAAGTTTAACTCAGAACTCTCATTTTCTTTCAGAGATTCAATCTTTATACGTTAAAATGGTCTAGTGACATAATAGATACCTTGATTGAGGTAATTTCATTCAAAGATTCGATCTTTACTCATTAAAGCACTCTTCGTGACGCCAAAGGGATCCCGAATAAGTTTAACTCAAAACTCTCATTTTCTTTCAAAGATTTAATCTTTATACATTAAAATGGTCTTGTGACATAATAGGTACCTTGATTGAGGTATTTCCACTCGAAGGTTCAATCTTTACTCATTAAAACACTCTTCGGGACGTCGATGGGATCCTGAATATGTTTAACTCAAAACTCTCATTTTCTTTCAAAGATTTAATCTTTATACATTAAAATGGTCTTGTGACATAATAGGTACCTTGATTGAGGCATTTCTATTCAAAGATTCAATTTTTACTCATTAAAACACTCTTCGGGACATCGAAGGGAACTTGAATAAGTTTAACTCAAAACTCTCATTTTCTTTCAAAGATTCAATCTTTATACGTTAAAATGGTTTAGTGACATAATAGGTACCTTTATTGAGTTATTTTCATGTGAAGATTCAATCTTTACTCATTAAAAGACTATTCGTGATTTCATGGGTAGCTCGAATAAGTTTAGCTCAAAACTCTGATTTTCTTTCAAAGATTCAATCTTTATACACTAAAAAGGTCTACTGACATATTAGGTACATTATTGAGGTATTTTCATTCAAAGACTCAACCCTTACTCATTAAAACACTCTTTTATACGTTAAAATGGTCTAGTGACATGATAGGTACCTTGATTGAGGTAATTTCATTCAAAGATTTAATCTTTACTTATTAAAACACTCTTCGTGACGTGAAAGGGATCTCGAATAAGTTTAACTCAAAACTCTCATTTTTTTTCAAAGATTTAATCTTTATATATTAAAATGGTCTAGTGACATAATAGGTACCTAGATTGATGTATTTCTATTCAAAGATTCAATCTTTACTCATTAAAACACTCTTTGGGACGTCGAAGGGAACTCGAATAAGTTTAACTCGGAACTCTCATTTTCTTTCGAAGATTCAATCTTTATAAATTAAAAAAGTTTAATGACATGATAGGTACCTTTATTGAGTTAGTTTCATTCAAAGATTCAATCTTTACTCTTCAAAACACTCTCCGTGACGTCAAAGGGATCTCGAATAAGTTTAACTCAAAACTTTTATTTCCTTTCAAAGATTTAATCCTTATACATTAAAATGGTCTAGTGACATAATAAGTACCTTGATTGAGGTATTTCCATTCAATGATTCAATCTTTACTCTTTAAAACACTCTTCGAGACGTCGAAGGGAACTCGAATAAGTTTAACGCAGAACTTTCATATTCTTTTAAAGATTCAATCTTTACACATTAAAAAGGTTAAGTGACACGATAGGTACCTCTATTCAGTTATTTTCATTCAAAGATTCAATCTTTACACTTTAAAACACTCTTCGTGACGTCAAAGAGATCTCGAATAAGTTTAACTCAAAACTCTCATTTTCTTTCAAAGATTTATTCTTTATACATTAAAATGGTCTAGTCACATAATAAGTACCTTGATTGAGGTATTTTCCATTCAATGATTCAATCTTTAATAATTAAAACACTCTTCGGGACGTCGAAGGGAACTCGAATAAGTTTAACTCAGAACTTTCATTTTCTTCCAAAGATTCAATCTTTATACATTAAAAAGGTTTGGTGACATGATAGGAACCGTTATTCAGTAATTTTCATTCAAAGATTCAAACTTTAATCTTTAAAACACGTTTCGTGACTTCAAAGGGATCTCGAATAAGTTTAGCTCAAAACTCTCATTTTCTTTAAAAGATTCAATCTTTATACATCAAAATGGTCTTGTTACATAATAGGTACCTTGATTGCGGTATTTCCATTCAAAGATTTCATACTTACTCATTAAAACACTCTTCGGGATGTCGAAGGGAACTCGAATAAGTTTAACTCAAAACACTCATTTTCTTTCAAAGATTCAATCTCTGTGCATTAAAAAGGTTTAGTGACACGATAGGTACCTTTATTGAGTTATTTTCATTCACAGATTCAATCTTTACTCATTAAAACACTCTGTGTGACGTAAAAGTGATCTCGAATAAATTTAACTCAAAACTCTCATTTTCTTTCAAAGATTCAATCTTTATACATTAAAATTGTTTAGTGACATAATTGGTACCTTTATTGAGTTATTTTCATTCGAAGATTCAATCTTTACTCGTTAAAAGACTCATCGTGACTTCATGGGTAACTCAAAACTGTTTAGCTCAAAACTCTGATTTTCTTTCAATGATTCAATCTTTATACTCTAGAAAGGTCTAGTGACATAATAGGTTTATTATTGAGGTATTCTCATTCAAAGATTAAATCTTTACTCATTAAAACACTCTTCGGGACGTAAAAGGGAACTTGAATAAGTTTAACTCAGAACTCTCATTTTCTTTCAGAGATTCAATCTTTATACGTTAAAATGGTCTAGTGACATAATAGATACCTTGATTGAGGTAATTTCATTCAAAGATTCGATCTTTACTCATTAAAGCACTCTTCGTGACGCCAAAGGGATCCCGAATAAGTTTAACTCAAAACTCTCATTTTCTTTCAAAGATTTAATCTTTATACATTAAAATGGTCTTGTGACATAATAGGTACCTTGATTGAGGTATTTCCACTCGAAGGTTCAATCTTTACTCATTAAAACACTCTTCGGGACGTCGATGGGATCCTGAATATGTTTAACTCAAAACTCTCATTTTCTTTCAAAGATTTAATCTTTATACATTAAAATGGTCTTGTGACATAATAGGTACCTTGATTGAGGCATTTCTATTCAAAGATTCAATTTTTACTCATTAAAACACTCTTCGGGACATCGAAGGGAACTTGAATAAGTTTAACTCAAAACTCTCATTTTCTTTCAAAGATTCAATCTTTATACGTTAAAATGGTTTAGTGACATAATAGGTACCTTTATTGAGTTATTTTCATGTGAAGATTCAATCTTTACTCATTAAAAGACTCTTCGTGATTTCATGGGTAGCTCGAATAAGTTTAGCTCAAAACTCTGATTTTCTTTCAAAGATTCAATCTTTATACACTAAAAAGGTCTACTGACATATTAGGTACATTATTGAGGTATTTTCATTCAAAGACTCAACCCTTACTCATTAAAACACTCTTTTATACGTTAAAATGGTCTAGTGACATGATAGGTACCTTGATTGAGGTAATTTCATTCAAAGATTTAATCTTTACTTATTAAAACACTCTTCGTGACGTGAAAGGGATCTCGAATAAGTTTAACTCAAAACTCTCATTTTTTTTCAAAGATTTAATCTTTATATATTAAAATGGTCTAGTGACATAATAGGTACCTAGATTGATGTATTTCTATTCAAAGATTCAATCTTTACTCATTAAAACACTCTTTGGGACGTCGAAGGGAACTCGAATAAGTTTAACTCGGAACTCTCATTTTCTTTCGAAGATTCAATCTTTATAAATTAAAAAAGTTTAATGACATGATAGGTACCTTTATTGAGTTAGTTTCATTCAAAGATTCAATCTTTACTCTTCAAAACACTCTCCGTGACGTCAAAGGGATCTCGAATAAGTTTAACTCAAAACTTTTATTTCCTTTCAAAGATTTAATCCTTATACATTAAAATGGTCTAGTGACATAATAAGTACCTTGATTGAGGTATTTCCATTCAATGATTCAATCTTTACTCTTTAAAACACTCTTCGAGACGTCGAAGGGAACTCGAATAAGTTTAACGCAGAACTTTCATATTCTTTTAAAGATTCAATCTTTACACATTAAAAAGGTTAAGTGACACGATAGGTACCTCTATTCAGTTATTTTCATTCAAAGATTCAATCTTTACACTTTAAAACACTCTTCGTGACGTCAAAGAGATCTCGAATAAGTTTAACTCAAAACTCTCATTTTCTTTCAAAGATTTATTCTTTATACATTAAAATGGTCTAGTCACATAATAAGTACCTTGATTGAGGTATTTTCCATTCAATGATTCAATCTTTAATAATTAAAACACTCTTCGGGACGTCGAAGGGAACTCGAATAAGTTTAACTCAGAACTTTCATTTTCTTCCAAAGATTCAATCTTTATACATTAAAAAGGTTTGGTGACATGATAGGAACCGTTATTCAGTAATTTTCATTCAAAGATTCAAACTTTAATCTTTAAAACACGTTTCGTGACTTCAAAGGGATCTCGAATAAGTTTAGCTCAAAACTCTCATTTTCTTTAAAAGATTCAATCTTTATACATCAAAATGGTCTTGTTACATAATAGGTACCTTGATTGCGGTATTTCCATTCAAAGATTTCATACTTACTCATTAAAACACTCTTCGGGATGTCGAAGGGAACTCGAATAAGTTTAACTCAAAACACTCATTTTCTTTCAAAGATTCAATCTCTGTGCATTAAAAAGGTTTAGTGACACGATAGGTACCTTTATTGAGTTATTTTCATTCACAGATTCAATCTTTACTCATTAAAACACTCTGTGTGACGTAAAAGTGATCTCGAATAAATTTAACTCAAAACTCTCATTTTCTTTCAAAGATTCAATCTTTATACATTAAAATTGTTTAGTGACATAATTGGTACCTTTATTGAGTTATTTTCATTCGAAGATTCAATCTTTACTCGTTAAAAGACTCATCGTGACTTCATGGGTAACTCAAAACTGTTTAGCTCAAAACTCTGATTTTCTTTCAATGATTCAATCTTTATACTCTAGAAAGGTCTAGTGACATAATAGGTTTATTATTGAGGTATTCTCATTCAAAGATTAAATCTTTACTCATTAAAACACTCTTCGGGACGTAAAAGGGAACTTGAATAAGTTTAACTCAGAACTCTCATTTTCTTTCAGAGATTCAATCTTTATACGTTAAAATGGTCTAGTGACATAATAGATACCTTGATTGAGGTAATTTCATTCAAAGATTCGATCTTTACTCATTAAAGCACTCTTCGTGACGCCAAAGGGATCCCGAATAAGTTTAACTCAAAACTCTCATTTTCTTTCAAAGATTTAATCTTTATACATTAAAATGGTCTTGTGACATAATAGGTACCTTGATTGAGGTATTTCCACTCGAAGGTTCAATCTTTACTCATTAAAACACTCTTCGGGACGTCGATGGGATCCTGAATATGTTTAACTCAAAACTCTCATTTTCTTTCAAAGATTTAATCTTTATACATTAAAATGGTCTTGTGACATAATAGGTACCTTGATTGAGGCATTTCTATTCAAAGATTCAATTTTTACTCATTAAAACACTCTTCGGGACATCGAAGGGAACTTGAATAAGTTTAACTCAAAACTCTCATTTTCTTTCAAAGATTCAATCTTTATACGTTAAAATGGTTTAGTGACATAATAGGTACCTTTATTGAGTTATTTTCATGTGAAGATTCAATCTTTACTCATTAAAAGACTCTTCGTGATTTCATGGGTAGCTCGAATAAGTTTAGCTCAAAACTCTGATTTTCTTTCAAAGATTCAATCTTTATACACTAAAAAGGTCTACTGACATATTAGGTACATTATTGAGGTATTTTCATTCAAAGACTCAACCCTTACTCATTAAAACACTCTTTTATACGTTAAAATGGTCTAGTGACATGATAGGTACCTTGATTGAGGTAATTTCATTCAAAGATTTAATCTTTACTTATTAAAACACTCTTCGTGACGTGAAAGGGATCTCGAATAAGTTTAACTCAAAACTCTCATTTTTTTTCAAAGATTTAATCTTTATATATTAAAATGGTCTAGTGACATAATAGGTACCTAGATTGATGTATTTCTATTCAAAGATTCAATCTTTACTCATTAAAACACTCTTTGGGACGTCGAAGGGAACTCGAATAAGTTTAACTCGGAACTCTCATTTTCTTTCGAAGATTCAATCTTTATAAATTAAAAAAGTTTAATGACATGATAGGTACCTTTATTGAGTTAGTTTCATTCAAAGATTCAATCTTTACTCTTCAAAACACTCTCCGTGACGTCAAAGGGATCTCGAATAAGTTTAACTCAAAACTTTTATTTCCTTTCAAAGATTTAATCCTTATACATTAAAATGGTCTAGTGACATAATAAGTACCTTGATTGAGGTATTTCCATTCAATGATTCAATCTTTACTCTTTAAAACACTCTTCGAGACGTCGAAGGGAACTCGAATAAGTTTAACGCAGAACTTTCATATTCTTTTAAAGATTCAATCTTTACACATTAAAAAGGTTAAGTGACACGATAGGTACCTCTATTCAGTTATTTTCATTCAAAGATTCAATCTTTACACTTTAAAACACTCTTCGTGACGTCAAAGAGATCTCGAATAAGTTTAACTCAAAACTCTCATTTTCTTTCAAAGATTTATTCTTTATACATTAAAATGGTCTAGTCACATAATAAGTACCTTGATTGAGGTATTTTCCATTCAATGATTCAATCTTTAATAATTAAAACACTCTTCGGGACGTCGAAGGGAACTCGAATAAGTTTAACTCAGAACTTTCATTTTCTTCCAAAGATTCAATCTTTATACATTAAAAAGGTTTGGTGACATGATAGGAACCGTTATTCAGTAATTTTCATTCAAAGATTCAAACTTTAATCTTTAAAACACGTTTCGTGACTTCAAAGGGATCTCGAATAAGTTTAGCTCAAAACTCTCATTTTCTTTAAAAGATTCAATCTTTATACATCAAAATGGTCTTGTTACATAATAGGTACCTTGATTGCGGTATTTCCATTCAAAGATTTCATACTTACTCATTAAAACACTCTTCGGGATGTCGAAGGGAACTCGAATAAGTTTAACTCAAAACACTCATTTTCTTTCAAAGATTCAATCTCTGTGCATTAAAAAGGTTTAGTGACACGATAGGTACCTTTATTGAGTTATTTTCATTCACAGATTCAATCTTTACTCATTAAAACACTCTGTGTGACGTAAAAGTGATCTCGAATAAATTTAACTCAAAACTCTCATTTTCTTTCAAAGATTCAATCTTTATACATTAAAATTGTTTAGTGACATAATTGGTACCTTTATTGAGTTATTTTCATTCGAAGATTCAATCTTTACTCGTTAAAAGACTCATCGTGACTTCATGGGTAACTCAAAACTGTTTAGCTCAAAACTCTGATTTTCTTTCAATGATTCAATCTTTATACTCTAGAAAGGTCTAGTGACATAATAGGTTTATTATTGAGGTATTCTCATTCAAAGATTAAATCTTTACTCATTAAAACACTCTTCGGGACGTAAAAGGGAACTTGAATAAGTTTAACTCAGAACTCTCATTTTCTTTCAGAGATTCAATCTTTATACGTTAAAATGGTCTAGTGACATAATAGATACCTTGATTGAGGTAATTTCATTCAAAGATTCGATCTTTACTCATTAAAGCACTCTTCGTGACGCCAAAGGGATCCCGAATAAGTTTAACTCAAAACTCTCATTTTCTTTCAAAGATTTAATCTTTATACATTAAAATGGTCTTGTGACATAATAGGTACCTTGATTGAGGTATTTCCACTCGAAGGTTCAATCTTTACTCATTAAAACACTCTTCGGGACGTCGATGGGATCCTGAATATGTTTAACTCAAAACTCTCATTTTCTTTCAAAGATTTAATCTTTATACATTAAAATGGTCTTGTGACATAATAGGTACCTTGATTGAGGCATTTCTATTCAAAGATTCAATTTTTACTCATTAAAACACTCTTCGGGACATCGAAGGGAACTTGAATAAGTTTAACTCAAAACTCTCATTTTCTTTCAAAGATTCAATCTTTATACGTTAAAATGGTTTAGTGACATAATAGGTACCTTTATTGAGTTATTTTCATGTGAAGATTCAATCTTTACTCATTAAAAGACTCTTCGTGATTTCATGGGTAGCTCGAATAAGTTTAGCTCAAAACTCTGATTTTCTTTCAAAGATTCAATCTTTATACACTAAAAAGGTCTACTGACATATTAGGTACATTATTGAGGTATTTTCATTCAAAGACTCAACCCTTACTCATTAAAACACTCTTTTATACGTTAAAATGGTCTAGTGACATGATAGGTACCTTGATTGAGGTAATTTCATTCAAAGATTTAATCTTTACTTATTAAAACACTCTTCGTGACGTGAAAGGGATCTCGAATAAGTTTAACTCAAAACTCTCATTTTTTTTCAAAGATTTAATCTTTATATATTAAAATGGTCTAGTGACATAATAGGTACCTAGATTGATGTATTTCTATTCAAAGATTCAATCTTTACTCATTAAAACACTCTTTGGGACGTCGAAGGGAACTCGAATAAGTTTAACTCGGAACTCTCATTTTCTTTCGAAGATTCAATCTTTATAAATTAAAAAAGTTTAATGACATGATAGGTACCTTTATTGAGTTAGTTTCATTCAAAGATTCAATCTTTACTCTTCAAAACACTCTCCGTGACGTCAAAGGGATCTCGAATAAGTTTAACTCAAAACTTTTATTTCCTTTCAAAGATTTAATCCTTATACATTAAAATGGTCTAGTGACATAATAAGTACCTTGATTGAGGTATTTCCATTCAATGATTCAATCTTTACTCTTTAAAACACTCTTCGAGACGTCGAAGGGAACTCGAATAAGTTTAACGCAGAACTTTCATATTCTTTTAAAGATTCAATCTTTACACATTAAAAAGGTTAAGTGACACGATAGGTACCTCTATTCAGTTATTTTCATTCAAAGATTCAATCTTTACACTTTAAAACACTCTTCGTGACGTCAAAGAGATCTCGAATAAGTTTAACTCAAAACTCTCATTTTCTTTCAAAGATTTATTCTTTATACATTAAAATGGTCTAGTCACATAATAAGTACCTTGATTGAGGTATTTTCCATTCAATGATTCAATCTTTAATAATTAAAACACTCTTCGGGACGTCGAAGGGAACTCGAATAAGTTTAACTCAGAACTTTCATTTTCTTCCAAAGATTCAATCTTTATACATTAAAAAGGTTTGGTGACATGATAGGAACCGTTATTCAGTAATTTTCATTCAAAGATTCAAACTTTAATCTTTAAAACACGTTTCGTGACTTCAAAGGGATCTCGAATAAGTTTAGCTCAAAACTCTCATTTTCTTTAAAAGATTCAATCTTTATACATCAAAATGGTCTTGTTACGTAATAGGTACCTTGATTGCGGTATTTCCATTCAAAGATTTCATACTTACTCATTAAAACACTCTTCGGGATGTCGAAGGGAACTCGAATAAGTTTAACTCAAAACACTCATTTTCTTTCAAAGATTCAATCTCTGTGCATTAAAAAGGTTTAGTGACACGATAGGTACCTTTATTGAGTTATTTTCATTCACAGATTCAATCTTTACTCATTAAAACACTCTGTGTGACGTAAAAGTGATCTCGAATAAATTTAACTCAAAACTCTCATTTTCTTTCAAAGATTCAATCTTTATACATTAAAATTGTTTAGTGACATAATTGGTACCTTTATTGAGTTATTTTCATTCGAAGATTCAATCTTTACTCGTTAAAAGACTCATCGTGACTTCATGGGTAACTCAAAACTGTTTAGCTCAAAACTCTGATTTTCTTTCAATGATTCAATCTTTATACTCTAGAAAGGTCTAGTGACATAATAGGTTTATTATTGAGGTATTCTCATTCAAAGAGTAAATCTTTACTCATTAAAACACTCTTCGGGACGTAAAAGGGAACTTGAATAAGTTTAACTCAGAACTCTCATTTTCTTTCAGAGATTCAATCTTTATACGTTAAAATGGTCTAGTGACATAATAGATACCTTGATTGAGGTAATTTCATTCAAAGATTCGATCTTTACTCATTAAAGCACTCTTCGTGACGCCAAAGGGATCCCGAATAAGTTTAACTCAAAACTCTCATTTTCTTTCAAAGATTTAATCTTTATACATTAAAATGGTCTTGTGACATAATAGGTACCTTGATTGAGGTATTTCCACTCGAAGGTTCAATCTTTACTCATTAAAACACTCTTCGGGACGTCGATGGGATCCTGAATATGTTTAACTCAAAACTCTCATTTTCTTTCAAAGATTTAATCTTTATACATTAAAATGGTCTTGTGACATAATAGGTACCTTGATTGAGGCATTTCTATTCAAAGATTCAATTTTTACTCATTAAAACACTCTTCGGGACATCGAAGGGAACTTGAATAAGTTTAACTCAAAACTCTCATTTTCTTTCAAAGATTCAATCTTTATACGTTAAAATGGTTTAGTGACATAATAGGTACCTTTATTGAGTTATTTTCATGTGAAGATTCAATCTTTACTCATTAAAAGACTCTTCGTGATTTCATGGGTAGCTCGAATAAGTTTAGCTCAAAACTCTGATTTTCTTTCAAAGATTCAATCTTTATACACTAAAAAGGTCTACTGACATATTAGGTACATTATTGAGGTATTTTCATTCAAAGACTCAACCCTTACTCATTAAAACACTCTTTTATACGTTAAAATGGTCTAGTGACATGATAGGTACCTTGATTGAGGTAATTTCATTCAAAGATTTAATCTTTACTTATTAAAACACTCTTCGTGACGTGAAAGGGATCTCGAATAAGTTTAACTCAAAACTCTCATTTTTTTTCAAAGATTTAATCTTTATATATTAAAATGGTCTAGTGACATAATAGGTACCTAGATTGATGTATTTCTATTCAAAGATTCAATCTTTACTCATTAAAACACTCTTTGGGACGTCGAAGGGAACTCGAATAAGTTTAACTCGGAACTCTCATTTTCTTTCGAAGATTCAATCTTTATAAATTAAAAAAGTTTAATGACATGATAGGTACCTTTATTGAGTTAGTTTCATTCAAAGATTCAATCTTTACTCTTCAAAACACTCTCCGTGACGTCAAAGGGATCTCGAATAAGTTTAACTCAAAACTTTTATTTCCTTTCAAAGATTTAATCCTTATACATTAAAATGGTCTAGTGACATAATAAGTACCTTGATTGAGGTATTTCCATTCAATGATTCAATCTTTACTCTTTAAAACACTCTTCGAGACGTCGAAGGGAACTCGAATAAGTTTAACGCAGAACTTTCATATTCTTTTAAAGATTCAATCTTTACACATTAAAAAGGTTAAGTGACACGATAGGTACCTCTATTCAGTTATTTTCATTCAAAGATTCAATCTTTACACTTTAAAACACTCTTCGTGACGTCAAAGAGATCTCGAATAAGTTTAACTCAAAACTCTCATTTTCTTTCAAAGATTTATTCTTTATACATTAAAATGGTCTAGTCACATAATAAGTACCTTGATTGAGGTATTTTCCATTCAATGATTCAATCTTTAATAATTAAAACACTCTTCGGGACGTCGAAGGGAACTCGAATAAGTTTAACTCAGAACTTTCATTTTCTTCCAAAGATTCAATCTTTATACATTAAAAAGGTTTGGTGACATGATAGGAACCGTTATTCAGTAATTTTCATTCAAAGATTCAAACTTTAATCTTTAAAACACGTTTCGTGACTTCAAAGGGATCTCGAATAAGTTTAGCTCAAAACTCTCATTTTCTTTAAAAGATTCAATCTTTATACATCAAAATGGTCTTGTTACATAATAGGTACCTTGATTGCGGTATTTCCATTCAAAGATTTCATACTTACTCATTAAAACACTCTTCGGGATGTCGAAGGGAACTCGAATAAGTTTAACTCAAAACACTCATTTTCTTTCAAAGATTCAATCTCTGTGCATTAAAAAGGTTTAGTGACACGATAGGTACCTTTATTGAGTTATTTTCATTCACAGATTCAATCTTTACTCATTAAAACACTCTGTGTGACGTAAAAGTGATCTCGAATAAATTTAACTCAAAACTCTCATTTTCTTTCAAAGATTCAATCTTTATACATTAAAATTGTTTAGTGACATAATTGGTACCTTTATTGAGTTATTTTCATTCGAAGATTCAATCTTTACTCGTTAAAAGACTCATCGTGACTTCATGGGTAACTCAAAACTGTTTAGCTCAAAACTCTGATTTTCTTTCAATGATTCAATCTTTATACTCTAGAAAGGTCTAGTGACATAATAGGTTTATTATTGAGGTATTCTCATTCAAAGATTAAATCTTTACTCATTAAAACACTCTTCGGGACGTAAAAGGGAACTTGAATAAGTTTAACTCAGAACTCTCATTTTCTTTCAGAGATTCAATCTTTATACGTTAAAATGGTCTAGTGACATAATAGATACCTTGATTGAGGTAATTTCATTCAAAGATTCGATCTTTACTCATTAAAGCACTCTTCGTGACGCCAAAGGGATCCCGAATAAGTTTAACTCAAAACTCTCATTTTCTTTCAAAGATTTAATCTTTATACATTAAAATGGTCTTGTGACATAATAGGTACCTTGATTGAGGTATTTCCACTCGAAGGTTCAATCTTTACTCCTTAAAACACTCTTCGGGACGTCGATGGGATCCTGAATATGTTTAACTCAAAACTCTCATTTTCTTTCAAAGATTTAATCTTTATACATTAAAATGGTCTTGTGACATAATAGGTACCTTGATTGAGGCATTTCTATTCAAAGATTCAATTTTTACTCATTAAAACACTCTTCGGGACATCGAAGGGAACTTGAATAAGTTTAACTCAAAACTCTCATTTTCTTTCAAAGATTCAATCTTTATACGTTAAAATGGTTTAGTGACATAATAGGTACCTTTATTGAGTTATTTTCATGTGAAGATTCAATCTTTACTCATTAAAAGACTCTTCGTGATTTCATGGGTAGCTCGAATAAGTTTAGCTCAAAACTCTGATTTTCTTTCAAAGATTCAATCTTTATACACTAAAAAGGTCTACTGACATATTAGGTACATTATTGAGGTATTTTCATTCAAAGACTCAACCCTTACTCATTAAAACACTCTTTTATACGTTAAAATGGTCTAGTGACATGATAGGTACCTTGATTGAGGTAATTTCATTCAAAGATTTAATCTTTACTTATTAAAACACTCTTCGTGACGTGAAAGGGATCTCGAATAAGTTTAACTCAAAACTCTCATTTTTTTTCAAAGATTTAATCTTTATATATTAAAATGGTCTAGTGACATAATAGGTACCTAGATTGATGTATTTCTATTCAAAGATTCAATCTTTACTCATTAAAACACTCTTTGGGACGTCGAAGGGAACTCGAATAAGTTTAACTCGGAACTCTCATTTTCTTTCGAAGATTCAATCTTTATAAATTAAAAAAGTTTAATGACATGATAGGTACCTTTATTGAGTTAGTTTCATTCAAAGATTCAATCTTTACTCTTCAAAACACTCTCCGTGACGTCAAAGGGATCTCGAATAAGTTTAACTCAAAACTTTTATTTCCTTTCAAAGATTTAATCCTTATACATTAAAATGGTCTAGTGACATAATAAGTACCTTGATTGAGGTATTTCCATTCAATGATTCAATCTTTACTCTTTAAAACACTCTTCGAGACGTCGAAGGGAACTCGAATAAGTTTAACGCAGAACTTTCATATTCTTTTAAAGATTCAATCTTTACACATTAAAAAGGTTAAGTGACACGATAGGTACCTCTATTCAGTTATTTTCATTCAAAGATTCAATCTTTACACTTTAAAACACTCTTCGTGACGTCAAAGAGATCTCGAATAAGTTTAACTCAAAACTCTCATTTTCTTTCAAAGATTTATTCTTTATACATTAAAATGGTCTAGTCACATAATAAGTACCTTGATTGAGGTATTTTCCATTCAATGATTCAATCTTTAATAATTAAAACACTCTTCGGGACGTCGAAGGGAACTCGAATAAGTTTAACTCAGAACTTTCATTTTCTTCCAAAGATTCAATCTTTATACATTAAAAAGGTTTGGTGACATGATAGGAACCGTTATTCAGTAATTTTCATTCAAAGATTCAAACTTTAATCTTTAAAACACGTTTCGTGACTTCAAAGGGATCTCGAATAAGTTTAGCTCAAAACTCTCATTTTCTTTAAAAGATTCAATCTTTATACATCAAAATGGTCTTGTTACGTAATAGGTACCTTGATTGCGGTATTTCCATTCAAAGATTTCATACTTACTCATTAAAACACTCTTCGGGATGTCGAAGGGAACTCGAATAAGTTTAACTCAAAACACTCATTTTCTTTCAAAGATTCAATCTCTGTGCATTAAAAAGGTTTAGTGACACGATAGGTACCTTTATTGAGTTATTTTCATTCACAGATTCAATCTTTACTCATTAAAACACTCTGTGTGACGTAAAAGTGATCTCGAATAAATTTAACTCAAAACTCTCATTTTCTTTCAAAGATTCAATCTTTATACATTAAAATTGTTTAGTGACATAATTGGTACCTTTATTGAGTTATTTTCATTCGAAGATTCAATCTTTACTCGTTAAAAGACTCATCGTGACTTCATGGGTAACTCAAAACTGTTTAGCTCAAAACTCTGATTTTCTTTCAATGATTCAATCTTTATACTCTAGAAAGGTCTAGTGACATAATAGGTTTATTATTGAGGTATTCTCATTCAAAGAGTAAATCTTTACTCATTAAAACACTCTTCGGGACGTAAAAGGGAACTTGAATAAGTTTAACTCAGAACTCTCATTTTCTTTCAGAGATTCAATCTTTATACGTTAAAATGGTCTAGTGACATAATAGATACCTTGATTGAGGTAATTTCATTCAAAGATTCGATCTTTACTCATTAAAGCACTCTTCGTGACGCCAAAGGGATCCCGAATAAGTTTAACTCAAAACTCTCATTTTCTTTCAAAGATTTAATCTTTATACATTAAAATGGTCTTGTGACATAATAGGTACCTTGATTGAGGTATTTCCACTCGAAGGTTCAATCTTTACTCATTAAAACACTCTTCGGGACGTCGATGGGATCCTGAATATGTTTAACTCAAAACTCTCATTTTCTTTCAAAGATTTAATCTTTATACATTAAAATGGTCTTGTGACATAATAGGTACCTTGATTGAGGCATTTCTATTCAAAGATTCAATTTTTACTCATTAAAACACTCTTCGGGACATCGAAGGGAACTTGAATAAGTTTAACTCAAAACTCTCATTTTCTTTCAAAGATTCAATCTTTATACGTTAAAATGGTTTAGTGACATAATAGGTACCTTTATTGAGTTATTTTCATGTGAAGATTCAATCTTTACTCATTAAAAGACTCTTCGTGATTTCATGGGTAGCTCGAATAAGTTTAGCTCAAAACTCTGATTTTCTTTCAAAGATTCAATCTTTATACACTAAAAAGGTCTACTGACATATTAGGTACATTATTGAGGTATTTTCATTCAAAGACTCAACCCTTACTCATTAAAACACTCTTTTATACGTTAAAATGGTCTAGTGACATGATAGGTACCTTGATTGAGGTAATTTCATTCAAAGATTTAATCTTTACTTATTAAAACACTCTTCGTGACGTGAAAGGGATCTCGAATAAGTTTAACTCAAAACTCTCATTTTTTTTCAAAGATTTAATCTTTATATATTAAAATGGTCTAGTGACATAATAGGTACCTAGATTGATGTATTTCTATTCAAAGATTCAATCTTTACTCATTAAAACACTCTTTGGGACGTCGAAGGGAACTCGAATAAGTTTAACTCGGAACTCTCATTTTCTTTCGAAGATTCAATCTTTATAAATTAAAAAAGTTTAATGACATGATAGGTACCTTTATTGAGTTAGTTTCATTCAAAGATTCAATCTTTACTCTTCAAAACACTCTCCGTGACGTCAAAGGGATCTCGAATAAGTTTAACTCAAAACTTTTATTTCCTTTCAAAGATTTAATCCTTATACATTAAAATGGTCTAGTGACATAATAAGTACCTTGATTGAGGTATTTCCATTCAATGATTCAATCTTTACTCTTTAAAACACTCTTCGAGACGTCGAAGGGAACTCGAATAAGTTTAACGCAGAACTTTCATATTCTTTTAAAGATTCAATCTTTACACATTAAAAAGGTTAAGTGACACGATAGGTACCTCTATTCAGTTATTTTCATTCAAAGATTCAATCTTTACACTTTAAAACACTCTTCGTGACGTCAAAGAGATCTCGAATAAGTTTAACTCAAAACTCTCATTTTCTTTCAAAGATTTATTCTTTATACATTAAAATGGTCTAGTCACATAATAAGTACCTTGATTGAGGTATTTTCCATTCAATGATTCAATCTTTAATAATTAAAACACTCTTCGGGACGTCGAAGGGAACTCGAATAAGTTTAACTCAGAACTTTCATTTTCTTCCAAAGATTCAATCTTTATACATTAAAAAGGTTTGGTGACATGATAGGAACCGTTATTCAGTAATTTTCATTCAAAGATTCAAACTTTAATCTTTAAAACACGTTTCGTGACTTCAAAGGGATCTCGAATAAGTTTAGCTCAAAACTCTCATTTTCTTTAAAAGATTCAATCTTTATACATCAAAATGGTCTTGTTACGTAATAGGTACCTTGATTGCGGTATTTCCATTCAAAGATTTCATACTTACTCATTAAAACACTCTTCGGGATGTCGAAGGGAACTCGAATAAGTTTAACTCAAAACACTCATTTTCTTTCAAAGATTCAATCTCTGTGCATTAAAAAGGTTTAGTGACACGATAGGTACCTTTATTGAGTTATTTTCATTCACAGATTCAATCTTTACTCATTAAAACACTCTGTGTGACGTAAAAGTGATCTCGAATAAATTTAACTCAAAACTCTCATTTTCTTTCAAAGATTCAATCTTTATACATTAAAATTGTTTAGTGACATAATTGGTACCTTTATTGAGTTATTTTCATTCGAAGATTCAATCTTTACTCGTTAAAAGACTCATCGTGACTTCATGGGTAACTCAAAACTGTTTAGCTCAAAACTCTGATTTTCTTTCAATGATTCAATCTTTATACTCTAGAAAGGTCTAGTGACATAATAGGTTTATTATTGAGGTATTCTCATTCAAAGAGTAAATCTTTACTCATTAAAACACTCTTCGGGACGTAAAAGGGAACTTGAATAAGTTTAACTCAGAACTCTCATTTTCTTTCAGAGATTCAATCTTTATACGTTAAAATGGTCTAGTGACATAATAGATACCTTGATTGAGGTAATTTCATTCAAAGATTCGATCTTTACTCATTAAAGCACTCTTCGTGACGCCAAAGGGATCCCGAATAAGTTTAACTCAAAACTCTCATTTTCTTTCAAAGATTTAATCTTTATACATTAAAATGGTCTTGTGACATAATAGGTACCTTGATTGAGGTATTTCCACTCGAAGGTTCAATCTTTACTCATTAAAACACTCTTCGGGACGTCGATGGGATCCTGAATATGTTTAACTCAAAACTCTCATTTTCTTTCAAAGATTTAATCTTTATACATTAAAATGGTCTTGTGACATAATAGGTACCTTGATTGAGGCATTTCTATTCAAAGATTCAATTTTTACTCATTAAAACACTCTTCGGGACATCGAAGGGAACTTGAATAAGTTTAACTCAAAACTCTCATTTTCTTTCAAAGATTCAATCTTTATACGTTAAAATGGTTTAGTGACATAATAGGTACCTTTATTGAGTTATTTTCATGTGAAGATTCAATCTTTACTCATTAAAAGACTCTTCGTGATTTCATGGGTAGCTCGAATAAGTTTAGCTCAAAACTCTGATTTTCTTTCAAAGATTCAATCTTTATACACTAAAAAGGTCTACTGACATATTAGGTACATTATTGAGGTATTTTCATTCAAAGACTCAACCCTTACTCATTAAAACACTCTTTTATACGTTAAAATGGTCTAGTGACATGATAGGTACCTTGATTGAGGTAATTTCATTCAAAGATTTAATCTTTACTTATTAAAACACTCTTCGTGACGTGAAAGGGATCTCGAATAAGTTTAACTCAAAACTCTCATTTTTTTTCAAAGATTTAATCTTTATATATTAAAATGGTCTAGTGACATAATAGGTACCTAGATTGATGTATTTCTATTCAAAGATTCAATCTTTACTCATTAAAACACTCTTTGGGACGTCGAAGGGAACTCGAATAAGTTTAACTCGGAACTCTCATTTTCTTTCGAAGATTCAATCTTTATAAATTAAAAAAGTTTAATGACATGATAGGTACCTTTATTGAGTTAGTTTCATTCAAAGATTCAATCTTTACTCTTCAAAACACTCTCCGTGACGTCAAAGGGATCTCGAATAAGTTTAACTCAAAACTTTTATTTCCTTTCAAAGATTTAATCCTTATACATTAAAATGGTCTAGTGACATAATAAGTACCTTGATTGAGGTATTTCCATTCAATGATTCAATCTTTACTCTTTAAAACACTCTTCGAGACGTCGAAGGGAACTCGAATAAGTTTAACGCAGAACTTTCATATTCTTTTAAAGATTCAATCTTTACACATTAAAAAGGTTAAGTGACACGATAGGTACCTCTATTCAGTTATTTTCATTCAAAGATTCAATCTTTACACTTTAAAACACTCTTCGTGACGTCAAAGAGATCTCGAATAAGTTTAACTCAAAACTCTCATTTTCTTTCAAAGATTTATTCTTTATACATTAAAATGGTCTAGTCACATAATAAGTACCTTGATTGAGGTATTTTCCATTCAATGATTCAATCTTTAATAATTAAAACACTCTTCGGGACGTCGAAGGGAACTCGAATAAGTTTAACTCAGAACTTTCATTTTCTTCCAAAGATTCAATCTTTATACATTAAAAAGGTTTGGTGACATGATAGGAACCGTTATTCAGTAATTTTCATTCAAAGATTCAAACTTTAATCTTTAAAACACGTTTCGTGACTTCAAAGGGATCTCGAATAAGTTTAGCTCAAAACTCTCATTTTCTTTAAAAGATTCAATCTTTATACATCAAAATGGTCTTGTTACGTAATAGGTACCTTGATTGCGGTATTTCCATTCAAAGATTTCATACTTACTCATTAAAACACTCTTCGGGATGTCGAAGGGAACTCGAATAAGTTTAACTCAAAACACTCATTTTCTTTCAAAGATTCAATCTCTGTGCATTAAAAAGGTTTAGTGACACGATAGGTACCTTTATTGAGTTATTTTCATTCACAGATTCAATCTTTACTCATTAAAACACTCTGTGTGACGTAAAAGTGATCTCGAATAAATTTAACTCAAAACTCTCATTTTCTTTCAAAGATTCAATCTTTATACATTAAAATTGTTTAGTGACATAATTGGTACCTTTATTGAGTTATTTTCATTCGAAGATTCAATCTTTACTCGTTAAAAGACTCATCGTGACTTCATGGGTAACTCAAAACTGTTTAGCTCAAAACTCTGATTTTCTTTCAATGATTCAATCTTTATACTCTAGAAAGGTCTAGTGACATAATAGGTTTATTATTGAGGTATTCTCATTCAAAGAGTAAATCTTTACTCATTAAAACACTCTTCGGGACGTAAAAGGGAACTTGAATAAGTTTAACTCAGAACTCTCATTTTCTTTCAGAGATTCAATCTTTATACGTTAAAATGGTCTAGTGACATAATAGATACCTTGATTGAGGTAATTTCATTCAAAGATTCGATCTTTACTCATTAAAGCACTCTTCGTGACGCCAAAGGGATCCCGAATAAGTTTAACTCAAAACTCTCATTTTCTTTCAAAGATTTAATCTTTATACATTAAAATGGTCTTGTGACATAATAGGTACCTTGATTGAGGTATTTCCACTCGAAGGTTCAATCTTTACTCATTAAAACACTCTTCGGGACGTCGATGGGATCCTGAATATGTTTAACTCAAAACTCTCATTTTCTTTCAAAGATTTAATCTTTATACATTAAAATGGTCTTGTGACATAATAGGTACCTTGATTGAGGCATTTCTATTCAAAGATTCAATTTTTACTCATTAAAACACTCTTCGGGACATCGAAGGGAACTTGAATAAGTTTAACTCAAAACTCTCATTTTCTTTCAAAGATTCAATCTTTATACGTTAAAATGGTTTAGTGACATAATAGGTACCTTTATTGAGTTATTTTCATGTGAAGATTCAATCTTTACTCATTAAAAGACTCTTCGTGATTTCATGGGTAGCTCGAATAAGTTTAGCTCAAAACTCTGATTTTCTTTCAAAGATTCAATCTTTATACACTAAAAAGGTCTACTGACATATTAGGTACATTATTGAGGTATTTTCATTCAAAGACTCAACCCTTACTCATTAAAACACTCTTTTATACGTTAAAATGGTCTAGTGACATGATAGGTACCTTGATTGAGGTAATTTCATTCAAAGATTTAATCTTTACTTATTAAAACACTCTTCGTGACGTGAAAGGGATCTCGAATAAGTTTAACTCAAAACTCTCATTTTTTTTCAAAGATTTAATCTTTATATATTAAAATGGTCTAGTGACATAATAGGTACCTAGATTGATGTATTTCTATTCAAAGATTCAATCTTTACTCATTAAAACACTCTTTGGGACGTCGAAGGGAACTCGAATAAGTTTAACTCGGAACTCTCATTTTCTTTCGAAGATTCAATCTTTATAAATTAAAAAAGTTTAATGACATGATAGGTACCTTTATTGAGTTAGTTTCATTCAAAGATTCAATCTTTACTCTTCAAAACACTCTCCGTGACGTCAAAGGGATCTCGAATAAGTTTAACTCAAAACTTTTATTTCCTTTCAAAGATTTAATCCTTATACATTAAAATGGTCTAGTGACATAATAAGTACCTTGATTGAGGTATTTCCATTCAATGATTCAATCTTTACTCTTTAAAACACTCTTCGAGACGTCGAAGGGAACTCGAATAAGTTTAACGCAGAACTTTCATATTCTTTTAAAGATTCAATCTTTACACATTAAAAAGGTTAAGTGACACGATAGGTACCTCTATTCAGTTATTTTCATTCAAAGATTCAATCTTTACACTTTAAAACACTCTTCGTGACGTCAAAGAGATCTCGAATAAGTTTAACTCAAAACTCTCATTTTCTTTCAAAGATTTATTCTTTATACATTAAAATGGTCTAGTCACATAATAAGTACCTTGATTGAGGTATTTTCCATTCAATGATTCAATCTTTAATAATTAAAACACTCTTCGGGACGTCGAAGGGAACTCGAATAAGTTTAACTCAGAACTTTCATTTTCTTCCAAAGATTCAATCTTTATACATTAAAAAGGTTTGGTGACATGATAGGAACCGTTATTCAGTAATTTTCATTCAAAGATTCAAACTTTAATCTTTAAAACACGTTTCGTGACTTCAAAGGGATCTCGAATAAGTTTAGCTCAAAACTCTCATTTTCTTTAAAAGATTCAATCTTTATACATCAAAATGGTCTTGTTACATAATAGGTACCTTGATTGCGGTATTTCCATTCAAAGATTTCATACTTACTCATTAAAACACTCTTCGGGATGTCGAAGGGAACTCGAATAAGTTTAACTCAAAACACTCATTTTCTTTCAAAGATTCAATCTCTGTGCATTAAAAAGGTTTAGTGACACGATAGGTACCTTTATTGAGTTATTTTCATTCACAGATTCAATCTTTACTCATTAAAACACTCTGTGTGACGTAAAAGTGATCTCGAATAAATTTAACTCAAAACTCTCATTTTCTTTCAAAGATTCAATCTTTATACATTAAAATTGTTTAGTGACATAATTGGTACCTTTATTGAGTTATTTTCATTCGAAGATTCAATCTTTACTCGTTAAAAGACTCATCGTGACTTCATGGGTAACTCAAAACTGTTTAGCTCAAAACTCTGATTTTCTTTCAATGATTCAATCTTTATACTCTAGAAAGGTCTAGTGACATAATAGGTTTATTATTGAGGTATTCTCATTCAAAGATTAAATCTTTACTCATTAAAACACTCTTCGGGACGTAAAAGGGAACTTGAATAAGTTTAACTCAGAACTCTCATTTTCTTTCAGAGATTCAATCTTTATACGTTAAAATGGTCTAGTGACATAATAGATACCTTGATTGAGGTAATTTCATTCAAAGATTCGATCTTTACTCATTAAAGCACTCTTCGTGACGCCAAAGGGATCCCGAATAAGTTTAACTCAAAACTCTCATTTTCTTTCAAAGATTTAATCTTTATACATTAAAATGGTCTTGTGACATAATAGGTACCTTGATTGAGGTATTTCCACTCGAAGGTTCAATCTTTACTCATTAAAACACTCTTCGGGACGTCGATGGGATCCTGAATATGTTTAACTCAAAACTCTCATTTTCTTTCAAAGATTTAATCTTTATACATTAAAATGGTCTTGTGACATAATAGGTACCTTGATTGAGGCATTTCTATTCAAAGATTCAATTTTTACTCATTAAAACACTCTTCGGGACATCGAAGGGAACTTGAATAAGTTTAACTCAAAACCTCATTTTCTTTCAAAGATTCAATCTTTATACGTTAAAATGGTTTAGTGACATAATAGGTACCTTTATTGAGTTATTTTCATGTGAAGATTCAATCTTTACTCATTAAAAGACTCTTCGTGATTTCATGGGTAGCTCGAATAAGTTTAGCTCAAAACTCTGATTTTCTTTCAAAGATTCAATCTTTATACACTAAAAAGGTCTACTGACATATTAGGTACATTATTGAGGTATTTTCATTCAAAGACTCAACCCTTACTCATTAAAACACTCTTTTATACGTTAAAATGGTCTAGTGACATGATAGGTACCTTGATTGAGGTAATTTCATTCAAAGATTTAATCTTTACTTATTAAAACACTCTTCGTGACGTGAAAGGGATCTCGAATAAGTTTAACTCAAAACTCTCATTTTTTTTCAAAGATTTAATCTTTATATATTAAAATGGTCTAGTGACATAATAGGTACCTAGATTGATGTATTTCTATTCAAAGATTCAATCTTTACTCATTAAAACACTCTTTGGGACGTCGAAGGGAACTCGAATAAGTTTAACTCGGAACTCTCATTTTCTTTCGAAGATTCAATCTTTATAAATTAAAAAAGTTTAATGACATGATAGGTACCTTTATTGAGTTAGTTTCATTCAAAGATTCAATCTTTACTCTTCAAAACACTCTCCGTGACGTCAAAGGGATCTCGAATAAGTTTAACTCAAAACTTTTATTTCCTTTCAAAGATTTAATCCTTATACATTAAAATGGTCTAGTGACATAATAAGTACATTGATTGAGGTATTTCCATTCAATGATTCAATCTTTACTCTTTAAAACACTCTTCGAGACGTCGAAGGGAACTCGAATAAGTTTAACGCAGAACTTTCATATTCTTTTAAAGATTCAATCTTTACACATTAAAAAGGTTAAGTGACACGATAGGTACCTCTATTCAGTTATTTTCATTCAAAGATTCAATCTTTACACTTTAAAACACTCTTCGTGACGTCAAAGAGATCTCGAATAAGTTTAACTCAAAACTCTCATTTTCTTTCAAAGATTTATTCTTTATACATTAAAATGGTCTAGTCACATAATAAGTACCTTGATTGAGGTATTTTCCATTCAATGATTCAATCTTTAATAATTAAAACACTCTTCGGGACGTCGAAGGGAACTCGAATAAGTTTAACTCAGAACTTTCATTTTCTTCCAAAGATTCAATCTTTATACATTAAAAAGGTTTGGTGACATGATAGGAACCGTTATTCAGTAATTTTCATTCAAAGATTCAAACTTTAATCTTTAAAACACGTTTCGTGACTTCAAAGGGATCTCGAATAAGTTTAGCTCAAAACTCTCATTTTCTTTAAAAGATTCAATCTTTATACATCAAAATGGTCTTGTTACATAATAGGTACCTTGATTGCGGTATTTCCATTCAAAGATTTCATACTTACTCATTAAAACACTCTTCGGGATGTCGAAGGGAACTCGAATAAGTTTAACTCAAAACACTCATTTTCTTTCAAAGATTCAATCTCTGTGCATTAAAAAGGTTTAGTGACACGATAGGTACCTTTATTGAGTTATTTTCATTCACAGATTCAATCTTTACTCATTAAAACACTCTGTGTGACGTAAAAGTGATCTCGAATAAATTTAACTCAAAACTCTCATTTTCTTTCAAAGATTCAATCTTTATACATTAAAATTGTTTAGTGACATAATTGGTACCTTTATTGAGTTATTTTCATTCGAAGATTCAATCTTTACTCGTTAAAAGACTCATCGTGACTTCATGGGTAACTCAAAACTGTTTAGCTCAAAACTCTGATTTTCTTTCAATGATTCAATCTTTATACTCTAGAAAGGTCTAGTGACATAATAGGTTTATTATTGAGGTATTCTCATTCAAAGATTAAATCTTTACTCATTAAAACACTCTTCGGGACGTAAAAGGGAACTTCAATAAGTTTAACTCAGAACTCTCATTTTCTTTCAGAGATTCAATCTTTATACGTTAAAATGGTCTAGTGACATAATAGATACCTTGATTGAGGTAATTTCATTCAAAGATTCGATCTTTACTCATTAAAGCACTCTTCGTGACGCCAAAGGGATCCCGAATAAGTTTAACTCAAAACTCTCATTTTCTTTCAAAGATTTAATCTTTATACATTAAAATGGTCTTGTGACATAATAGGTACCTTGATTGAGGTATTTCCACTCGAAGGTTCAATCTTTACTCATTAAAACACTCTTCGGGACGTCGATGGGATCCTGAATATGTTTAACTCAAAACTCTCATTTTCTTTCAAAGATTTAATCTTTATACATTAAAATGGTCTTGTGACATAATAGGTACCTTGATTGAGGCATTTCTATTCAAAGATTCAATTTTTACTCATTAAAACACTCTTCGGGACATCGAAGGGAACTTGAATAAGTTTAACTCAAAACTCTCATTTTCTTTCAAAGATTCAATCTTTATACGTTAAAATGGTTTAGTGACATAATAGGTACCTTTATTGAGTTATTTTCATGTGAAGATTCAATCTTTACTCATTAAAAGACTCTTCGTGATTTCATGGGTAGCTCGAATAAGTTTAGCTCAAAACTCTGATTTTCTTTCAAAGATTCAATCTTTATACACTAAAAAGGTCTACTGACATATTAGGTACATTATTGAGGTATTTTCATTCAAAGACTCAACCCTTACTCATTAAAACACTCTTTTATACGTTAAAATGGTCTAGTGACATGATAGGTACCTTGATTGAGGTAATTTCATTCAAAGATTTAATCTTTACTTATTAAAACACTCTTCGTGACGTGAAAGGGATCTCGAATAAGTTTAACTCAAAACTCTCATTTTTTTTCAAAGATTTAATCTTTATATATTAAAATGGTCTAGTGACATAATAGGTACCTAGATTGATGTATTTCTATTCAAAGATTCAATCTTTACTCATTAAAACACTCTTTGGGACGTCGAAGGGAACTCGAATAAGTTTAACTCGGAACTCTCATTTTCTTTCGAAGATTCAATCTTTATAAATTAAAAAAGTTTAATGACATGATAGGTACCTTTATTGAGTTAGTTTCATTCAAAGATTCAATCTTTACTCTTCAAAACACTCTCCGTGACGTCAAAGGGATCTCGAATAAGTTTAACTCAAAACTTTTATTTCCTTTCAAAGATTTAATCCTTATACATTAAAATGGTCTAGTGACATAATAAGTACCTTGATTGAGGTATTTCCATTCAATGATTCAATCTTTACTCTTTAAAACACTCTTCGAGACGTCGAAGGGAACTCGAATAAGTTTAACGCAGAACTTTCATATTCTTTTAAAGATTCAATCTTTACACATTAAAAAGGTTAAGTGACACGATAGGTACCTCTATTCAGTTATTTTCATTCAAAGATTCAATCTTTACACTTTAAAACACTCTTCGTGACGTCAAAGAGATCTCGAATAAGTTTAACTCAAAACTCTCATTTTCTTTCAAAGATTTATTCTTTATACATTAAAATGGTCTAGTCACATAATAAGTACCTTGATTGAGGTATTTTCCATTCAATGATTCAATCTTTAATAATTAAAACACTCTTCGGGACGTCGAAGGGAACTCGAATAAGTTTAACTCAGAACTTTCATTTTCTTCCAAAGATTCAATCTTTATACATTAAAAAGGTTTGGTGACATGATAGGAACCGTTATTCAGTAATTTTCATTCAAAGATTCAAACTTTAATCTTTAAAACACGTTTCGTGACTTCAAAGGGATCTCGAATAAGTTTAGCTCAAAACTCTCATTTTCTTTAAAAGATTCAATCTTTATACATCAAAATGGTCTTGTTACATAATAGGTACCTTGATTGCGGTATTTCCAATCAAAGATTTCATACTTACTCATTAAAACACTCTTCGGGATGTCGAAGGGAACTCGAATAAATTTAACTCAAAACACTCATTTTCTTTCAAAGATTCAATCTCTGTGCATTAAAAAGGTTTAGTGACACGATAGGTACCTTTATTGAGTTATTTTCATTCACAGATTCAATCTTTACTCATTAAAACACTCTGTGTGACGTAAAAGTGATCTCGAATAAATTTAACTCAAAACTCTCATTTTCTTTCAAAGATTCAATCTTTATACATTAAAATTGTTTAGTGACATAATTGGTACCTTTATTGAGTTATTTTCATTCGAAGATTCAATCTTTACTCGTTAAAAGACTCATCGTGACTTCATGGGTAACTCAAAACTGTTTAGCTCAAAACTCTGATTTTCTTTCAATGATTCAATCTTTATACTCTAGAAAGGTCTAGTGACATAATAGGTTTATTATTGAGGTATTCTCATTCAAAGATTAAATCTTTACTCATTAAAACACTCTTCGGGACGTAAAAGGGAACTTCAATAAGTTTAACTCAGAACTCTCATTTTCTTTCAGAGATTCAATCTTTATACGTTAAAATGGTCTAGTGACATAATAGATACCTTGATTGAGGTAATTTCATTCAAAGATTCGATCTTTACTCATTAAAGCACTCTTCGTGACGCCAAAGGGATCCCGAATAAGTTTAACTCAAAACTCTCATTTTCTTTCAAAGATTTAATCTTTATACATTAAAATGGTCTTGTGACATAATAGGTACCTTGATTGAGGTATTTCCACTCGAAGGTTCAATCTTTACTCATTAAAACACTCTTCGGGACGTCGATGGGATCCTGAATATGTTTAACTCAAAACTCTCATTTTCTTTCAAAGATTTAATCTTTATACATTAAAATGGTCTTGTGACATAATAGGTACCTTGATTGAGGCATTTCTATTCAAAGATTCAATTTTTACTCATTAAAACACTCTTCGGGACATCGAAGGGAACTTGAATAAGTTTAACTCAAAACTCTCATTTTCTTTCAAAGATTCAATCTTTATACGTTAAAATGGTTTAGTGACATAATAGGTACCTTTATTGAGTTATTTTCATGTGAAGATTCAATCTTTACTCATTAAAAGACTCTTCGTGATTTCATGGGTAGCTCGAATAAGTTTAGCTCAAAACTCTGATTTTCTTTCAAAGATTCAATCTTTATACACTAAAAAGGTCTACTGACATATTAGGTACATTATTGAGGTATTTTCATTCAAAGACTCAACCCTTACTCATTAAAACACTCTTTTATACGTTAAAATGGTCTAGTGACATGATAGGTACCTTGATTGAGGTAATTTCATTCAAAGATTTAATCTTTACTTATTAAAACACTCTTCGTGACGTGAAAGGGATCTCGAATAAGTTTAACTCAAAACTCTCATTTTTTTTCAAAGATTTAATCTTTATATATTAAAATGGTCTAGTGACATAATAGGTACCTAGATTGATGTATTTCTATTCAAAGATTCAATCTTTACTCATTAAAACACTCTTTGGGACGTCGAAGGGAACTCGAATAAGTTTAACTCGGAACTCTCATTTTCTTTCGAAGATTCAATCTTTATAAATTAAAAAAGTTTAATGACATGATAGGTACCTTTATTGAGTTAGTTTCATTCAAAGATTCAATCTTTACTCTTCAAAACACTCTCCGTGACGTCAAAGGGATCTCGAATAAGTTTAACTCAAAACTTTTATTTCCTTTCAAAGATTTAATCCTTATACATTAAAATGGTCTAGTGACATAATAAGTACCTTGATTGAGGTATTTCCATTCAATGATTCAATCTTTACTCTTTAAAACACTCTTCGAGACGTCGAAGGGAACTCGAATAAGTTTAACGCAGAACTTTCATATTCTTTTAAAGATTCAATCTTTACACATTAAAAAGGTTAAGTGACACGATAGGTACCTCTATTCAGTTATTTTCATTCAAAGATTCAATCTTTACACTTTAAAACACTCTTCGTGACGTCAAAGAGATCTCGAATAAGTTTAACTCAAAACTCTCATTTTCTTTCAAAGATTTATTCTTTATACATTAAAATGGTCTAGTCACATAATAAGTACCTTGATTGAGGTATTTTCCATTCAATGATTCAATCTTTAATAATTAAAACACTCTTCGGGACGTCGAAGGGAACTCGAATAAGTTTAACTCAGAACTTTCATTTTCTTCCAAAGATTCAATCTTTATACATTAAAAAGGTTTGGTGACATGATAGGAACCGTTATTCAGTAATTTTCATTCAAAGATTCAAACTTTAATCTTTAAAACACGTTTCGTGACTTCAAAGGGATCTCGAATAAGTTTAGCTCAAAACTCTCATTTTCTTTAAAAGATTCAATCTTTATACATCAAAATGGTCTTGTTACATAATAGGTACCTTGATTGCGGTATTTCCAATCAAAGATTTCATACTTACTCATTAAAACACTCTTCGGGATGTCGAAGGGAACTCGAATAAATTTAACTCAAAACACTCATTTTCTTTCAAAGATTCAATCTCTGTGCATTAAAAAGGTTTAGTGACACGATAGGTACCTTTATTGAGTTATTTTCATTCACAGATTCAATCTTTACTCATTAAAACACTCTGTGTGACGTAAAAGTGATCTCGAATAAATTTAACTCAAAACTCTCATTTTCTTTCAAAGATTCAATCTTTATACATTAAAATTGTTTAGTGACATAATTGGTACCTTTATTGAGTTATTTTCATTCGAAGATTCAATCTTTACTCGTTAAAAGACTCATCGTGACTTCATGGGTAACTCAAAACTGTTTAGCTCAAAACTCTGATTTTCTTTCAATGATTCAATCTTTATACTCTAGAAAGGTCTAGTGACATAATAGGTTTATTATTGAGGTATTCTCATTCAAAGATTAAATCTTTACTCATTAAAACACTCTTCGGGACGTAAAAGGGAACTTCAATAAGTTTAACTCAGAACTCTCATTTTCTTTCAGAGATTCAATCTTTATACGTTAAAATGGTCTAGTGACATAATAGATACCTTGATTGAGGTAATTTCATTCAAAGATTCGATCTTTACTCATTAAAGCACTCTTCGTGACGCCAAAGGGATCCCGAATAAGTTTAACTCAAAACTCTCATTTTCTTTCAAAGATTTAATCTTTATACATTAAAATGGTCTTGTGACATAATAGGTACCTTGATTGAGGTATTTCCACTCGAAGGTTCAATCTTTACTCATTAAAACACTCTTCGGGACGTCGATGGGATCCTGAATATGTTTAACTCAAAACTCTCATTTTCTTTCAAAGATTTAATCTTTATACATTAAAATGGTCTTGTGACATAATAGGTACCTTGATTGAGGCATTTCTATTCAAAGATTCAATTTTTACTCATTAAAACACTCTTCGGGACATCGAAGGGAACTTGAATAAGTTTAACTCAAAACCTCATTTTCTTTCAAAGATTCAATCTTTATACGTTAAAATGGTTTAGTGACATAATAGGTACCTTTATTGAGTTATTTTCATGTGAAGATTCAATCTTTACTCATTAAAAGACTCTTCGTGATTTCATGGGTAGCTCGAATAAGTTTAGCTCAAAACTCTGATTTTCTTTCAAAGATTCAATCTTTATACACTAAAAAGGTCTACTGACATATTAGGTACATTATTGAGGTATTTTCATTCAAAGACTCAACCCTTACTCATTAAAACACTCTTTTATACGTTAAAATGGTCTAGTGACATGATAGGTACCTTGATTGAGGTAATTTCATTCAAAGATTTAATCTTTACTTATTAAAACACTCTTCGTGACGTGAAAGGGATCTCGAATAAGTTTAACTCAAAACTCTCATTTTTTTTCAAAGATTTAATCTTTATATATTAAAATGGTCTAGTGACATAATAGGTACCTAGATTGATGTATTTCTATTCAAAGATTCAATCTTTACTCATTAAAACACTCTTTGGGACGTCGAAGGGAACTCGAATAAGTTTAACTCGGAACTCTCATTTTCTTTCGAAGATTCAATCTTTATAAATTAAAAAAGTTTAATGACATGATAGGTACCTTTATTGAGTTAGTTTCATTCAAAGATTCAATCTTTACTCTTCAAAACACTCTCCGTGACGTCAAAGGGATCTCGAATAAGTTTAACTCAAAACTTTTATTTCCTTTCAAAGATTTAATCCTTATACATTAAAATGGTCTAGTGACATAATAAGTACCTTGATTGAGGTATTTCCATTCAATGATTCAATCTTTACTCTTTAAAACACTCTTCGAGACGTCGAAGGGAACTCGAATAAGTTTAACGCAGAACTTTCATATTCTTTTAAAGATTCAATCTTTACACATAAAAAAGGTTAAGTGACACGATAGGTACCTCTATTCAGTTATTTTCATTCAAAGATTCAATCTTTACACTTTAAAACACTCTTCGTGACGTCAAAGAGATCTCGAATAAGTTTAACTCAAAACTCTCATTTTCTTTCAAAGATTTATTCTTTATACATTAAAATGGTCTAGTCACATAATAAGTACCTTGATTGAGGTATTTTCCATTCAATGATTCAATCTTTAATAATTAAAACACTCTTCGGGACGTCGAAGGGAACTCGAATAAGTTTAACTCAGAACTTTCATTTTCTTCCAAAGATTCAATCTTTATACATTAAAAAGGTTTGGTGACATGATAGGAACCGTTATTCAGTAATTTTCATTCAAAGATTCAAACTTTAATCTTTAAAACACGTTTCGTGACTTCAAAGGGATCTCGAATAAGTTTAGCTCAAAACTCTCATTTTCTTTAAAAGATTCAATCTTTATACATCAAAATGGTCTTGTTACATAATAGGTACCTTGATTGCGGTATTTCCATTCAAAGATTTCATACTTACTCATTAAAACACTCTTCGGGATGTCGAAGGGAACTCGAATAAGTTTAACTCAAAACACTCATTTTCTTTCAAAGATTCAATCTCTGTGCATTAAAAAGGTTTAGTGACACGATAGGTACCTTTATTGAGTTATTTTCATTCACAGATTCAATCTTTACTCATTAAAACACTCTGTGTGACGTAAAAGTGATCTCGAATAAATTTAACTCAAAACTCTCATTTTCTTTCAAAGATTCAATCTTTATACATTAAAATTGTTTAGTGACATAATTGGTACCTTTATTGAGTTATTTTCATTCGAAGATTCAATCTTTACTCGTTAAAAGACTCATCGTGACTTCATGGGTAACTCAAAACTGTTTAGCTCAAAACTCTGATTTTCTTTCAATGATTCAATCTTTATACTCTAGAAAGGTCTAGTGACATAATAGGTTTATTATTGAGGTATTCTCATTCAAAGATTAAATCTTTACTCATTAAAACACTCTTCGGGACGTAAAAGGGAACTTCAATAAGTTTAACTCAGAACTCTCATTTTCTTTCAGAGATTCAATCTTTATACGTTAAAATGGTCTAGTGACATAATAGATACCTTGATTGAGGTAATTTCATTCAAAGATTCGATCTTTACTCATTAAAGCACTCTTCGTGACGCCAAAGGGATCCCGAATAAGTTTAACTCAAAACTCTCATTTTCTTTCAAAGATTTAATCTTTATACATTAAAATGGTCTTGTGACATAATAGGTACCTTGATTGAGGTATTTCCACTCGAAGGTTCAATCTTTACTCATTAAAACACTCTTCGGGACGTCGATGGGATCCTGAATATGTTTAACTCAAAACTCTCATTTTCTTTCAAAGATTTAATCTTTATACATTAAAATGGTCTTGTGACATAATAGGTACCTTGATTGAGGCATTTCTATTCAAAGATTCAATTTTTACTCATTAAAACACTCTTCGGGACATCGAAGGGAACTTGAATAAGTTTAACTCAAAACTCTCATTTTCTTTCAAAGATTCAATCTTTATACGTTAAAATGGTTTAGTGACATAATAGGTACCTTTATTGAGTTATTTTCATGTGAAGATTCAATCTTTACTCATTAAAAGACTCTTCGTGATTTCATGGGTAGCTCGAATAAGTTTAGCTCAAAACTCTGATTTTCTTTCAAAGATTCAATCTTTATACACTAAAAAGGTCTACTGACATATTAGGTACATTATTGAGGTATTATCATTCAAAGACTCAACCCTTACTCATTAAAACACTCTTTTATACGTTAAAATGGTCTAGTGACATGATAGGTACCTTGATTGAGGTAATTTCATTCAAAGATTTAATCTTTACTTATTAAAACACTCTTCGTGACGTGAAAGGGATCTCGAATAAGTTTAACTCAAAACTCTCATTTTTTTTCAAAGATTTAATCTTTATATATTAAAATGGTCTAGTGACATAATAGGTACCTAGATTGATGTATTTCTATTCAAAGATTCAATCTTTACTCATTAAAACACTCTTTGGGACGTCGAAGGGAACTCGAATAAGTTTAACTCGGAACTCTCATTTTCTTTCGAAGATTCAATCTTTATAAATTAAAAAAGTTTAATGACATGATAGGTACCTTTATTGAGTTAGTTTCATTCAAAGATTCAATCTTTACTCTTCAAAACACTCTCCGTGACGTCAAAGGGATCTCGAATAAGTTTAACTCAAAACTTTTATTTCCTTTCAAAGATTTAATCCTTATACATTAAAATGGTCTAGTGACATAATAAGTACCTTGATTGAGGTATTTCCATTCAATGATTCAATCTTTACTCTTTAAAACACTCTTCGAGACGTCGAAGGGAACTCGAATAAGTTTAACGCAGAACTTTCATATTCTTTTAAAGATTCAATCTTTACACATTAAAAAGGTTAAGTGACACGATAGGTACCTCTATTCAGTTATTTTCATTCAAAGATTCAATCTTTACACTTTAAAACACTCTTCGTGACGTCAAAGAGATCTCGAATAAGTTTAACTCAAAACTCTCATTTTCTTTCAAAGATTTATTCTTTATACATTAAAATGGTCTAGTCACATAATAAGTACCTTGATTGAGGTATTTTCCATTCAATGATTCAATCTTTAGTAATTAAAACACTCTTCGGGACGTCGAAGGGAACTCGAATAAGTTTAACTCAGAACTTTCATTTTCTTCCAAAGATTCAATCTTTATACATTAAAAAGGTTTAGTGACATGATAGGAACCGTTATTCAGTAATTTTCATTCAAAGATTCAAACTTTAATCTTTAAAACACGTTTCGTGACTTCAAAGGGATCTCGAATAAGTTTAGCTCAAAACTCTCATTTTCTTTAAAATATTCAATCTTTATACATCAAAATGGTCTTGTTACATAATAGGTACCTTGATTGCGGTATTTCCATTGAAAGATTTCATACTTACTCATTAAAACACTCTTCGGGATGTCGAAGGGAACTCGAATAAGTTTAACTCAAAACACTCATTTTCTTTCAAAGATTCAATCTCTGTGCATTAAAAAGGTTTAGTGACACGATAGGTACCTTTATTGAGTTATTTTCATTCACAGATTCAATCTTTACTCATTAAAACACTCTGTGTGACGTAAAAGTGATCTCGAATAAATTTAACTCAAAACTCTCATTTTCTTTCAAAGATTCAATCTTTATACATTAAAATTGTTTAGTGACATAATTGGTACCTTTATTGAGTTATTTTCATTCGAAGATTCAATCTTTACTCGTTAAAAGACTCATCGTGACTTCATGGGTAACTCAAAACTGTTTAGCTCAAAACTCTGATTTTCTTTCAATGATTCAATCTTTATACTCTAGAAAGGTCTAGTGACATAATAGGTTTATTATTGAGGTATTCTCATTCAAAGATTAAATCTTTACTCATTAAAACACTCTTCGGGACGTAAAAGGGAACTTCAATAAGTTTAACTCAGAACTCTCATTTTCTTTCAGAGATTCAATCTTTATACGTTAAAATGGTCTAGTGACATAATAGATACCTTGATTGAGGTAATTTCATTCAAAGATTCGATCTTTACTCATTAAAGCACTCTTCGTGACGCCAAAGGGATCCCGAATAAGTTTAACTCAAAACTCTCATTTTCTTTCAAAGATTTAATCTTTATACATTAAAATGGTCTTGTGACATAATAGGTACCTTGATTGAGGTATTTCCACTCGAAGGTTCAATCTTTACTCATTAAAACACTCTTCGGGACGTCGATGGGATCCTGAATATGTTTAACTCAAAACTCTCATTTTCTTTCAAAGATTTAATCTTTATACATTAAAATGGTCTTGTGACATAATAGGTACCTTGATTGAGGCATTTCTATTCAAAGATTCAATTTTTACTCATTAAAACACTCTTCGGGACATCGAAGGGAACTTGAATAAGTTTAACTCAAAACTCTCATTTTCTTTCAAAGATTCAATCTTTATACGTTAAAATGGTTTAGTGACATAATAGGTACCTTTATTGAGTTATTTTCATGTGAAGATTCAATCTTTACTCATTAAAAGACTCTTCGTGATTTCATGGGTAGCTCGAATAAGTTTAGCTCAAAACTCTGATTTTCTTTCAAAGATTCAATCTTTATACACTAAAAAGGTCTACTGACATATTAGGTACATTATTGAGGTATTTTCATTCAAAGACTCAACCCTTACTCATTAAAACACTCTTTTATACGTTAAAATGGTCTAGTGACATGATAGGTACCTTGATTGAGGTAATTTCATTCAAAGATTTAATCTTTACTTATTAAAACACTCTTCGTGACGTGAAAGGGATCTCGAATAAGTTTAACTCAAAACTCTCATTTTTTTTCAAAGATTTAATCTTTATATATTAAAATGGTCTAGTGACATAATAGGTACCTAGATTGATGTATTTCTATTCAAAGATTCAATCTTTACTCATTAAAACACTCTTTGGGACGTCGAAGGGAACTCGAATAAGTTTAACTCGGAACTCTCATTTTCTTTCGAAGATTCAATCTTTATAAATTAAAAAAGTTTAATGACATGATAGGTACCTTTATTGAGTTAGTTTCATTCAAAGATTCAATCTTTACTCTTCAAAACACTCTCCGTGACGTCAAAGGGATCTCGAATAAGTTTAACTCAAAACTTTTATTTCCTTTCAAAGATTTAATCCTTATACATTAAAATGGTCTAGTGACATAATAAGTACCTTGATTGAGGTATTTCCATTCAATGATTCAATCTTTACTCTTTAAAACACTCTTCGAGACGTCGAAGGGAACTCGAATAAGTTTAACGCAGAACTTTCATATTCTTTTAAAGATTCAATCTTTACACATTAAAAAGGTTAAGTGACACGATAGGTACCTCTATTCAGTTATTTTCATTCAAAGATTCAATCTTTACACTTTAAAACACTCTTCGTGACGTCAAAGAGATCTCGAATAAGTTTAACTCAAAACTCTCATTTTCTTTCAAAGATTTATTCTTTATACATTAAAATGGTCTAGTCACATAATAAGTACCTTGATTGAGGTATTTTCCATTCAATGATTCAATCTTTAGTAATTAAAACACTCTTCGGGACGTCGAAGGGAACTCGAATAAGTTTAACTCAGAACTTTCATTTTCTTCCAAAGATTCAATCTTTATACATTAAAAAGGTTTGGTGACATGATAGGAACCGTTATTCAGTAATTTTCATTCAAAGATTCAAACTTTAATCTTTAAAACACGTTTCGTGACTTCAAAGGGATCTCGAATAAGTTTAGCTCAAAACTCTCATTTTCTTTAAAAGATTCAATCTTTATACATCAAAATGGTCTTGTTACATAATAGGTACCTTGATTGCGGTATTTCCATTCAAAGATTTCATACTTACTCATTAAAACACTCTTCGGGATGTCGAAGGGAACTCGAATAAGTTTAACTCAAAACACTCATTTTCTTTCAAAGATTCAATCTCTGTGCATTAAAAAGGTTTAGTGACACGATAGGTACCTTTATTGAGTTATTTTCATTCACAGATTCAATCTTTACTCATTAAAACACTCTGTGTGACGTAAAAGTGATCTCGAATAAATTTAACTCAAAACTCTCATTTTCTTTCAAAGATTCAATCTTTATACATTAAAATTGTTTAGTGACATAATTGGTACCTTTATTGAGTTATTTTCATTCGAAGATTCAATCTTTACTCGTTAAAAGACTCATCGTGACTTCATGGGTAACTCAAAACTGTTTAGCTCAAAACTCTGATTTTCTTTCAATGATTCAATCTTTATACTCTAGAAAGGTCTAGTGACATAATAGGTTTATTATTGAGGTATTCTCATTCAAAGATTAAATCTTTACTCATTAAAACACTCTTCGGGACGTAAAAGGGAACTTGAATAAGTTTAACTCAGAACTCTCATTTTCTTTCAGAGATTCAATCTTTATACGTTAAAATGGTCTAGTGACATAATAGATACCTTGATTGAGGTAATTTCATTCAAAGATTCGATCTTTACTCATTAAAGCACTCTTCGTGACGCCAAAGGGATCCCGAATAAGTTTAACTCAAAACTCTCATTTTCTTTCAAAGATTTAATCTTTATACATTAAAATGGTCTTGTGACATAATAGGTACCTTGATTGAGGTATTTCCACTCGAAGGTTCAATCTTTACTCATTAAAACACTCTTCGGGACGTCGATGGGATCCTGAATATGTTTAACTCAAAACTCTCATTTTCTTTCAAAGATTTAATCTTTATACATTAAAATGGTCTTGTGACATAATAGGTACCTTGATTGAGGCATTTCTATTCAAAGATTCAATTTTTACTCATTAAAACACTCTTCGGGACATCGAAGGGAACTTGAATAAGTTTAACTCAAAACTCTCATTTTCTTTCAAAGATTCAATCTTTATACGTTAAAATGGTTTAGTGACATAATAGGTACCTTTATTGAGTTATTTTCATGTGAAGATTCAATCTTTACTCATTAAAAGACTCTTCGTGATTTCATGGGTAGCTCGAATAAGTTTAGCTCAAAACTCTGATTTTCTTTCAAAGATTCAATCTTTATACACTAAAAAGGTCTACTGACATATTAGGTACATTATTGAGGTATTTTCATTCAAAGACTCAACCCTTACTCATTAAAACACTCTTTTATACGTTAAAATGGTCTAGTGACATGATAGGTACCTTGATTGAGGTAATTTCATTCAAAGATTTAATCTTTACTTATTAAAACACTCTTCGTGACGTGAAAGGGATCTCGAATAAGTTTAACTCAAAACTCTCATTTTTTTTCAAAGATTTAATCTTTATATATTAAAATGGTCTAGTGACATAATAGGTACCTAGATTGATGTATTTCTATTCAAAGATTCAATCTTTACTCATTAAAACACTCTTTGGGACGTCGAAGGGAACTCGAATAAGTTTAACTCGGAACTCTCATTTTCTTTCGAAGATTCAATCTTTATAAATTAAAAAAGTTTAATGACATGATAGGTACCTTTATTGAGTTAGTTTCATTCAAAGATTCAATCTTTACTCTTCAAAACACTCTCCGTGACGTCAAAGGGATCTCGAATAAGTTTAACTCAAAACTTTTATTTCCTTTCAAAGATTTAATCCTTATACATTAAAATGGTCTAGTGACATAATAAGTACCTTGATTGAGGTATTTCCATTCAATGATTCAATCTTTACTCTTTAAAACACTCTTCGAGACGTCGAAGGGAACTCGAATAAGTTTAACGCAGAACTTTCATATTCTTTTAAAGATTCAATCTTTACACATTAAAAAGGTTAAGTGACACGATAGGTACCTCTATTCAGTTATTTTCATTCAAAGATTCAATCTTTACACTTTAAAACACTCTTCGTGACGTCAAAGAGATCTCGAATAAGTTTAACTCAAAACTCTCATTTTCTTTCAAAGATTTATTCTTTATACATTAAAATGGTCTAGTCACATAATAAGTACCTTGATTGAGGTATTTTCCATTCAATGATTCAATCTTTAGTAATTAAAACACTCTTCGGGACGTCGAAGGGAACTCGAATAAGTTTAACTCAGAACTTTCATTTTCTTCCAAAGATTCAATCTTTATACATTAAAAAGGTTTAGTGACATGATAGGAACCGTTATTCAGTAATTTTCATTCAAAGATTCAAACTTTAATCTTTAAAACACGTTTCGTGACTTCAAAGGGATCTCGAATAAGTTTAGCTCAAAACTCTCATTTTCTTTAAAAGATTCAATCTTTATACATCAAAATGGTCTTGTTACATAATAGGTACCTTGATTGCGGTATTTCCATTCAAAGATTTCATACTTACTCATTAAAACACTCTTCGGGATGTCGAAGGGAACTCGAATAAGTTTAACTCAAAACACTCATTTTCTTTCAAAGATTCAATCTCTGTGCATTAAAAAGGTTTAGTGACACGATAGGTACCTTTATTGAGTTATTTTCATTCACAGATTCAATCTTTACTCATTAAAACACTCTGTGTGACGTAAAAGTGATCTCGAATAAATTTAACTCAAAACTCTCATTTTCTTTCAAAGATTCAATCTTTATACATTAAAATTGTTTAGTGACATAATTGGTACCTTTATTGAGTTATTTTCATTCGAAGATTCAATCTTTACTCGTTAAAAGACTCATCGTGACTTCATGGGTAACTCAAAACTGTTTAGCTCAAAACTCTGATTTTCTTTCAATGATTCAATCTTTATACTCTAGAAAGGTCTAGTGACATAATAGGTTTATTATTGAGGTATTCTCATTCAAAGATTAAATCTTTACTCATTAAAACACTCTTCGGGACGTAAAAGGGAACTTGAATAAGTTTAACTCAGAACTCTCATTTTCTTTCAGAGATTCAATCTTTATACGTTAAAATGGTCTAGTGACATAATAGATACCTTGATTGAGGTAATTTCATTCAAAGATTCGATCTTTACTCATTAAAGCACTCTTCGTGACGCCAAAGGGATCCCGAATAAGTTTAACTCAAAACTCTCATTTTCTTTCAAAGATTTAATCTTTATACATTAAAATGGTCTTGTGACATAATAGGTACCTTGATTGAGGTATTTCCACTCGAAGGTTCAATCTTTACTCATTAAAACACTCTTCGGGACGTCGATGGGATCCTGAATATGTTTAACTCAAAACTCTCATTTTCTTTCAAAGATTTAATCTTTATACATTAAAATGGTCTTGTGACATAATAGGTACCTTGATTGAGGCATTTCTATTCAAAGATTCAATTTTTACTCATTAAAACACTCTTCGGGACATCGCAGGGAACTTGAATAAGTTTAACCCAAAACTCTCATTTTCTTTCAAAGATTCAATCTTTATACGTTAAAATGGTTTAGTGACATAATAGGTACCTTTATTGAGTTATTTTCATGCGAAGATTCAATCTTTACTCATTAAAAGACTCTTCGTGATTTCATGGGTAACTCGAATAAGTTTAGCTCAAAACTCTGATTTTCTTTCAAAGATTCAATCTTTATACACTAAAAAGGTCTACTGACATATTAGGTACATTATTGAGGTATTTTCATTCAAAGACTCAACCCTTACTCATTAAAACACTCTTTTATACGTTAAAATGGTCTAGTGACATGATAGGTACCTTGATTGAGGTAATTTCATTCAAAGATTTAATCTTTACTTATTAAAACACTCTTCGTGACGTGAAAGGGATCTCGAATAAGTTTAACTCAAAACTCTCATTTTTTTTCAAAGATTTAATCTTTATATATTAAAATGGTCTAGTGACATAATAGGTACCTAGATTGATGTATTTCTATTCAAAGATTCAATCTTTACTCATTAAAACACTCTTTGGGACGTCGAAGGGAACTCGAATAAGTTTAACTCGGAACTCTCATTTTCTTTCGAAGATTCAATCTTTATAAATTAAAAAAGTTTAATGACATGATAGGTACCTTTATTGAGTTAGTTTCATTCAAAGATTCAATCTTTACTCTTCAAAACACTCTCCGTGACGTCAAAGGGATCTCGAATAAGTTTAACTCAAAACTTTTATTTCCTTTCAAAGATTTAATCCTTATACATTAAAATGGTCTAGTGACATAATAAGTACCTTGATTGAGGTATTTCCATTCAATGATTCAATCTTTACTCTTTAAAACACTCTTCGAGACGTCGAAGGGAACTCGAATAAGTTTAACGCAGAACTTTCATATTCTTTTAAAGATTCAATCTTTACACATTAAAAAGGTTAAGTGACACGATAGGTACCTCTATTCAGTTATTTTCATTCAAAGATTCAATCTTTACACTTTAAAACACTCTTCGTGACGTCAAAGAGATCTCGAATAAGTTTAACTCAAAACTCTCATTTTCTTTCAAAGATTTATTCTTTATACATTAAAATGGTCTAGTCACATAATAAGTACCTTGATTGAGGTATTTTCCATTCAATGATTCAATCTTTAGTAATTAAAACACTCTTCGGGACGTCGAAGGGAACTCGAATAAGTTTAACTCAGAACTTTCATTTTCTTCCAAAGATTCAATCTTTATACATTAAAAAGGTTTAGTGACATGATAGGAACCGTTATTCAGTAATTTTCATTCAAAGATTCAAACTTTAATCTTTAAAACACGTTTCGTGACTTCAAAGGGATCTCGAATAAGTTTAGCTCAAAACTCTCATTTTCTTTAAAAGATTCAATCTTTATACATCAAAATGGTCTTGTTACATAATAGGTACCTTGATTGCGGTATTTCCATTCAAAGATTTCATACTTACTCATTAAAACACTCTTCGGGATGTCGAAGGGAACTCGAATAAGTTTAACTCAAAACACTCATTTTCTTTCAAAGATTCAATCTCTGTGCATTAAAAAGGTTTAGTGACACGATAGGTACCTTTATTGAGTTATTTTCATTCACAGATTCAATCTTTACTCATTAAAACACTCTGTGTGACGTAAAAGTGATCTCGAATAAATTTAACTCAAAACTCTCATTTTCTTTCAAAGATTCAATCTTTATACATTAAAATTGTTTAGTGACATAATTGGTACCTTTATTGAGTTATTTTCATTCGAAGATTCAATCTTTACTCGTTAAAAGACTCATCGTGACTTCATGGGTAACTCAAAACTGTTTAGCTCAAAACTCTGATTTTCTTTCAATGATTCAATCTTTATACTCTAGAAAGGTCTAGTGACATAATAGGTTTATTATTGAGGTATTCTCATTCAAAGATTAAATCTTTACTCATTAAAACACTCTTCGGGACGTAAAAGGGAACTTGAATAAGTTTAACTCAGAACTCTCATTTTCTTTCAGAGATTCAATCTTTATACGTTAAAATGGTCTAGTGACATAATAGATACCTTGATTGAGGTAATTTCATTCAAAGATTCGATCTTTACTCATTAAAGCACTCTTCGTGACGCCAAAGGGATCCCGAATAAGTTTAACTCAAAACTCTCATTTTCTTTCAAAGATTTAATCTTTATACATTAAAATGGTCTTGTGACATAATAGGTACCTTGATTGAGGTATTTCCACTCGAAGGTTCAATCTTTACTCATTAAAACACTCTTCGGGACGTCGATGGGATCCTGAATATGTTTAACTCAAAACTCTCATTTTCTTTCAAAGATTTAATCTTTATACATTAAAATGGTCTTGTGACATAATAGGTACCTTGATTGAGGCATTTCTATTCAAAGATTCAATTTTTACTCATTAAAACACTCTTCGGGACATCGCAGGGAACTTGAATAAGTTTAACTCAAAACTCTCATTTTCTTTCAAAGATTCAATCTTTATACGTTAAAATGGTTTAGTGACATAATAGGTACCTTTATTGAGTTATTTTCATGCGAAGATTCAATCTTTACTCATTAAAAGACTCTTCGTGATTTCATGGGTAACTCGAATAAGTTTAGCTCAAAACTCTGATTTTCTTTCAAAGATTCAATCTTTATACACTAAAAAGGTCTACTGACATATTAGGTACATTATTGAGGTATTTTCATTCAAAGACTCAACCCTTACTCATTAAAACACTCTTTTATACGTTAAAATGGTCTAGTGACATGATAGGTACCTTGATTGAGGTAATTTCATTCAAAGATTTAATCTTTACTTATTAAAACACTCTTCGTGACGTGAAAGGGATCTCGAATAAGTTTAACTCAAAACTCTCATTTTTTTTCAAAGATTTAATCTTTATATATTAAAATGGTCTAGTGACATAATAGGTACCTAGATTGATGTATTTCTATTCAAAGATTCAATCTTTACTCATTAAAACACTCTTTGGGACGTCGAAGGGAACTCGAATAAGTTTAACTCGGAACTCTCATTTTCTTTCGAAGATTCAATCTTTATAAATTAAAAAAGTTTAATGACATGATAGGTACCTTTATTGAGTTAGTTTCATTCAAAGATTCAATCTTTACTCTTCAAAACACTCTCCGTGACGTCAAAGGGATCTCGAATAAGTTTAACTCAAAACTTTTATTTCCTTTCAAAGATTTAATCCTTATACATTAAAATGGTCTAGTGACATAATAAGTACCTTGATTGAGGTATTTCCATTCAATGATTCAATCTTTACTCTTTAAAACACTCTTCGAGACGTCGAAGGGAACTCGAATAAGTTTAACGCAGAACTTTCATATTCTTTTAAAGATTCAATCTTTACACATTAAAAAGGTTAAGTGACACGATAGGTACCTCTATTCAGTTATTTTCATTCAAAGATTCAATCTTTACACTTTAAAACACTCTTCGTGACGTCAAAGAGATCTCGAATAAGTTTAACTCAAAACTCTCATTTTCTTTCAAAGATTTATTCTTTATACATTAAAATGGTCTAGTCACATAATAAGTACCTTGATTGAGGTATTTTCCATTCAATGATTCAATCTTTAGTAATTAAAACACTCTTCGGGACGTCGAAGGGAACTCGAATAAGTTTAACTCAGAACTTTCATTTTCTTCCAAAGATTCAATCTGTATACATTAAAAAGGTTTAGTGACATGATAGGAACCGTTATTCAGTAATTTTCATTCAAAGATTCAAACTTTAATCTTTAAAACACGTTTCGTGACTTCAAAGGGATCTCGAATAAGTTTAGCTCAAAACTCTCATTTTCTTTAAAAGATTCAATCTTTATACATCAAAATGGTCTTGTTACATAATAGGTACCTTGATTGCGGTATTTCCATTCAAAGATTTCATACTTACTCATTAAAACACTCTTCGGGATGTCGAAGGGAACTCGAATAAGTTTAACTCAAAACACTCATTTTCTTTCAAAGATTCAATCTCTGTGCATTAAAAAGGTTTAGTGACACGATAGGTACCTTTATTGAGTTATTTTCATTCACAGATTCAATCTTTACTCATTAAAACACTCTGTGTGACGTAAAAGTGATCTCGAATAAATTTAACTCAAAACTCTCATTTTCTTTCAAAGATTCAATCTTTATACATTAAAATTGTTTAGTGACATAATTGGTACCTTTATTGAGTTATTTTCATTCGAAGATTCAATCTTTACTCGTTAAAAGACTCATCGTGACTTCATGGGTAACTCAAAACTGTTTAGCTCAAAACTCTGATTTTCTTTCAATGATTCAATCTTTATACTCTAGAAAGGTCTAGTGACATAATAGGTTTATTATTGAGGTATTCTCATTCAAAGATTAAATCTTTACTCATTAAAACACTCTTCGGGACGTAAAAGGGAACTTGAATAAGTTTAACTCAGAACTCTCATTTTCTTTCAGAGATTCAATCTTTATACGTTAAAATGGTCTAGTGACATAATAGATACCTTGATTGAGGTAATTTCATTCAAAGATTCGATCTTTACTCATTAAAGCACTCTTCGTGACGCCAAAGGGATCCCGAATAAGTTTAACTCAAAACTCTCATTTTCTTTCAAAGATTTAATCTTTATACATTAAAATGGTCTTGTGACATAATAGGTACCTTGATTGAGGTATTTCCACTCGAAGGTTCAATCTTTACTCATTAAAACACTCTTCGGGACGTCGATGGGATCCTGAATATGTTTAACTCAAAACTCTCATTTTCTTTCAAAGATTTAATCTTTATACATTAAAATGGTCTTGTGACATAATAGGTACCTTGATTGAGGCATTTCTATTCAAAGATTCAATTTTTACTCATTAAAACACTCTTCGGGACATCGCAGGGAACTTGAATAAGTTTAACCCAAAACTCTCATTTTCTTTCAAAGATTCAATCTTTATACGTTAAAATGGTTTAGTGACATAATAGGTACCTTTATTGAGTTATTTTCATGCGAAGATTCAATCTTTACTCATTAAAAGACTCTTCGTGATTTCATGGGTAACTCGAATAAGTTTAGCTCAAAACTCTGATTTTCTTTCAAAGATTCAATCTTTATACACTAAAAAGGTCTACTGACATATTAGGTACATTATTGAGGTATTTTCATTCAAAGACTCAACCCTTACTCATTAAAACACTCTTTTATACGTTAAAATGGTCTAGTGACATGATAGGTACCTTGATTGAGGTAATTTCATTCAAAGATTTAATCTTTACTTATTAAAACACTCTTCGTGACGTGAAAGGGATCTCGAATAAGTTTAACTCAAAACTCTCATTTTTTTTCAAAGATTTAATCTTTATATATTAAAATGGTCTAGTGACATAATAGGTACCTAGATTGATGTATTTCTATTCAAAGATTCAATCTTTACTCATTAAAACACTCTTTGGGACGTCGAAGGGAACTCGAATAAGTTTAACTCGGAACTCTCATTTTCTTTCGAAGATTCAATCTTTATAAATTAAAAAAGTTTAATGACATGATAGGTACCTTTATTGAGTTAGTTTCATTCAAAGATTCAATCTTTACTCTTCAAAACACTCTCCGTGACGTCAAAGGGATCTCGAATAAGTTTAACTCAAAACTTTTATTTCCTTTCAAAGATTTAATCCTTATACATTAAAATGGTCTAGTGACATAATAAGTACCTTGATTGAGGTATTTCCATTCAATGATTCAATCTTTACTCTTTAAAACACTCTTCGAGACGTCGAAGGGAACTCGAATAAGTTTAACGCAGAACTTTCATATTCTTTTAAAGATTCAATCTTTACACATTAAAAAGGTTAAGTGACACGATAGGTACCTCTATTCAGTTATTTTCATTCAAAGATTCAATCTTTACACTTTAAAACACTCTTCGTGACGTCAAAGAGATCTCGAATAAGTTTAACTCAAAACTCTCATTTTCTTTCAAAGATTTATTCTTTATACATTAAAATGGTCTAGTCACATAATAAGTACCTTGATTGAGGTATTTTCCATTCAATGATTCAATCTTTAATAATTAAAACACTCTTCGGGACGTCGAAGGGAACTCGAATAAGTTTAACTCAGAACTTTCATTTTCTTCCAAAGATTCAATCTGTATACATTAAAAAGGTTTAGTGACATGATAGGAACCGTTATTCAGTAATTTTCATTCAAAGATTCAAACTTTAATCTTTAAAACACGTTTCGTGACTTCAAAGGGATCTCGAATAAGTTTAGCTCAAAACTCTCATTTTCTTTAAAAGATTCAATCTTTATACATCAAAATGGTCTTGTTACATAATAGGTACCTTGATTGCGGTATTTCCATTCAAAGATTTCATACTTACTCATTAAAACACTCTTCGGGATGTCGAAGGGAACTCGAATAAGTTTAACTCAAAACACTCATTTTCTTTCAAAGATTCAATCTCTGTGCATTAAAAAGGTTTAGTGACACGATAGGTACCTTTATTGAGTTATTTTCATTCACAGATTCAATCTTTACTCATTAAAACACTCTGTGTGACGTAAAAGTGATCTCGAATAAATTTAACTCAAAACTCTCATTTTCTTTCAAAGATTCAATCTTTATACATTAAAATTGTTTAGTGACATAATTGGTACCTTTATTGAGTTATTTTCATTCGAAGATTCAATCTTTACTCGTTAAAAGACTCATCGTGACTTCATGGGTAACTCAAAACTGTTTAGCTCAAAACTCTGATTTTCTTTCAATGATTCAATCTTTATACTCTAGAAAGGTCTAGTGACATAATAGGTTTATTATTGAGGTATTCTCATTCAAAGATTAAATCTTTACTCATTAAAACACTCTTCGGGACGTAAAAGGGAACTTGAATAAGTTTAACTCAGAACTCTCATTTTCTTTCAGAGATTCAATCTTTATACGTTAAAATGGTCTAGTGACATAATAGATACCTTGATTGAGGTAATTTCATTCAAAGATTCGATCTTTACTCATTAAAGCACTCTTCGTGACGCCAAAGGGATCCCGAATAAGTTTAACTCAAAACTCTCATTTTCTTTCAAAGATTTAATCTTTATACATTAAAATGGTCTTGTGACATAATAGGTACCTTGATTGAGGTATTTCCACTCGAAGGTTCAATCTTTACTCATTAAAACACTCTTCGGGACGTCGATGGGATCCTGAATATGTTTAACTCAAAACTCTCATTTTCTTTCAAAGATTTAATCTTTATACATTAAAATGGTCTTGTGACATAATAGGTACCTTGATTGAGGCATTTCTATTCAAAGATTCAATTTTTACTCATTAAAACACTCTTCGGGACATCGCAGGGAACTTGAATAAGTTTAACCCAAAACTCTCATTTTCTTTCAAAGATTCAATCTTTATACGTTAAAATGGTTTAGTGACATAATAGGTACCTTTATTGAGTTATTTTCATGCGAAGATTCAATCTTTACTCATTAAAAGACTCTTCGTGATTTCATGGGTAACTCGAATAAGTTTAGCTCAAAACTCTGATTTTCTTTCAAAGATTCAATCTTTATACACTAAAAAGGTCTACTGACATATTAGGTACATTATTGAGGTATTTTCATTCAAAGACTCAACCCTTACTCATTAAAACACTCTTTTATACGTTAAAATGGTCTAGTGACATGATAGGTACCTTGATTGAGGTAATTTCATTCAAAGATTTAATCTTTACTTATTAAAACACTCTTCGTGACGTGAAAGGGATCTCGAATAAGTTTAACTCAAAACTCTCATTTTTTTTCAAAGATTTAATCTTTATATATTAAAATGGTCTAGTGACATAATAGGTACCTAGATTGATGTATTTCTATTCAAAGATTCAATCTTTACTCATTAAAACACTCTTTGGGACGTCGAAGGGAACTCGAATAAGTTTAACTCGGAACTCTCATTTTCTTTCGAAGATTCAATCTTTATAAATTAAAAAAGTTTAATGACATGATAGGTACCTTTATTGAGTTAGTTTCATTCAAAGATTCAATCTTTACTCTTCAAAACACTCTCCGTGACGTCAAAGGGATCTCGAATAAGTTTAACTCAAAACTTTTATTTCCTTTCAAAGATTTAATCCTTATACATTAAAATGGTCTAGTGACATAATAAGTACCTTGATTGAGGTATTTCCATTCAATGATTCAATCTTTACTCTTTAAAACACTCTTCGAGACGTCGAAGGGAACTCGAATAAGTTTAACGCAGAACTTTCATATTCTTTTAAAGATTCAATCTTTACACATTAAAAAGGTTAAGTGACACGATAGGTACCTCTATTCAGTTATTTTCATTCAAAGATTCAATCTTTACACTTTAAAACACTCTTCGTGACGTCAAAGAGATCTCGAATAAGTTTAACTCAAAACTCTCATTTTCTTTCAAAGATTTATTCTTTATACATTAAAATGGTCTAGTCACATAATAAGTACCTTGATTGAGGTATTTTCCATTCAATGATTCAATCTTTAATAATTAAAACACTCTTCGGGACGTCGAAGGGAACTCGAATAAGTTTAACTCAGAACTTTCATTTTCTTCCAAAGATTCAATCTGTATACATTAAAAAGGTTTAGTGACATGATAGGAACCGTTATTCAGTAATTTTCATTCAAAGATTCAAACTTTAATCTTTAAAACACGTTTCGTGACTTCAAAGGGATCTCGAATAAGTTTAGCTCAAAACTCTCATTTTCTTTAAAAGATTCAATCTTTATACATCAAAATGGTCTTGTTACATAATAGGTACCTTGATTGCGGTATTTCCATTCAAAGATTTCATACTTACTCATTAAAACACTCTTCGGGATGTCGAAGGGAACTCGAATAAGTTTAACTCAAAACACTCATTTTCTTTCAAAGATTCAATCTCTGTGCATTAAAAAGGTTTAGTGACACGATAGGTACCTTTATTGAGTTATTTTCATTCACAGATTCAATCTTTACTCATTAAAACACTCTGTGTGACGTAAAAGTGATCTCGAATAAATTTAACTCAAAACTCTCATTTTCTTTCAAAGATTCAATCTTTATACATTAAAATTGTTTAGTGACATAATTGGTACCTTTATTGAGTTATTTTCATTCGAAGATTCAATCTTTACTCGTTAAAAGACTCATCGTGACTTCATGGGTAACTCAAAACTGTTTAGCTCAAAACTCTGATTTTCTTTCAATGATTCAATCTTTATACTCTAGAAAGGTCTAGTGACATAATAGGTTTATTATTGAGGTATTCTCATTCAAAGATTAAATCTTTACTCATTAAAACACTCTTCGGGACGTAAAAGGGAACTTGAATAAGTTTAACTCAGAACTCTCATTTTCTTTCAGAGATTCAATCTTTATACGTTAAAATGGTCTAGTGACATAATAGATACCTTGATTGAGGTAATTTCATTCAAAGATTCGATCTTTACTCATTAAAGCACTCTTCGTGACGCCAAAGGGATCCCGAATAAGTTTAACTCAAAACTCTCATTTTCTTTCAAAGATTTAATCTTTATACATTAAAATGGTCTTGTGACATAATAGGTACCTTGATTGAGGTATTTCCACTCGAAGGTTCAATCTTTACTCATTAAAACACTCTTCGGGACGTCGATGGGATCCTGAATATGTTTAACTCAAAACTCTCATTTTCTTTCAAAGATTTAATCTTTATACATTAAAATGGTCTTGTGACATAATAGGTACCTTGATTGAGGCATTTCTATTCAAAGATTCAATTTTTACTCATTAAAACACTCTTCGGGACATCGCAGGGAACTTGAATAAGTTTAACCCAAAACTCTCATTTTCTTTCAAAGATTCAATCTTTATACGTTAAAATGGTTTAGTGACATAATAGGTACCTTTATTGAGTTATTTTCATGCGAAGATTCAATCTTTACTCATTAAAAGACTCTTCGTGATTTCATGGGTAACTCGAATAAGTTTAGCTCAAAACTCTGATTTTCTTTCAAAGATTCAATCTTTATACACTAAAAAGGTCTACTGACATATTAGGTACATTATTGAGGTATTTTCATTCAAAGACTCAACCCTTACTCATTAAAACACTCTTTTATACGTTAAAATGGTCTAGTGACATGATAGGTACCTTGATTGAGGTAATTTCATTCAAAGATTTAATCTTTACTTATTAAAACACTCTTCGTGACGTGAAAGGGATCTCGAATAAGTTTAACTCAAAACTCTCATTTTTTTTCAAAGATTTAATCTTTATATATTAAAATGGTCTAGTGACATAATAGGTACCTAGATTGATGTATTTCTATTCAAAGATTCAATCTTTACTCATTAAAACACTCTTTGGGACGTCGAAGGGAACTCGAATAAGTTTAACTCGGAACTCTCATTTTCTTTCGAAGATTCAATCTTTATAAATTAAAAAAGTTTAATGACATGATAGGTACCTTTATTGAGTTAGTTTCATTCAAAGATTCAATCTTTACTCTTCAAAACACTCTCCGTGACGTCAAAGGGATCTCGAATAAGTTTAACTCAAAACTTTTATTTCCTTTCAAAGATTTAATCCTTATACATTAAAATGGTCTAGTGACATAATAAGTACCTTGATTGAGGTATTTCCATTCAATGATTCAATCTTTACTCTTTAAAACACTCTTCGAGACGTCGAAGGGAACTCGAATAAGTTTAACGCAGAACTTTCATATTCTTTTAAAGATTCAATCTTTACACATTAAAAAGGTTAAGTGACACGATAGGTACCTCTATTCAGTTATTTTCATTCAAAGATTCAATCTTTACACTTTAAAACACTCTTCGTGACGTCAAAGAGATCTCGAATAAGTTTAACTCAAAACTCTCATTTTCTTTCAAAGATTTATTCTTTATACATTAAAATGGTCTAGTCACATAATAAGTACCTTGATTGAGGTATTTTCCATTCAATGATTCAATCTTTAATAATTAAAACACTCTTCGGGACGTCGAAGGGAACTCGAATAAGTTTAACTCAGAACTTTCATTTTCTTCCAAAGATTCAATCTTTATACATTAAAAAGGTTTAGTGACATGATAGGAACCGTTATTCAGTAATTTTCATTCAAAGATTCAAACTTTAATCTTTAAAACACGTTTCGTGACTTCAAAGGGATCTCGAATAAGTTTAGCTCAAAACTCTCATTTTCTTTAAAAGATTCAATCTTTATACATCAAAATGGTCTTGTTACATAATAGGTACCTTGATTGCGGTATTTCCATTCAAAGATTTCATACTTACTCATTAAAACACTCTTCGGGATGTCGAAGGGAACTCGAATAAGTTTAACTCAAAACACTCATTTTCTTTCAAAGATTCAATCTCTGTGCATTAAAAAGGTTTAGTGACACGATAGGTACCTTTATTGAGTTATTTTCATTCACAGATTCAATCTTTACTCATTAAAACACTCTGTGTGACGTAAAAGTGATCTCGAATAAATTTAACTCAAAACTCTCATTTTCTTTCAAAGATTCAATCTTTATACATTAAAATTGTTTAGTGACATAATTGGTACCTTTATTGAGTTATTTTCATTCGAAGATTCAATCTTTACTCGTTAAAAGACTCATCGTGACTTCATGGGTAACTCAAAACTGTTTAGCTCAAAACTCTGATTTTCTTTCAATGATTCAATCTTTATACTCTAGAAAGGTCTAGTGACATAATAGGTTTATTATTGAGGTATTCTCATTCAAAGATTAAATCTTTACTCATTAAAACACTCTTCGGGACGTAAAAGGGAACTTGAATAAGTTTAACTCAGAACTCTCATTTTCTTTCAGAGATTCAATCTTTATACGTTAAAATGGTCTAGTGACATAATAGATACCTTGATTGAGGTAATTTCATTCAAAGATTCGATCTTTACTCATTAAAGCACTCTTCGTGACGCCAAAGGGATCCCGAATAAGTTTAACTCAAAACTCTCATTTTCTTTCAAAGATTTAATCTTTATACATTAAAATGGTCTTGTGACATAATAGGTACCTTGATTGAGGTATTTCCACTCGAAGGTTCAATCTTTACTCATTAAAACACTCTTCGGGACGTCGATGGGATCCTGAATATGTTTAACTCAAAACTCTCATTTTCTTTCAAAGATTTAATCTTTATACATTAAAATGGTCTTGTGACATAATAGGTACCTTGATTGAGGCATTTCTATTCAAAGATTCAATTTTTACTCATTAAAACACTCTTCGGGACATCGCAGGGAACTTGAATAAGTTTAACCCAAAACTCTCATTTTCTTTCAAAGATTCAATCTTTATACGTTAAAATGGTTTAGTGACATAATAGGTACCTTTATTGAGTTATTTTCATGCGAAGATTCAATCTTTACTCATTAAAAGACTCTTCGTGATTTCATGGGTAACTCGAATAAGTTTAGCTCAAAACTCTGATTTTCTTTCAAAGATTCAATCTTTATACACTAAAAAGGTCTACTGACATATTAGGTACATTATTGAGGTATTTTCATTCAAAGACTCAACCCTTACTCATTAAAACACTCTTTTATACGTTAAAATGGTCTAGTGACATGATAGGTACCTTGATTGAGGTAATTTCATTCAAAGATTTAATCTTTACTTATTAAAACACTCTTCGTGACGTGAAAGGGATCTCGAATAAGTTTAACTCAAAACTCTCATTTTTTTTCAAAGATTTAATCTTTATATATTAAAATGGTCTAGTGACATAATAGGTACCTAGATTGATGTATTTCTATTCAAAGATTCAATCTTTACTCATTAAAACACTCTTTGGGACGTCGAAGGGAACTCGAATAAGTTTAACTCGGAACTCTCATTTTCTTTCGAAGATTCAATCTTTATAAATTAAAAAAGTTTAATGACATGATAGGTACCTTTATTGAGTTAGTTTCATTCAAAGATTCAATCTTTACTCTTCAAAACACTCTCCGTGACGTCAAAGGGATCTCGAATAAGTTTAACTCAAAACTTTTATTTCCTTTCAAAGATTTAATCCTTATACATTAAAATGGTCTAGTGACATAATAAGTACCTTGATTGAGGTATTTCCATTCAATGATTCAATCTTTACTCTTTAAAACACTCTTCGAGACGTCGAAGGGAACTCGAATAAGTTTAACGCAGAACTTTCATATTCTTTTAAAGATTCAATCTTTACACATTAAAAAGGTTAAGTGACACGATAGGTACCTCTATTCAGTTATTTTCATTCAAAGATTCAATCTTTACACTTTAAAACACTCTTCGTGACGTCAAAGAGATCTCGAATAAGTTTAACTCAAAACTCTCATTTTCTTTCAAAGATTTATTCTTTATACATTAAAATGGTCTAGTCACATAATAAGTACCTTGATTGAGGTATTTTCCATTCAATGATTCAATCTTTAATAATTAAAACACTCTTCGGGACGTCGAAGGGAACTCGAATAAGTTTAACTCAGAACTTTCATTTTCTTCCAAAGATTCAATCTTTATACATTAAAAAGGTTTAGTGACATGATAGGAACCGTTATTCAGTAATTTTCATTCAAAGATTCAAACTTTAATCTTTAAAACACGTTTCGTGACTTCAAAGGGATCTCGAATAAGTTTAGCTCAAAACTCTCATTTTCTTTAAAAGATTCAATCTTTATACATCAAAATGGTCTTGTTACATAATAGGTACCTTGATTGCGGTATTTCCATTCAAAGATTTCATACTTACTCATTAAAACACTCTTCGGGATGTCGAAGGGAACTCGAATAAGTTTAACTCAAAACACTCATTTTCTTTCAAAGATTCAATCTCTGTGCATTAAAAAGGTTTAGTGACACGATAGGTACCTTTATTGAGTTATTTTCATTCACAGATTCAATCTTTACTCATTAAAACACTCTGTGTGACGTAAAAGTGATCTCGAATAAATTTAACTCAAAACTCTCATTTTCTTTCAAAGATTCAATCTTTATACATTAAAATTGTTTAGTGACATAATTGGTACCTTTATTGAGTTATTTTCATTCGAAGATTCAATCTTTACTCGTTAAAAGACTCATCGTGACTTCATGGGTAACTCAAAACTGTTTAGCTCAAAACTCTGATTTTCTTTCAATGATTCAATCTTTATACTCTAGAAAGGTCTAGTGACATAATAGGTTTATTATTGAGGTATTCTCATTCAAAGATTAAATCTTTACTCATTAAAACACTCTTCGGGACGTAAAAGGGAACTTGAATAAGTTTAACTCAGAACTCTCATTTTCTTTCAGAGATTCAATCTTTATACGTTAAAATGGTCTAGTGACATAATAGATACCTTGATTGAGGTAATTTCATTCAAAGATTCGATCTTTACTCATTAAAGCACTCTTCGTGACGCCAAAGGGATCCCGAATAAGTTTAACTCAAAACTCTCATTTTCTTTCAAAGATTTAATCTTTATACATTAAAATGGTCTTGTGACATAATAGGTACCTTGATTGAGGTATTTCCACTCGAAGGTTCAATCTTTACTCATTAAAACACTCTTCGGGACGTCGATGGGATCCTGAATATGTTTAACTCAAAACTCTCATTTTCTTTCAAAGATTTAATCTTTATACATTAAAATGGTCTTGTGACATAATAGGTACCTTGATTGAGGCATTTCTATTCAAAGATTCAATTTTTACTCATTAAAACACTCTTCGGGACATCGCAGGGAACTTGAATAAGTTTAACCCAAAACTCTCATTTTCTTTCAAAGATTCAATCTTTATACGTTAAAATGGTTTAGTGACATAATAGGTACCTTTATTGAGTTATTTTCATGCGAAGATTCAATCTTTACTCATTAAAAGACTCTTCGTGATTTCATGGGTAACTCGAATAAGTTTAGCTCAAAACTCTGATTTTCTTTCAAAGATTCAATCTTTATACACTAAAAAGGTCTACTGACATATTAGGTACATTATTGAGGTATTTTCATTCAAAGACTCAACCCTTACTCATTAAAACACTCTTTTATACGTTAAAATGGTCTAGTGACATGATAGGTACCTTGATTGAGGTAATTTCATTCAAAGATTTAATCTTTACTTATTAAAACACTCTTCGTGACGTGAAAGGGATCTCGAATAAGTTTAACTCAAAACTCTCATTTTTTTTCAAAGATTTAATCTTTATATATTAAAATGGTCTAGTGACATAATAGGTACCTAGATTGATGTATTTCTATTCAAAGATTCAATCTTTACTCATTAAAACACTCTTTGGGACGTCGAAGGGAACTCGAATAAGTTTAACTCGGAACTCTCATTTTCTTTCGAAGATTCAATCTTTATAAATTAAAAAAGTTTAATGACATGATAGGTACCTTTATTGAGTTAGTTTCATTCAAAGATTCAATCTTTACTCTTCAAAACACTCTCCGTGACGTCAAAGGGATCTCGAATAAGTTTAACTCAAAACTTTTATTTCCTTTCAAAGATTTAATCCTTATACATTAAAATGGTCTAGTGACATAATAAGTACCTTGATTGAGGTATTTCCATTCAATGATTCAATCTTTACTCTTTAAAACACTCTTCGAGACGTCGAAGGGAACTCGAATAAGTTTAACGCAGAACTTTCATATTCTTTTAAAGATTCAATCTTTACACATTAAAAAGGTTAAGTGACACGATAGGTACCTCTATTCAGTTATTTTCATTCAAAGATTCAATCTTTACACTTTAAAACACTCTTCGTGACGTCAAAGAGATCTCGAATAAGTTTAACTCAAAACTCTCATTTTCTTTCAAAGATTTATTCTTTATACATTAAAATGGTCTAGTCACATAATAAGTACCTTGATTGAGGTATTTTCCATTCAATGATTCAATCTTTAATAATTAAAACACTCTTCGGGACGTCGAAGGGAACTCGAATAAGTTTAACTCAGAACTTTCATTTTCTTCCAAAGATTCAATCTTTATACATTAAAAAGGTTTAGTGACATGATAGGAACCGTTATTCAGTAATTTTCATTCAAAGATTCAAACTTTAATCTTTAAAACACGTTTCGTGACTTCAAAGGGATCTCGAATAAGTTTAGCTCAAAACTCTCATTTTCTTTAAAAGATTCAATCTTTATACATCAAAATGGTCTTGTTACATAATAGGTACCTTGATTGCGGTATTTCCATTCAAAGATTTCATACTTACTCATTAAAACACTCTTCGGGATGTCGAAGGGAACTCGAATAAGTTTAACTCAAAACACTCATTTTCTTTCAAAGATTCAATCTCTGTGCATTAAAAAGGTTTAGTGACACGATAGGTACCTTTATTGAGTTATTTTCATTCACAGATTCAATCTTTACTCATTAAAACACTCTGTGTGACGTAAAAGTGATCTCGAATAAATTTAACTCAAAACTCTCATTTTCTTTCAAAGATTCAATCTTTATACATTAAAATTGTTTAGTGACATAATTGGTACCTTTATTGAGTTATTTTCATTCGAAGATTCAATCTTTACTCGTTAAAAGACTCATCGTGACTTCATGGGTAACTCAAAACTGTTTAGCTCAAAACTCTGATTTTCTTTCAATGATTCAATCTTTATACTCTAGAAAGGTCTAGTGACATAATAGGTTTATTATTGAGGTATTCTCATTCAAAGATTAAATCTTTACTCATTAAAACACTCTTCGGGACGTAAAAGGGAACTTGAATAAGTTTAACTCAGAACTCTCATTTTCTTTCAGAGATTCAATCTTTATACGTTAAAATGGTCTAGTGACATAATAGATACCTTGATTGAGGTAATTTCATTCAAAGATTCGATCTTTACTCATTAAAGCACTCTTCGTGACGCCAAAGGGATCCCGAATAAGTTTAACTCAAAACTCTCATTTTCTTTCAAAGATTTAATCTTTATACATTAAAATGGTCTTGTGACATAATAGGTACCTTGATTGAGGTATTTCCACTCGAAGGTTCAATCTTTACTCATTAAAACACTCTTCGGGACGTCGATGGGATCCTGAATATGTTTAACTCAAAACTCTCATTTTCTTTCAAAGATTTAATCTTTATACATTAAAATGGTCTTGTGACATAATAGGTACCTTGATTGAGGCATTTCTATTCAAAGATTCAATTTTTACTCATTAAAACACTCTTCGGGACATCGCAGGGAACTTGAATAAGTTTAACCCAAAACTCTCATTTTCTTTCAAAGATTCAATCTTTATACGTTAAAATGGTTTAGTGACATAATAGGTACCTTTATTGAGTTATTTTCATGCGAAGATTCAATCTTTACTCATTAAAAGACTCTTCGTGATTTCATGGGTAACTCGAATAAGTTTAGCTCAAAACTCTGATTTTCTTTCAAAGATTCAATCTTTATACACTAAAAAGGTCTACTGACATATTAGGTACATTATTGAGGTATTTTCATTCAAAGACTCAACCCTTACTCATTAAAACACTCTTTTATACGTTAAAATGGTCTAGTGACATGATAGGTACCTTGATTGAGGTAATTTCATTCAAAGATTTAATCTTTACTTATTAAAACACTCTTCGTGACGTGAAAGGGATCTCGAATAAGTTTAACTCAAAACTCTCATTTTTTTTCAAAGATTTAATCTTTATATATTAAAATGGTCTAGTGACATAATAGGTACCTAGATTGATGTATTTCTATTCAAAGATTCAATCTTTACTCATTAAAACACTCTTTGGGACGTCGAAGGGAACTCGAATAAGTTTAACTCGGAACTCTCATTTTCTTTCGAAGATTCAATCTTTATAAATTAAAAAAGTTTAATGACATGATAGGTACCTTTATTGAGTTAGTTTCATTCAAAGATTCAATCTTTACTCTTCAAAACACTCTCCGTGACGTCAAAGGGATCTCGAATAAGTTTAACTCAAAACTTTTATTTCCTTTCAAAGATTTAATCCTTATACATTAAAATGGTCTAGTGACATAATAAGTACCTTGATTGAGGTATTTCCATTCAATGATTCAATCTTTACTCTTTAAAACACTCTTCGAGACGTCGAAGGGAACTCGAATAAGTTTAACGCAGAACTTTCATATTCTTTTAAAGATTCAATCTTTACACATTAAAAAGGTTAAGTGACACGATAGGTACCTCTATTCAGTTATTTTCATTCAAAGATTCAATCTTTACACTTTAAAACACTCTTCGTGACGTCAAAGAGATCTCGAATAAGTTTAACTCAAAACTCTCATTTTCTTTCAAAGATTTATTCTTTATACATTAAAATGGTCTAGTCACATAATAAGTACCTTGATTGAGGTATTTTCCATTCAATGATTCAATCTTTAATAATTAAAACACTCTTCGGGACGTCGAAGGGAACTCGAATAAGTTTAACTCAGAACTTTCATTTTCTTCCAAAGATTCAATCTTTATACATTAAAAAGGTTTAGTGACATGATAGGAACCGTTATTCAGTAATTTTCATTCAAAGATTCAAACTTTAATCTTTAAAACACGTTTCGTGACTTCAAAGGGATCTCGAATAAGTTTAGCTCAAAACTCTCATTTTCTTTAAAAGATTCAATCTTTATACATCAAAATGGTCTTGTTACATAATAGGTACCTTGATTGCGGTATTTCCATTCAAAGATTTCATACTTACTCATTAAAACACTCTTCGGGATGTCGAAGGGAACTCGAATAAGTTTAACTCAAAACACTCATTTTCTTTCAAAGATTCAATCTCTGTGCATTAAAAAGGTTTAGTGACACGATAGGTACCTTTATTGAGTTATTTTCATTCACAGATTCAATCTTTACTCATTAAAACACTCTGTGTGACGTAAAAGTGATCTCGAATAAATTTAACTCAAAACTCTCATTTTCTTTCAAAGATTCAATCTTTATACATTAAAATTGTTTAGTGACATAATTGGTACCTTTATTGAGTTATTTTCATTCGAAGATTCAATCTTTACTCGTTAAAAGACTCATCGTGACTTCATGGGTAACTCAAAACTGTTTAGCTCAAAACTCTGATTTTCTTTCAATGATTCAATCTTTATACTCTAGAAAGGTCTAGTGACATAATAGGTTTATTATTGAGGTATTCTCATTCAAAGATTAAATCTTTACTCATTAAAACACTCTTCGGGACGTAAAAGGGAACTTGAATAAGTTTAACTCAGAACTCTCATTTTCTTTCAGAGATTCAATCTTTATACGTTAAAATGGTCTAGTGACATAATAGATACCTTGATTGAGGTAATTTCATTCAAAGATTCGATCTTTACTCATTAAAGCACTCTTCGTGACGCCAAAGGGATCCCGAATAAGTTTAACTCAAAACTCTCATTTTCTTTCAAAGATTTAATCTTTATACATTAAAATGGTCTTGTGACATAATAGGTACCTTGATTGAGGTATTTCCACTCGAAGGTTCAATCTTTACTCATTAAAACACTCTTCGGGACGTCGATGGGATCCTGAATATGTTTAACTCAAAACTCTCATTTTCTTTCAAAGATTTAATCTTTATACATTAAAATGGTCTTGTGACATAATAGGTACCTTGATTGAGGCATTTCTATTCAAAGATTCAATTTTTACTCATTAAAACACTCTTCGGGACATCGCAGGGAACTTGAATAAGTTTAACCCAAAACTCTCATTTTCTTTCAAAGATTCAATCTTTATACGTTAAAATGGTTTAGTGACATAATAGGTACCTTTATTGAGTTATTTTCATGCGAAGATTCAATCTTTACTCATTAAAAGACTCTTCGTGATTTCATGGGTAACTCGAATAAGTTTAGCTCAAAACTCTGATTTTCTTTCAAAGATTCAATCTTTATACACTAAAAAGGTCTACTGACATATTAGGTACATTATTGAGGTATTTTCATTCAAAGACTCAACCCTTACTCATTAAAACACTCTTTTATACGTTAAAATGGTCTAGTGACATGATAGGTACCTTGATTGAGGTAATTTCATTCAAAGATTTAATCTTTACTTATTAAAACACTCTTCGTGACGTGAAAGGGATCTCGAATAAGTTTAACTCAAAACTCTCATTTTTTTTCAAAGATTTAATCTTTATATATTAAAATGGTCTAGTGACATAATAGGTACCTAGATTGATGTATTTCTATTCAAAGATTCAATCTTTACTCATTAAAACACTCTTTGGGACGTCGAAGGGAACTCGAATAAGTTTAACTCGGAACTCTCATTTTCTTTCGAAGATTCAATCTTTATAAATTAAAAAAGTTTAATGACATGATAGGTACCTTTATTGAGTTAGTTTCATTCAAAGATTCAATCTTTACTCTTCAAAACACTCTCCGTGACGTCAAAGGGATCTCGAATAAGTTTAACTCAAAACTTTTATTTCCTTTCAAAGATTTAATCCTTATACATTAAAATGGTCTAGTGACATAATAAGTACCTTGATTGAGGTATTTCCATTCAATGATTCAATCTTTACTCTTTAAAACACTCTTCGAGACGTCGAAGGGAACTCGAATAAGTTTAACGCAGAACTTTCATATTCTTTTAAAGATTCAATCTTTACACATTAAAAAGGTTAAGTGACACGATAGGTACCTCTATTCAGTTATTTTCATTCAAAGATTCAATCTTTACACTTTAAAACACTCTTCGTGACGTCAAAGAGATCTCGAATAAGTTTAACTCAAAACTCTCATTTTCTTTCAAAGATTTATTCTTTATACATTAAAATGGTCTAGTCACATAATAAGTACCTTGATTGAGGTATTTTCCATTCAATGATTCAATCTTTAATAATTAAAACACTCTTCGGGACGTCGAAGGGAACTCGAATAAGTTTAACTCAGAACTTTCATTTTCTTCCAAAGATTCAATCTTTATACATTAAAAAGGTTTAGTGACATGATAGGAACCGTTATTCAGTAATTTTCATTCAAAGATTCAAACTTTAATCTTTAAAACACGTTTCGTGACTTCAAAGGGATCTCGAATAAGTTTAGCTCAAAACTCTCATTTTCTTTAAAAGATTCAATCTTTATACATCAAAATGGTCTTGTTACATAATAGGTACCTTGATTGCGGTATTTCCATTCAAAGATTTCAACTTACTCATTAAAACACTCTTCGGGATGTCGAAGGGAACTCGAATAAGTTTAACTCAAAACACTCATTTTCTTTCAAAGATTCAATCTCTGTGCATTAAAAAGGTTTAGTGACACGATAGGTACCTTTATTGAGTTATTTTCATTCACAGATTCAATCTTTACTCATTAAAACACTCTGTGTGACGTAAAAGTGATCTCGAATAAATTTAACTCAAAACTCTCATTTTCTTTCAAAGATTCAATCTTTATACATTAAAATTGTTTAGTGACATAATTGGTACCTTTATTGAGTTATTTTCATTCGAAGATTCAATCTTTACTCGTTAAAAGACTCATCGTGACTTCATGGGTAACTCAAAACTGTTTAGCTCAAAACTCTGATTTTCTTTCAATGATTCAATCTTTATACTCTAGAAAGGTCTAGTGACATAATAGGTTTATTATTGAGGTATTCTCATTCAAAGATTAAATCTTTACTCATTAAAACACTCTTCGGGACGTAAAAGGGAACTTGAATAAGTTTAACTCAGAACTCTCATTTTCTTTCAGAGATTCAATCTTTATACGTTAAAATGGTCTAGTGACATAATAGATACCTTGATTGAGGTAATTTCATTCAAAGATTCGATCTTTACTCATTAAAGCACTCTTCGTGACGCCAAAGGGATCCCGAATAAGTTTAACTCAAAACTCTCATTTTCTTTCAAAGATTTAATCTTTATACATTAAAATGGTCTTGTGACATAATAGGTACCTTGATTGAGGTATTTCCACTCGAAGGTTCAATCTTTACTCATTAAAACACTCTTCGGGACGTCGATGGGATCCTGAATATGTTTAACTCAAAACTCTCATTTTCTTTCAAAGATTTAATCTTTATACATTAAAATGGTCTTGTGACATAATAGGTACCTTGATTGAGGCATTTCTATTCAAAGATTCAATTTTTACTCATTAAAACACTCTTCGGGACATCGCAGGGAACTTGAATAAGTTTAACCCAAAACTCTCATTTTCTTTCAAAGATTCAATCTTTATACGTTAAAATGGTTTAGTGACATAATAGGTACCTTTATTGAGTTATTTTCATGCGAAGATTCAATCTTTACTCATTAAAAGACTCTTCGTGATTTCATGGGTAACTCGAATAAGTTTAGCTCAAAACTCTGATTTTCTTTCAAAGATTCAATCTTTATACACTAAAAAGGTCTACTGACATATTAGGTACATTATTGAGGTATTTTCATTCAAAGACTCAACCCTTACTCATTAAAACACTCTTTTATACGTTAAAATGGTCTAGTGACATGATAGGTACCTTGATTGAGGTAATTTCATTCAAAGATTTAATCTTTACTTATTAAAACACTCTTCGTGACGTGAAAGGGATCTCGAATAAGTTTAACTCAAAACTCTCATTTTTTTTCAAAGATTTAATCTTTATATATTAAAATGGTCTAGTGACATAATAGGTACCTAGATTGATGTATTTCTATTCAAAGATTCAATCTTTACTCATTAAAACACTCTTTGGGACGTCGAAGGGAACTCGAATAAGTTTAACTCGGAACTCTCATTTTCTTTCGAAGATTCAATCTTTATAAATTAAAAAAGTTTAATGACATGATAGGTACCTTTATTGAGTTAGTTTCATTCAAAGATTCAATCTTTACTCTTCAAAACACTCTCCGTGACGTCAAAGGGATCTCGAATAAGTTTAACTCAAAACTTTTATTTCCTTTCAAAGATTTAATCCTTATACATTAAAATGGTCTAGTGACATAATAAGTACCTTGATTGAGGTATTTCCATTCAATGATTCAATCTTTACTCTTTAAAACACTCTTCGAGACGTCGAAGGGAACTCGAATAAGTTTAACGCAGAACTTTCATATTCTTTTAAAGATTCAATCTTTACACATTAAAAAGGTTAAGTGACACGATAGGTACCTCTATTCAGTTATTTTCATTCAAAGATTCAATCTTTACACTTTAAAACACTCTTCGTGACGTCAAAGAGATCTCGAATAAGTTTAACTCAAAACTCTCATTTTCTTTCAAAGATTTATTCTTTATACATTAAAATGGTCTAGTCACATAATAAGTACCTTGATTGAGGTATTTTTCATTCAATGATTCAATCTTTAATAATTAAAACACTCTTCGGGACGTCGAAGGGAACTCGAATAAGTTTAACTCAGAACTTTCATTTTCTTCCAAAGATTCAATCTTTATACATTAAAAAGGTTTAGTGACATGATAGGAACCGTTATTCAGTAATTTTCATTCAAAGATTCAAACTTTAATCTTTAAAACACGTTTCGTGACTTCAAAGGGATCTCGAATAAGTTTAGCTCAAAACTCTCATTTTCTTTAAAAGATTCAATCTTTATACATCAAAATGGTCTTGTTACATAATAGGTACCTTGATTGCGGTATTTCCATTCAAAGATTTCATACTTACTCATTAAAACACTCTTCGGGATGTCGAAGGGAACTCGAATAAGTTTAACTCAAAACACTCATTTTCTTTCAAAGATTCAATCTCTGTGCATTAAAAAGGTTTAGTGACACGATAGGTACCTTTATTGAGTTATTTTCATTCACAGATTCAATCTTTACTCATTAAAACACTCTGTGTGACGTAAAAGTGATCTCGAATAAATTTAACTCAAAACTCTCATTTTCTTTCAAAGATTCAATCTTTATACATTAAAATTGTTTAGTGACATAATTGGTACCTTTATTGAGTTATTTTCATTCGAAGATTCAATCTTTACTCGTTAAAAGACTCATCGTGACTTCATGGGTAACTCAAAACTGTTTAGCTCAAAACTCTGATTTTCTTTCAATGATTCAATCTTTATACTCTAGAAAGGTCTAGTGACATAATAGGTTTATTATTGAGGTATTCTCATTCAAAGATTAAATCTTTACTCATTAAAACACTCTTCGGGACGTAAAAGGGAACTTGAATAAGTTTAACTCAGAACTCTCATTTTCTTTCAGAGATTCAATCTTTATACGTTAAAATGGTCTAGTGACATAATAGATACCTTGATTGAGGTAATTTCATTCAAAGATTCGATCTTTACTCATTAAAGCACTCTTCGTGACGCCAAAGGGATCCCGAATAAGTTTAACTCAAAACTCTCATTTTCTTTCAAAGATTTAATCTTTATACATTAAAATGGTCTTGTGACATAATAGGTACCTTGATTGAGGTATTTCCACTCGAAGGTTCAATCTTTACTCATTAAAACACTCTTCGGGACGTCGATGGGATCCTGAATATGTTTAACTCAAAACTCTCATTTTCTTTCAAAGATTTAATCTTTATACATTAAAATGGTCTTGTGACATAATAGGTACCTTGATTGAGGCATTTCTATTCAAAGATTCAATTTTTACTCATTAAAACACTCTTCGGGACATCGCAGGGAACTTGAATAAGTTTAACCCAAAACTCTCATTTTCTTTCAAAGATTCAATCTTTATACGTTAAAATGGTTTAGTGACATAATAGGTACCTTTATTGAGTTATTTTCATGCGAAGATTCAATCTTTACTCATTAAAAGACTCTTCGTGATTTCATGGGTAACTCGAATAAGTTTAGCTCAAAACTCTGATTTTCTTTCAAAGATTCAATCTTTATACACTAAAAAGGTCTACTGACATATTAGGTACATTATTGAGGTATTTTCATTCAAAGACTCAACCCTTACTCATTAAAACACTCTTTTATACGTTAAAATGGTCTAGTGACATGATAGGTACCTTGATTGAGGTAATTTCATTCAAAGATTTAATCTTTACTTATTAAAACACTCTTCGTGACGTGAAAGGGATCTCGAATAAGTTTAACTCAAAACTCTCATTTTTTTTCAAAGATTTAATCTTTATATATTAAAATGGTCTAGTGACATAATAGGTACCTAGATTGATGTATTTCTATTCAAAGATTCAATCTTTACTCATTAAAACACTCTTTGGGACGTCGAAGGGAACTCGAATAAGTTTAACTCGGAACTCTCATTTTCTTTCGAAGATTCAATCTTTATAAATTAAAAAAGTTTAATGACATGATAGGTACCTTTATTGAGTTAGTTTCATTCAAAGATTCAATCTTTACTCTTCAAAACACTCTCCGTGACGTCAAAGGGATCTCGAATAAGTTTAACTCAAAACTTTTATTTCCTTTCAAAGATTTAATCCTTATACATTAAAATGGTCTAGTGACATAATAAGTACCTTGATTGAGGTATTTCCATTCAATGATTCAATCTTTACTCTTTAAAACACTCTTCGAGACGTCGAAGGGAACTCGAATAAGTTTAACGCAGAACTTTCATATTCTTTTAAAGATTCAATCTTTACACATTAAAAAGGTTAAGTGACACGATAGGTACCTCTATTCAGTTATTTTCATTCAAAGATTCAATCTTTACACTTTAAAACACTCTTCGTGACGTCAAAGAGATCTCGAATAAGTTTAACTCAAAACTCTCATTTTCTTTCAAAGATTTATTCTTTATACATTAAAATGGTCTAGTCACATAATAAGTACCTTGATTGAGGTATTTTCCATTCAATGATTCAATCTTTAATAATTAAAACACTCTTCGGGACGTCGAAGGGAACTCGAATAAGTTTAACTCAGAACTTTCATTTTCTTCCAAAGATTCAATCTTTATACATTAAAAAGGTTTAGTGACATGATAGGAACCGTTATTCAGTAATTTTCATTCAAAGATTCAAACTTTAATCTTTAAAACACGTTTCGTGACTTCAAAGGGATCTCGAATAAGTTTAGCTCAAAACTCTCATTTTCTTTAAAAGATTCAATCTTTATACATCAAAATGGTCTTGTTACATAATAGGTACCTTGATTGCGGTATTTCCATTCAAAGATTTCATACTTACTCATTAAAACACTCTTCGGGATGTCGAAGGGAACTCGAATAAGTTTAACTCAAAACACTCATTTTCTTTCAAAGATTCAATCTCTGTGCATTAAAAAGGTTTAGTGACACGATAGGTACCTTTATTGAGTTATTTTCATTCACAGATTCAATCTTTACTCATTAAAACACTCTGTGTGACGTAAAAGTGATCTCGAATAAATTTAACTCAAAACTCTCATTTTCTTTCAAAGATTCAATCTTTATACATTAAAATTGTTTAGTGACATAATTGGTACCTTTATTGAGTTATTTTCATTCGAAGATTCAATCTTTACTCGTTAAAAGACTCATCGTGACTTCATGGGTAACTCAAAACTGTTTAGCTCAAAACTCTGATTTTCTTTCAATGATTCAATCTTTATACTCTAGAAAGGTCTAGTGACATAATAGGTTTATTATTGAGGTATTCTCATTCAAAGATTAAATCTTTACTCATTAAAACACTCTTCGGGACGTAAAAGGGAACTTGAATAAGTTTAACTCAGAACTCTCATTTTCTTTCAGAGATTCAATCTTTATACGTTAAAATGGTCTAGTGACATAATAGATACCTTGATTGAGGTAATTTCATTCAAAGATTCGATCTTTACTCATTAAAGCACTCTTCGTGACGCCAAAGGGATCCCGAATAAGTTTAACTCAAAACTCTCATTTTCTTTCAAAGATTTAATCTTTATACATTAAAATGGTCTTGTGACATAATAGGTACCTTGATTGAGGTATTTCCACTCGAAAGTTCAATCTTTACTCATTAAAACACTCTTCGGGACGTCGATGGGATCCTGAATATGTTTAACTCAAAACTCTCATTTTCTTTCAAAGATTTAATCTTTATACATTAAAATGGTCTTGTGACATAATAGGTACCTTGATTGAGGCATTTCTATTCAAAGATTCAATTTTTACTCATTAAAACACTCTTCGGGACATCGCAGGGAACTTGAATAAGTTTAACCCAAAACTCTCATTTTCTTTCAAAGATTCAATCTTTATACGTTAAAATGGTTTAGTGACATAATAGGTACCTTTATTGAGTTATTTTCATGCGAAGATTCAATCTTTACTCATTAAAAGACTCTTCGTGATTTCATGGGTAACTCGAATAAGTTTAGCTCAAAACTCTGATTTTCTTTCAAAGATTCAATCTTTATACACTAAAAAGGTCTACTGACATATTAGGTACATTATTGAGGTATTTTCATTCAAAGACTCAACCCTTACTCATTAAAACACTCTTTTATACGTTAAAATGGTCTAGTGACATGATAGGTACCTTGATTGAGGTAATTTCATTCAAAGATTTAATCTTTACTTATTAAAACACTCTTCGTGACGTGAAAGGGATCTCGAATAAGTTTAACTCAAAACTCTCATTTTTTTTCAAAGATTTAATCTTTATATATTAAAATGGTCTAGTGACATAATAGGTACCTAGATTGATGTATTTCTATTCAAAGATTCAATCTTTACTCATTAAAACACTCTTTGGGACGTCGAAGGGAACTCGAATAAGTTTAACTCGGAACTCTCATTTTCTTTCGAAGATTCAATCTTTATAAATTAAAAAAGTTTAATGACATGATAGGTACCTTTATTGAGTTAGTTTCATTCAAAGATTCAATCTTTACTCTTCAAAACACTCTCCGTGACGTCAAAGGGATCTCGAATAAGTTTAACTCAAAACTTTTATTTCCTTTCAAAGATTTAATCCTTATACATTAAAATGGTCTAGTGACATAATAAGTACCTTGATTGAGGTATTTCCATTCAATGATTCAATCTTTACTCTTTAAAACACTCTTCGAGACGTCGAAGGGAACTCGAATAAGTTTAACGCAGAACTTTCATATTCTTTTAAAGATTCAATCTTTACACATTAAAAAGGTTAAGTGACACGATAGGTACCTCTATTCAGTTATTTTCATTCAAAGATTCAATCTTTACACTTTAAAACACTCTTCGTGACGTCAAAGAGATCTCGAATAAGTTTAACTCAAAACTCTCATTTTCTTTCAAAGATTTATTCTTTATACATTAAAATGGTCTAGTCACATAATAAGTACCTTGATTGAGGTATTTTCCATTCAATGATTCAATCTTTAATAATTAAAACACTCTTCGGGACGTCGAAGGGAACTCGAATAAGTTTAACTCAGAACTTTCATTTTCTTCCAAAGATTCAATCTTTATACATTAAAAAGGTTTAGTGACATGATAGGAACCGTTATTCAGTAATTTTCATTCAAAGATTCAAACTTTAATCTTTAAAACACGTTTCGTGACTTCAAAGGGATCTCGAATAAGTTTAGCTCAAAACTCTCATTTTCTTTAAAAGATTCAATCTTTATACATCAAAATGGTCTTGTTACATAATAGGTACCTTGATTGCGGTATTTCCATTCAAAGATTTCATACTTACTCATTAAAACACTCTTCGGGATGTCGAAGGGAACTCGAATAAGTTTAACTCAAAACACTCATTTTCTTTCAAAGATTCAATCTCTGTGCATTAAAAAGGTTTAGTGACACGATAGGTACCTTTATTGAGTTATTTTCATTCACAGATTCAATCTTTACTCATTAAAACACTCTGTGTGACGTAAAAGTGATCTCGAATAAATTTAACTCAAAACTCTCATTTTCTTTCAAAGATTCAATCTTTATACATTAAAATTGTTTAGTGACATAATTGGTACCTTTATTGAGTTATTTTCATTCGAAGATTCAATCTTTACTCGTTAAAAGACTCATCGTGACTTCATGGGTAACTCAAAACTGTTTAGCTCAAAACTCTGATTTTCTTTCAATGATTCAATCTTTATACTCTAGAAAGGTCTAGTGACATAATAGGTTTATTATTGAGGTATTCTCATTCAAAGATTAAATCTTTACTCATTAAAACACTCTTCGGGACGTAAAAGGGAACTTGAATAAGTTTAACTCAGAACTCTCATTTTCTTTCAGAGATTCAATCTTTATACGTTAAAATGGTCTAGTGACATAATAGATACCTTGATTGAGGTAATTTCATTCAAAGATTCGATCTTTACTCATTAAAGCACTCTTCGTGACGCCAAAGGGATCCCGAATAAGTTTAACTCAAAACTCTCATTTTCTTTCAAAGATTTAATCTTTATACATTAAAATGGTCTTGTGACATAATAGGTACCTTGATTGAGGTATTTCCACTCGAAGGTTCAATCTTTACTCATTAAAACACTCTTCGGGACGTCGATGGGATCCTGAATATGTTTAACTCAAAACTCTCATTTTCTTTCAAAGATTTAATCTTTATACATTAAAATGGTCTTGTGACATAATAGGTACCTTGATTGAGGCATTTCTATTCAAAGATTCAATTTTTACTCATTAAAACACTCTTCGGGACATCGCAGGGAACTTGAATAAGTTTAACCCAAAACTCTCATTTTCTTTCAAAGATTCAATCTTTATACGTTAAAATGGTTTAGTGACATAATAGGTACCTTTATTGAGTTATTTTCATGCGAAGATTCAATCTTTACTCATTAAAAGACTCTTCGTGATTTCATGGGTAACTCGAATAAGTTTAGCTCAAAACTCTGATTTTCTTTCAAAGATTCAATCTTTATACACTAAAAAGGTCTACTGACATATTAGGTACATTATTGAGGTATTTTCATTCAAAGACTCAACCCTTACTCATTAAAACACTCTTTTATACGTTAAAATGGTCTAGTGACATGATAGGTACCTTGATTGAGGTAATTTCATTCAAAGATTTAATCTTTACTTATTAAAACACTCTTCGTGACGTGAAAGGGATCTCGAATAAGTTTAACTCAAAACTCTCATTTTTTTTCAAAGATTTAATCTTTATATATTAAAATGGTCTAGTGACATAATAGGTACCTAGATTGATGTATTTCTATTCAAAGATTCAATCTTTACTCATTAAAACACTCTTTGGGACGTCGAAGGGAACTCGAATAAGTTTAACTCGGAACTCTCATTTTCTTTCGAAGATTCAATCTTTATAAATTAAAAAAGTTTAATGACATGATAGGTACCTTTATTGAGTTAGTTTCATTCAAAGATTCAATCTTTACTCTTCAAAACACTCTCCGTGACGTCAAAGGGATCTCGAATAAGTTTAACTCAAAACTTTTATTTCCTTTCAAAGATTTAATCCTTATACATTAAAATGGTCTAGTGACATAATAAGTACCTTGATTGAGGTATTTCCATTCAATGATTCAATCTTTACTCTTTAAAACACTCTTCGAGACGTCGAAGGGAACTCGAATAAGTTTAACGCAGAACTTTCATATTCTTTTAAAGATTCAATCTTTACACATTAAAAAGGTTAAGTGACACGATAGGTACCTCTATTCAGTTATTTTCATTCAAAGATTCAATCTTTACACTTTAAAACACTCTTCGTGACGTCAAAGAGATCTCGAATAAGTTTAACTCAAAACTCTCATTTTCTTTCAAAGATTTATTCTTTATACATTAAAATGGTCTAGTCACATAATAAGTACCTTGATTGAGGTATTTTCCATTCAATGATTCAATCTTTAATAATTAAAACACTCTTCGGGACGTCGAAGGGAACTCGAATAAGTTTAACTCAGAACTTTCATTTTCTTCCAAAGATTCAATCTTTATACATTAAAAAGGTTTAGTGACATGATAGGAACCGTTATTCAGTAATTTTCATTCAAAGATTCAAACTTTAATCTTTAAAACACGTTTCGTGACTTCAAAGGGATCTCGAATAAGTTTAGCTCAAAACTCTCATTTTCTTTAAAAGATTCAATCTTTATACATCAAAATGGTCTTGTTACATAATAGGTACCTTGATTGCGGTATTTCCATTCAAAGATTTCATACTTACTCATTAAAACACTCTTCGGGATGTCGAAGGGAACTCGAATAAGTTTAACTCAAAACACTCATTTTCTTTCAAAGATTCAATCTCTGTGCATTAAAAAGGTTTAGTGACACGATAGGTACCTTTATTGAGTTATTTTCATTCACAGATTCAATCTTTACTCATTAAAACACTCTGTGTGACGTAAAAGTGATCTCGAATAAATTTAACTCAAAACTCTCATTTTCTTTCAAAGATTCAATCTTTATACATTAAAATTGTTTAGTGACATAATTGGTACCTTTATTGAGTTATTTTCATTCGAAGATTCAATCTTTACTCGTTAAAAGACTCATCGTGACTTCATGGGTAACTCAAAACTGTTTAGCTCAAAACTCTGATTTTCTTTCAATGATTCAATCTTTATACTCTAGAAAGGTCTAGTGACATAATAGGTTTATTATTGAGGTATTCTCATTCAAAGATTAAATCTTTACTCATTAAAGCACTCTTCGGGACGTAAAAGGGAACTTGAATAAGTTTAACTCAGAACTCTCATTTTCTTTCAGAGATTCAATCTTTATACGTTAAAATGGTCTAGTGACATAATAGATACCTTGATTGAGGTAATTTCATTCAAAGATTCGATCTTTACTCATTAAAGCACTCTTCGTGACGCCAAAGGGATCCCGAATAAGTTTAACTCAAAACTCTCATTTTCTTTCAAAGATTTAATCTTTATACATTAAAATGGTCTTGTGACATAATAGGTACCTTGATTGAGGTATTTCCACTCGAAGGTTCAATCTTTACTCATTAAAACACTCTTCGGGACGTCGATGGGATCCTGAATATGTTTAACTCAAAACTCTCATTTTCTTTCAAAGATTTAATCTTTATACATTAAAATGGTCTTGTGACATAATAGGTACCTTGATTGAGGCATTTCTATTCAAAGATTCAATTTTTACTCATTAAAACACTCTTCGGGACATCGCAGGGAACTTGAATAAGTTTAACCCAAAACTCTCATTTTCTTTCAAAGATTCAATCTTTATACGTTAAAATGGTTTAGTGACATAATAGGTACCTTTATTGAGTTATTTTCATGCGAAGATTCAATCTTTACTCATTAAAAGACTCTTCGTGATTTCATGGGTAACTCGAATAAGTTTAGCTCAAAACTCTGATTTTCTTTCAAAGATTCAATCTTTATACACTAAAAAGGTCTACTGACATATTAGGTACATTATTGAGGTATTTTCATTCAAAGACTCAACCCTTACTCATTAAAACACTCTTTTATACGTTAAAATGGTCTAGTGACATGATAGGTACCTTGATTGAGGTAATTTCATTCAAAGATTTAATCTTTACTTATTAAAACACTCTTCGTGACGTGAAAGGGATCTCGAATAAGTTTAACTCAAAACTCTCATTTTTTTTCAAAGATTTAATCTTTATATATTAAAATGGTCTAGTGACATAATAGGTACCTAGATTGATGTATTTCTATTCAAAGATTCAATCTTTACTCATTAAAACACTCTTTGGGACGTCGAAGGGAACTCGAATAAGTTTAACTCGGAACTCTCATTTTCTTTCGAAGATTCAATCTTTATAAATTAAAAAAGTTTAATGACATGATAGGTACCTTTATTGAGTTAGTTTCATTCAAAGATTCAATCTTTACTCTTCAAAACACTCTCCGTGACGTCAAAGGGATCTCGAATAAGTTTAACTCAAAACTTTTATTTCCTTTCAAAGATTTAATCCTTATACATTAAAATGGTCTAGTGACATAATAAGTACCTTGATTGAGGTATTTCCATTCAATGATTCAATCTTTACTCTTTAAAACACTCTTCGAGACGTCGAAGGGAACTCGAATAAGTTTAACGCAGAACTTTCATATTCTTTTAAAGATTCAATCTTTACACATTAAAAAGGTTAAGTGACACGATAGGTACCTCTATTCAGTTATTTTCATTCAAAGATTCAATCTTTACACTTTAAAACACTCTTCGTGACGTCAAAGAGATCTCGAATAAGTTTAACTCAAAACTCTCATTTTCTTTCAAAGATTTATTCTTTATACATTAAAATGGTCTAGTCACATAATAAGTACCTTGATTGAGGTATTTTCCATTCAATGATTCAATCTTTAATAATTAAAACACTCTTCGGGACGTCGAAGGGAACTCGAATAAGTTTAACTCAGAACTTTCATTTTCTTCCAAAGATTCAATCTTTATACATTAAAAAGGTTTAGTGACATGATAGGAACCGTTATTCAGTAATTTTCATTCAAAGATTCAAACTTTAATCTTTAAAACACGTTTCGTGACTTCAAAGGGATCTCGAATAAGTTTAGCTCAAAACTCTCATTTTCTTTAAAAGATTCAATCTTTATACATCAAAATGGTCTTGTTACATAATAGGTACCTTGATTGCGGTATTTCCATTCAAAGATTTCATACTTACTCATTAAAACACTCTTCGGGATGTCGAAGGGAACTCGAATAAGTTTAACTCAAAACACTCATTTTCTTTCAAAGATTCAATCTCTGTGCATTAAAAAGGTTTAGTGACACGATAGGTACCTTTATTGAGTTATTTTCATTCACAGATTCAATCTTTACTCATTAAAACACTCTGTGTGACGTAAAAGTGATCTCGAATAAATTTAACTCAAAACTCTCATTTTCTTTCAAAGATTCAATCTTTATACATTAAAATTGTTTAGTGACATAATTGGTACCTTTATTGAGTTATTTTCATTCGAAGATTCAATCTTTACTCGTTAAAAGACTCATCGTGACTTCATGGGTAACTCAAAACTGTTTAGCTCAAAACTCTGATTTTCTTTCAATGATTCAATCTTTATACTCTAGAAAGGTCTAGTGACATAATAGGTTTATTATTGAGGTATTCTCATTCAAAGATTAAATCTTTACTCATTAAAGCACTCTTCGGGACGTAAAAGGGAACTTGAATAAGTTTAACTCAGAACTCTCATTTTCTTTCAGAGATTCAATCTTTATACGTTAAAATGGTCTAGTGACATAATAGATACCTTGATTGAGGTAATTTCATTCAAAGATTCGATCTTTACTCATTAAAGCACTCTTCGTGACGCCAAAGGGATCCCGAATAAGTTTAACTCAAAACTCTCATTTTCTTTCAAAGATTTAATCTTTATACATTAAAATGGTCTTGTGACATAATAGGTACCTTGATTGAGGTATTTCCACTCGAAGGTTCAATCTTTACTCATTAAAACACTCTTCGGGACGTCGATGGGATCCTGAATATGTTTAACTCAAAACTCTCATTTTCTTTCAAAGATTTAATCTTTATACATTAAAATGGTCTTGTGACATAATAGGTACCTTGATTGAGGCATTTCTATTCAAAGATTCAATTTTTACTCATTAAAACACTCTTCGGGACATCGCAGGGAACTTGAATAAGTTTAACCCAAAACTCTCATTTTCTTTCAAAGATTCAATCTTTATACGTTAAAATGGTTTAGTGACATAATAGGTACCTTTATTGAGTTATTTTCATGCGAAGATTCAATCTTTACTCATTAAAAGACTCTTCGTGATTTCATGGGTAACTCGAATAAGTTTAACTCAAAACTCTGATTTTCTTTCAAAGATTCAATCTTTATACACTAAAAAGGTCTACTGACATATTAGGTACATTATTGAGGTATTTTCATTCAAAGACTCAACCCTTACTCATTAAAACACTCTTTTATACGTTAAAATGGTCTAGTGACATGATAGGTACCTTGATTGAGGTAATTTCATTCAAAGATTTAATCTTTACTTATTAAAACACTCTTCGTGACGTGAAAGGGATCTCGAATAAGTTTAACTCAAAACTCTCATTTTTTTTCAAAGATTTAATCTTTATATATTAAAATGGTCTAGTGACATAATAGGTACCTAGATTGATGTATTTCTATTCAAAGATTGAATCTTTACTCATTAAAACACTCTTTGGGACGTCGAAGGGAACTCGAATAAGTTTAACTCGGAACTCTCATTTTCTTTCGAAGATTCAATCTTTATAAATTAAAAAAGTTTAATGACATGATAGGTACCTTTATTGAGTTAGTTTCATTCAAAGATTCAATCTTTACTCTTCAAAACACTCTCCGTGATGTCAAAGGGATCTCGAATAAGTTTAACTCAAAACTTTTATTTCCTTTCAAAGATTTAATCCTTATACATTAAAATGGTCTAGTGACATAATAAGTACCTTGATTGAGGTATTTCCATTCAATGATTCAATCTTTACTCTTTAAAACACTCTTCGAGACGTCGAAGGGAACTCGAATAAGTTTAACGCAGAACTTTCATATTCTTTTAAAGATTCAATCTTTACACATTAAAAAGGTTAAGTGACACGATAGGTACCTCTATTCAGTTATTTTCATTCAAAGATTCAATCTTTACACTTTAAAACACTCTTCGTGACGTCAAAGAGATCTCGAATAAGTTTAACTCAAAACTCTCATTTTCTTTCAAAGATTTATTCTTTATACATTAAAATGGTCTAGTCACATAATAAATACCTTGATTGAGGTATTTTCCATTCAATGATTCAATCTTTAATAATTAAAACACTCTTCGGGACGTCGAAGGGAACTCGAATAAGTTTAACTCAGAACTTTCATTTTCTTCCAAAGATTCAATCTTTATACATTAAAAAGGTTTAGTGACATGATAGGAACCGTTATTCAGTAATTTTCATTCAAAGATTCAAACTTTAATCTTTAAAACACGTTTCGTGACTTCAAAGGGATCTCGAATAAGTTTAGCTCAAAACTCTCATTTTCTTTAAAAGATTCAATCTTTATACATCAAAATGGTCTTGTTACATAATAGGTACCTTGATTGCGGTATTTCCATTCAAAGATTTCATACTTACTCATTAAAACACTCTTCGGGATGTCGAAGGGAACTCGAATAAGTTTAACTCAAAACACTCATTTTCTTTCAAAGATTCAATCTCTGTGCATTAAAAAGGTTTAGTGACATGATAGGTACCTTTATTGAGTTATTTTCATTCACAGATTCAATCTTTACTCATTAAAACACTCTGTGTGACGTAAAAGTGATCTCGAATAAATTTAACTCAAAACTCTCATTTTCTTTCAAAGATTCAATCTTTATACATTAAAATTGTTTAGTGACATAATTGGTACCTTTATTGAGTTATTTTCATTCGAAGATTCAATCTTTACTCGTTAAAAGACTCATCGTGACTTCATGGGTAACTCAAAACTGTTTAGCTCAAAACTCTGATTTTCTTTCAATGATTCAATCTTTATACTCTAGAAAGGTCTAGTGACATAATAGGTTTATTATTGAGGTATTCTCATTCAAAGATTAAATCTTTACTCATTAAAACACTCTTCGGGACGTAAAAGGGAACTTGAATAAGTTTAACTCAGAACTCTCATTTTCTTTCAGAGATTCAATCTTTATACGTTAAAATGGTCTAGTGACATAATAGATACCTTGATTGAGGTAATTTCATTCAAAGATTCGATCTTTACTCATTAAAGCACTCTTCGTGACGCCAAAGGGATCCCGAATAAGTTTAACTCAAAACTCTCATTTTCTTTCAAAGATTTAATCTTTATACATTAAAATGGTCTTGTGACATAATAGGTACCTTGATTGAGGTATTTCCACTCGAAGGTTCAATCTTTACTCATTAAAACACTCTTCGGGACGTCGATGGGATCCTGAATATGTTTAACTCAAAACTCTCATTTTCTTTCAAAGATTTAATCTTTATACATTAAAATGGTCTTGTGACATAATAGGTACCTTGATTGAGGCATTTCTATTCAAAGATTCAATTTTTACTCATTAAAACACTCTTCGGGACATCGAAGGGAACTTGAATAAGTTTAACTCAAAACTCTCATTTTCTTTCAAAGATTCAATCTTTATACGTTAAAATGGTTTAGTGACATAATAGGTACCTTTATTGAGTTATTTTCATGCGAAGATTCAATCTTTACTCATTAAAAGACTCTTCGTGATTTCATGGGTAACTCGAATAAGTTTAGCTCAAAACTCTGATTTTCTTTCAAAGATTCAATCTTTATACACTAAAAAGGTCTACTGACATATTAGGTACATTATTGAGGTATTTTCATTCAAAGACTCAACCCTTACTCATTAAAACACTCTTTTATACGTTAAAATGGTCTAGTGACATGATAGGTACCTTGATTGAGGTAATTTCATTCAAAGATTTAATCTTTACTTATTAAAACACTCTTCGTGACGTGAAAGGGATTTCGAATAAGTTTAACTCAAAACTCTCATTTTTTTTCAAAGATTTAATCTTTATATATTAAAATGGTCTAGTGACATAATAGGTACCTAGATTGATGTATTTCTATTCAAAGATTCAATCTTTACTCATTAAAACACTCTTTGGGACGTCGAAGGGAACTCGAATAAGTTTAACTCGGAACTCTCATTTTCTTTCGAAGATTCAATCTTTATAAATTAAAAAAGTTTAATGACATGATAGGTACCTTTATTGAGTTAGTTTCATTCAAAGATTCAATCTTTACTCTTCAAAACACTCTCCGTGACGTCAAAGGGATCTCGAATAAGTTTAACTCAAAACTTTTATTTCCTTTCAAAGATTTAATCCTTATACATTAAAATGGTCTAGTGACATAATAAGTACCTTGATTGAGGTATTTCCATTCAATGATTCAATCTTTACTCTTTAAAACACTCTTCGAGACGTCGAAGGGAACTCGAATAAGTTTAACGCAGAACTTTCATATTCTTTTAAAGATTCAATCTTTACACATTAAAAAGGTTAAGTGACACGATAGGTACCTCTATTCAGTTATTTTCATTCAAAGATTCAATCTTTACACTTTAAAACACTCTTCGTGACGTCAAAGAGATCTCGAATAAGTTTAACTCAAAACTCTCATTTTCTTTCAAAGATTTATTCTTTATACATTAAAATGGTCTAGTCACATAATAAGTACCTTGATTGAGGTATTTTCCATTCAATGATTCAATCTTTAATAATTAAAACACTCTTCGGGACGTCGAAGGGAACTCGAATAAGTTTAACTCAGAACTTTCATTTTCTTCCAAAGATTCAATCTTTATACATTAAAAAGGTTTAGTGACATGATAGGAACCGTTATTCAGTAATTTTCATTCAAAGATTCAAACTTTAATCTTTAAAACACGTTTCGTGACTTCAAAGGGATCTCGAATAAGTTTAGCTCAAAACTCTCATTTTCTTTAAAAGATTCAATCTTTATACATCAAAATGGTCTTGTTACATAATAGGTACCTTGATTGATTGCGGTATTTCCATTCAAAGATTTCATACTTACTCATTAAAACACTCTTCGGGATGTCGAAGGGAACTCGAATAAGTTTAACTCAAAACACTCATTTTCTTTCAAAGATTCAATCTCTGTGCATTAAAAAGGTTTAGTGACACGATAGGTACCTTTATTGAGTTATTTTCATTCACAGATTCAATCTTTACTCATTAAAACACTCTGTGTGACGTAAAAGTGATCTCGAATAAATTTAACTCAAAACTCTCATTTTCTTTCAAAGATTCAATCTTTATACATTAAAATTGTTTAGTGACATAATTGGTACCTTTATTGAGTTATTTTCATTCGAAGATTCAATCTTTACTCGTTAAAAGACTCATCGTGACTTCATGGGTAACTCAAAACTATTTAGCTCAAAACTCTGATTTTCTTTCAATGATTCAATCTTTATACTCTAGAAAGGTCTAGTGACATAATAGGTTTATTATTGAGGTATTCTCATTCAAAGATTAAATCTTTACTCATTAAAGCACTCTTCGGGACGTAAAAGGGAACTTGAATAAGTTTAACTCAGAACTCTCATTTTCTTTCAGAGATTCAATCTTTATACGTTAAAATGGTCTAGTGACATAATAGATACCTTGATTGAGGTAATTTCATTCAAAGATTCGATCTTTACTCATTAAAGCACTCTTCGTGACGCCAAAGGGATCCCGAATAAGTTTAACTCAAAACTCTCATTTTCTTTCAAAGATTTAATCTTTATACATTAAAATGGTCTTGTGACATAATAGGTACCTTGATTGAGGTATTTCCACTCGAAGGTTCAATCTTTACTCATTAAAACACTCTTCGGGACGTCGATGGGATCCTGAATATGTTTAACTCAAAACTCTCATTTTCTTTCAAAGATTTAATCTTTATACATTAAAATGGTCTTGTGACATAATAGGTACCTTGATTGAGGCATTTCTATTCAAAGATTCAATTTTTACTCATTAAAACACTCTTCGGGACATCGAAGGGAACTTGAATAAGTTTAACTCAAAACTCTCATTTTCTTTCAAAGATTCAATCTTTATACGTTAAAATGGTTTAGTGACATAATAGGTACCTTTATTGAGTTATTTTCATGCGAAGATTCAATCTTTACTCATTAAAAGACTCTTCGTGATTTCATGGGTAACTCGAATAAGTTTAGCTCAAAACTCTGATTTTCTTTCAAAGATTCAATCTTTATACACTAAAAAGGTCTACTGACATATTAGGTACATTATTGAGGTATTTTCATTCAAAGACTCAACCCTTACTCATTAAAACACTCTTTTATACGTTAAAATGGTCTAGTGACATGATAGGTACCTTGATTGAGGTAATTTCATTCAAAGATTTAATCTTTACTTATTAAAACACTCTTCGTGACGTGAAAGGGATCTCGAATAAGTTTAACTCAAAACTCTCATTTTTTTTCAAAGATTTAATCTTTATATATTAAAATGGTCTAGTGACATAATAGGTACCTAGATTGATGTATTTCTATTCAAAGATTCAATCTTTACTCATTAAAACACTCTTTGGGACGTCGAAGGGAACTCGAATAAGTTTAACTCGGAACTCTCATTTTCTTTCGAAGATTCAATCTTTATAAATTAAAAAAGTTTAATGACATGATAGGTACCTTTATTGAGTTAGTTTCATTCAAAGATTCAATCTTTACTCTTCAAAACACTCTCCGTGACGTCAAAGGGATCTCGAATAAGTTTAACTCAAAACTTTTATTTCCTTTCAAAGATTTAATCCTTATACATTAAAATGGTCTAGTGACATAATAAGTACCTTGATTGAGGTATTTCCATTCAATGATTCAATCTTTACTCTTTAAAACACTCTTCGAGACGTCGAAGGGAACTCGAATAAGTTTAACGCAGAACTTTCATATTCTTTTAAAGATTCAATCTTTACACATTAAAAAGGTTAAGTGACACGATAGGTACCTCTATTCAGTTATTTTCATTCAAAGATTCAATCTTTACACTTTAAAACACTCTTCGTGACGTCAAAGAGATCTCGAATAAGTTTAACTCAAAACTCTCATTTTCTTTCAAAGATTTATTCTTTATACATTAAAATGGTCTAGTCACATAATAAGTACCTTGATTGAGGTATTTTCCATTCAATGATTCAATCTTTAATAATTAAAACACTCTTCGGGACGTCGAAGGGAACTCGAATAAGTTTAACTCAGAACTTTCATTTTCTTCCAAAGATTCAATCTTTATACATTAAAAAGGTTTAGTGACATGATAGGAACCGTTATTCAGTAATTTTCATTCAAAGATTCAAACTTTAATCTTTAAAACACGTTTCGTGACTTCAAAGGGATCTCGAATAAGTTTAGCTCAAAACTCTCATTTTCTTTAAAAGATTCAATCTTTATACATCAAAATGGTCTTGTTACATAATAGGTACCTTGATTGCGGTATTTCCATTCAAAGATTTCATACTTACTCATTAAAACACTCTTCGGGATGTCGAAGGGAACTCGAATAAGTTTAACTCAAAACACTCATTTTCTTTCAAAGATTCAATCTCTGTGCATTAAAAAGGTTTAGTGACACGATAGGTACCTTTATTGAGTTATTTTCATTCACAGATTCAATCTTTACTCATTAAAACACTCTGTGTGACGTAAAAGTGATCTCGAATAAATTTAACTCAAAACTCTCATTTTCTTTCAAAGATTCAATCTTTATACATTAAAATTGTTTAGTGACATAATTGGTACCTTTATTGAGTTATTTTCATTCGAAGATTCAATCTTTACTCGTTAAAAGACTCATCGTGACTTCATGGGTAACTCAAAACTGTTTAGCTCAAAACTCTGATTTTCTTTCAATGATTCAATCTTTATACTCTAGAAAGGTCTAGTGACATAATAGGTTTATTATTGAGGTATTCTCATTCAAAGATTAAATCTTTACTCATTAAAGCACTCTTCGGGACGTAAAAGGGAACTTGAATAAGTTTAACTCAGAACTCTCATTTTCTTTCAGAGATTCAATCCTTATACGTTAAAATGGTCTAGTGACATAATAGATACCTTGATTGAGGTAATTTCATTCAAAGATTCGATCTTTACTCATTAAAGCACTCTTCGTGACGCCAAAGGGATCCCGAATAAGTTTAACTCAAAACTCTCATTTTCTTTCAAAGATTTAATCTTTATACATTAAAATGGTCTTGTGACATAATAGGTACCTTGATTGAGGTATTTCCACTCGAAGGTTCAATCTTTACTCATTAAAACACTCTTCGGGACGTCGATGGGATCCTGAATATGTTTAACTCAAAACTCTCATTTTCTTTCAAAGATTTAATCTTTATACATTAAAATGGTCTTGTGACATAATAGGTACCTTGATTGAGGCATTTCTATTCAAAGATTCAATTTTTACTCATTAAAACACTCTTCGGGACATCGCAGGGAACTTGAATAAGTTTAACCCAAAACTCTCATTTTCTTTCAAAGATTCAATCTTTATACGTTAAAATGGTTTAGTGACATAATAGGTACCTTTATTGAGTTATTTTCATGCGAAGATTCAATCTTTACTCATTAAAAGACTCTTCGTGATTTCATGGGTAACTCGAATAAGTTTAGCTCAAAACTCTGATTTTCTTTCAAAGATTCAATCTTTATACACTAAAAAGGTCTACTGACATATTAGGTACATTATTGAGGTATTTTCATTCAAAGACTCAACCCTTACTCATTAAAACACTCTTTTATATGTTAAAATGGTCTAGTGACATGATAGGTGCCTTGATTGAGGTAATTTCATTCAAAGATTTAATCTTTACTTATTAAAACACTCTTCGTGACGTGAAAGGGATCTCGAATAAGTTTAACTCAAAACTCTCATTTTTTTTCAAAGATTTAATCTTTATATATTAAAATGGTCTAGTGACATAATAGGTACCTAGATTGATGTATTTCTATTCAAAGATTCAATCTTTACTCATTAAAACACTCTTTGGGACGTCGAAGGGAACTCGAATAAGTTTAACTCGGAACTCTCATTTTCTTTCGAAGATTCAATCTTTATAAATTAAAAAAGTTTAATGACATGATAGGTACCTTTATTGAGTTAGTTTCATTCAAAGATTCAATCTTTACTCTTCAAAACACTCTCCGTGACGTCAAAGGGATCTCGAATAAGTTTAACTCAAAACTTTTATTTCCTTTCAAAGATTTAATCCTTATACATTAAAATGGTCTAGTGACATAATAAGTACCTTGATTGAGGTATTTCCATTCAATGATTCAATCTTTACTCTTTAAAACACTCTTCGAGACGTCGAAGGGAACTCGAATAAGTTTAACGCAGAACTTTCATATTCTTTTAAAGATTCAATCTTTACACATTAAAAAGGTTAAGTGACACGATAGGTACCTCTATTCAGTTATTTTCATTCAAAGATTCAATCTTTACACTTTAAAACACTCTTCGTGACGTCAAAGAGATCTCGAATAAGTTTAACTCAAAACTCTCATTTTCTTTCAAAGATTTATTCTTTATACATTAAAATGGTCTAGTCACATAATAAGTACCTTGATTGAGGTATTTTCCATTCAATGATTCAATCTTTAATAATTAAAACACTCTTCGGGACGTCGAAGGGAACTCGAATAAGTTTAACTCAGAACTTTCATTTTCTTCCAAAGATTCAATCTTTATACATTAAAAAGGTTTAGTGACATGATAGGAACCGTTATTCAGTAATTTTCATTCAAAGATTCAAACTTTAATCTTTAAAACACGTTTCGTGACTTCAAAGGGATCTCGAATAAGTTTAGCTCAAAACTCTCATTTTCTTTAAAAGATTCAATCTTTATACATCAAAATGGTCTTGTTACATAATAGGTACCTTGATTGCGGTATTTCCATTCAAAGATTTCATACTTACTCATTAAAACACTCTTCGGGATGTCGAAGGGAACTCGAATAAGTTTAACTCAAAACACTCATTTTCTTTCAAAGATTCAATCTCTGTGCATTAAAAAGGTTTAGTGACACGATAGGTACCTTTATTGAGTTATTTTCATTCACAGATTCAATCTTTACTCATTAAAACACTCTGTGTGACGTAAAAGTGATCTCGAATAAATTTAACTCAAAACTCTCATTTTCTTTCAAAGATTCAATCTTTATACATTAAAATTGTTTAGTGACATAATTGGTACCTTTATTGAGTTATTTTCATTCGAAGATTCAATCTTTACTCGTTAAAAGACTCATCGTGACTTCATGGGTAACTCAAAACTGTTTAGCTCAAAACTCTGATTTTCTTTCAATGATTCAATCTTTATACTCTAGAAAGGTCTAGTGACATAATAGGTTTATTATTGAGGTATTCTCATTCAAAGATTAAATCTTTACTCATTAAAGCACTCTTCGGGACGTAAAAGGGAACTTGAATAAGTTTAACTCAGAACTCTCATTTTCTTTCAGAGATTCAATCCTTATACGTTAAAATGGTCTAGTGACATAATAGATACCTTGATTGAGGTAATTTCATTCAAAGATTCGATCTTTACTCATTAAAGCACTCTTCGTGACGCCAAAGGGATCCCGAATAAGTTTAACTCAAAACTCTCATTTTCTTTCAAAGATTTAATCTTTATACATTAAAATGGTCTTGTGACATAATAGGTACCTTGATTGAGGTATTTCCACTCGAAGGTTCAATCTTTACTCATTAAAACACTCTTCGGGACGTCGATGGGATCCTGAATATGTTTAACTCAAAACTCTCATTTTCTTTCAAAGATTTAATCTTTATACATTAAAATGGTCTTGTGACATAATAGGTACCTTGATTGAGGCATTTCTATTCAAAGATTCAATTTTTACTCATTAAAACACTCTTCGGGACATCGCAGGGAACTTGAATAAGTTTAACCCAAAACTCTCATTTTCTTTCAAAGATTCAATCTTTATACGTTAAAATGGTTTAGTGACATAATAGGTACCTTTATTGAGTTATTTTCATGCGAAGATTCAATCTTTACTCATTAAAAGACTCTTCGTGATTTCATGGGTAACTCGAATAAGTTTAGCTCAAAACTCTGATTTTCTTTCAAAGATTCAATCTTTATACACTAAAAAGGTCTACTGACATATTAGGTACATTATTGAGGTATTTTCATTCAAAGACTCAACCCTTACTCATTAAAACACTCTTTTATACGTTAAAATGGTCTAGTGACATGATAGGTACCTTGATTGAGGTAATTTCATTCAAAGATTTAATCTTTACTTATTAAAACACTCTTCGTGACGTGAAAGGGATCTCGAATAAGTTTAACTCAAAACTCTCATTTTTTTTCAAAGATTTAATCTTTATATATTAAAATGGTCTAGTGACATAATAGGTACCTAGATTGATGTATTTCTATTCAAAGATTCAATCTTTACTCATTAAAACACTCTTTGGGACGTCGAAGGGAACTCGAATAAGTTTAACTCGGAACTCTCATTTTCTTTCGAAGATTCAATCTTTATAAATTAAAAAAGTTTAATGACATGATAGGTACCTTTATTGAGTTAGTTTCATTCAAAGATTCAATCTTTACTCTTCAAAACACTCTCCGTGACGTCAAAGGGATCTCGAATAAGTTTAACTCAAAACTTTTATTTCCTTTCAAAGATTTAATCCTTATACATTAAAATGGTCTAGTGACATAATAAGTACCTTGATTGAGGTATTTCCATTCAATGATTCAATCTTTACTCTTTAAAACACACTTCGAGACGTCGAAGGGAACTCGAATAAGTTTAACGCAGAACTTTCATATTCTTTTAAAGATTCAATCTTTACACATTAAAAAGGTTAAGTGACACGATAGGTACCTCTATTCAGTTATTTTCATTCAAAGATTCAATCTTTACACTTTAAAACACTCTTCGTGACGTCAAAGAGATCTCGAATAAGTTTAACTCAAAACTCTCATTTTCTTTCAAAGATTTATTCTTTATACATTAAAATGGTCTAGTCACATAATAAGTACCTTGATTGAGGTATTTTCCATTCAATGATTCAATCTTTAATAATTAAAACACTCTTCGGGACGTCGAAGGGAACTCGAATAAGTTTAACTCAGAACTTTCATTTTCTTCCAAAGATTCAATCTTTATACATTAAAAAGGTTTAGTGACATGATAGGAACCGTTATTCAGTAATTTTCATTCAAAGATTCAAACTTTAATCTTTAAAACACGTTTCGTGACTTCAAAGGGATCTCGAATAAGTTTAGCTCAAAACTCTCATTTTCTTTAAAAGATTCAATCTTTATACATCAAAATGGTCTTGTTACATAATAGGTACCTTGATTGCGGTATTTCCATTCAAAGATTTCATACTTACTCATTAAAACACTCTTCGGGATGTCGAAGGGAACTCGAATAAGTTTAACTCAAAACACTCATTTTCTTTCAAAGATTCAATCTCTGTGCATTAAAAAGGTTTAGTGACACGATAGGTACCTTTATTGAGTTATTTTCATTCACAGATTCAATCTTTACTCATTAAAACACTCTGTGTGACGTAAAAGTGATCTCGAATAAATTTAACTCAAAACTCTCATTTTCTTTCAAAGATTCAATCTTTATACATTAAAATTGTTTAGTGACATAATTGGTACCTTTATTGAGTTATTTTCATTCGAAGATTCAATCTTTACTCGTTAAAAGACTCATCGTGACTTCATGGGTAACTCAAAACTGTTTAGCTCAAAACTCTGATTTTCTTTCAATGATTCAATCTTTATACTCTAGAAAGGTCTAGTGACATAATAGGTTTATTATTGAGGTATTCTCATTCAAAGATTAAATCTTTACTCATTAAAGCACTCTTCGGGACGTAAAAGGGAAGTTGAATAAGTTTAACTCAGAACTCTCATTTTCTTTCAGAGATTCAATCCTTATACGTTAAAATGGTCTAGTGACATAATAGATACCTTGATTGAGGTAATTTCATTCAAAGATTCGATCTTTACTCATTAAAGCACTCTTCGTGACGCCAAAGGGATCCCGAATAAGTTTAACTCAAAACTCTCATTTTCTTTCAAAGATTTAATCTTTATACATTAAAATGGTCTTGTGACATAATAGGTACCTTGATTGAGGTATTTCCACTCGAAGGTTCAATCTTTACTCATTAAAACACTCTTCGGGACGTCGATGGGATCCTGAATATGTTTAACTCAAAACTCTCATTTTCTTTCAAAGATTTAATCTTTATACATTAAAATGGTCTTGTGACATAATAGGTACCTTGATTGAGGCATTTCTATTCAAAGATTCAATTTTTACTCATTAAAACACTCTTCGGGACATCGCAGGGAACTTGAATAAGTTTAACCCAAAACTCTCATTTTCTTTCAAAGATTCAATCTTTATACGTTAAAATGGTTTAGTGACATAATAGGTACCTTTATTGAGTTATTTTCATGCGAAGATTCAATCTTTACTCATTAAAAGACTCTTCGTGATTTCATGGGTAACTCGAATAAGTTTAGCTCAAAACTCTGATTTTCTTTCAAAGATTCAATCTTTATACACTAAAAAGGTCTACTGACATATTAGGTACATTATTGAGGTATTTTCATTCAAAGACTCAACCCTTACTCATTAAAACACTCTTTTATATGTTAAAATGGTCTAGTGACATGATAGGTACCTTGATTGAGGTAATTTCATTCAAAGATTTAATCTTTACTTATTAAAACACTCTTCGTGACGTGAAAGGGATCTCGAATAAGTTTAACTCAAAACTCTCATTTTTTTTCAAAGATTTAATCTTTATATATTAAAATGGTCTAGTGACATAATAGGTACCTAGATTGATGTATTTCTATTCAAAGATTCAATCTTTACTCATTAAAACACTCTTTGGGACGTCGAAGGGAACTCGAATAAGTTTAACTCGGAACTCTCATTTTCTTTCGAAGATTCAATCTTTATAAATTAAAAAAGTTTAATGACATGATAGGTACCTTTATTGAGTTAGTTTCATTCAAAGATTCAATCTTTACTCTTCAAAACACTCTCCGTGACGTCAAAGGGATCTCGAATAAGTTTAACTCAAAACTTTTATTTCCTTTCAAAGATTTAATCCTTATACATTAAAATGGTCTAGTGACATAATAAGTACCTTGATTGAGGTATTTCCATTCAATGATTCAATCTTTACTCTTTAAAACACTCTTCGAGACGTCGAAGGGAACTCGAATAAGTTTAACGCAGAACTTTCATATTCTTTTAAAGATTCAATCTTTACACATTAAAAAGGTTAAGTGACACGATAGGTACCTCTATTCAGTTATTTTCATTCAAAGATTCAATCTTTACACTTTAAAACACTCTTCGTGACGTCAAAGAGATCTCGAATAAGTTTAACTCAAAACTCTCATTTTCTTTCAAAGATTTATTCTTTATACATTAAAATGGTCTAGTCACATAATAAGTACCTTGATTGAGGTATTTTCCATTCAATGATTCAATCTTTAATAATTAAAACACTCTTCGGGACGTCGAAGGGAACTCGAATAAGTTTAACTCAGAACTTTCATTTTCTTCCAAAGATTCAATCTTTATACATTAAAAAGGTTTAGTGACATGATAGGAACCGTTATTCAGTAATTTTCATTCAAAGATTCAAACTTTAATCTTTAAAACACGTTTCGTGACTTCAAAGGGATCTCGAATAAGTTTAGCTCAAAACTCTCATTTTCTTTAAAAGATTCAATCTTTATACATCAAAATGGTCTTGTTACATAATAGGTACCTTGATTGCGGTATTTCCATTCAAAGATTTCATACTTACTCATTAAAACACTCTTCGGGATGTCGAAGGGAACTCGAATAAGTTTAACTCAAAACACTCATTTTCTTTCAAAGATTCAATCTCTGTGCATTAAAAAGGTTTAGTGACACGATAGGTACCTTTATTGAGTTATTTTCATTCACAGATTCAATCTTTACTCATTAAAACACTCTGTGTGACGTAAAAGTGATCTCGAATAAATTTAACTCAAAACTCTCATTTTCTTTCAAAGATTCAATCTTTATACATTAAAATTGTTTAGTGACATAATTGGTACCTTTATTGAGTTATTTTCATTCGAAGATTCAATCTTTACTCGTTAAAAGACTCATCGTGACTTCATGGGTAACTCAAAACTGTTTAGCTCAAAACTCTGATTTTCTTTCAATGATTCAATCTTTATACTCTAGAAAGGTCTAGTGACATAATAGGTTTATTATTGAGGTATTCTCATTCAAAGATTAAATCTTTACTCATTAAAGCACTCTTCGGGACGTAAAAGGGAACTTGAATAAGTTTAACTCAGAACTCTCATTTTCTTTCAGAGATTCAATCCTTATACGTTAAAATGGTCTAGTGACATAATAGATACCTTGATTGAGGTAATTTCATTCAAAGATTCGATCTTTACTCATTAAAGCACTCTTCGTGACGCCAAAGGGATCCCGAATAAGTTTAACTCAAAACTCTCATTTTCTTTCAAAGATTTAATCTTTATACATTAAAATGGTCTTGTGACATAATAGGTACCTTGATTGAGGTATTTCCACTCGAAGGTTCAATCTTTACTCATTAAAACACTCTTCGGGACGTCGATGGGATCCTGAATATGTTTAACTCAAAACTCTCATTTTCTTTCAAAGATTTAATCTTTATACATTAAAATGGTCTTGTGACATAATAGGTACCTTGATTGAGGCATTTCTATTCAAAGATTCAATTTTTACTCATTAAAACACTCTTCGGGACATCGCAGGGAACTTGAATAAGTTTAACCCAAAACTCTCATTTTCTTTCAAAGATTCAATCTTTATACGTTAAAATGGTTTAGTGACATAATAGGTACCTTTATTGAGTTATTTTCATGCGAAGATTCAATCTTTACTCATTAAAAGACTCTTCGTGATTTCATGGGTAACTCGAATAAGTTTAGCTCAAAACTCTGATTTTCTTTCAAAGATTCAATCTTTATACACTAAAAAGGTCTACTGACATATTAGGTACATTATTGAGGTATTTTCATTCAAAGACTCAACCCTTACTCATTAAAACACTCTTTTATACGTTAAAATGGTCTAGTGACATGATAGGTACCTTGATTGAGGTAATTTCATTCAAAGATTTAATCTTTACTTATTAAAACACTCTTCGTGACGTGAAAGGGATCTCGAATAAGTTTAACTCAAAACTCTCATTTTTTTTCAAAGATTTAATCTTTATATATTAAAATGGTCTAGTGACATAATAGGTACCTAGATTGATGTATTTCTATTCAAAGATTCAATCTTTACTCATTAAAACACTCTTTGGGACGTCGAAGGGAACTCGAATAAGTTTAACTCGGAACTCTCATTTTCTTTCGAAGATTCAATCTTTATAAATTAAAAAAGTTTAATGACATGATAGGTACCTTTATTGAGTTAGTTTCATTCAAAGATTCAATCTTTACTCTTCAAAACACTCTCCGTGACGTCAAAGGGATCTCGAATAAGTTTAACTCAAAACTTTTATTTCCTTTCAAAGATTTAATCCTTATACATTAAAATGGTCTAGTGACATAATAAGTACCTTGATTGAGGTATTTCCATTCAATGATTCAATCTTTACTCTTTAAAACACACTTCGAGACGTCGAAGGGAACTCGAATAAGTTTAACGCAGAACTTTCATATTCTTTTAAAGATTCAATCTTTACACATTAAAAAGGTTAAGTGACACGATAGGTACCTCTATTCAGTTATTTTCATTCAAAGATTCAATCTTTACACTTTAAAACACTCTTCGTGACGTCAAAGAGATCTCGAATAAGTTTAACTCAAAACTCTCATTTTCTTTCAAAGATTTATTCTTTATACATTAAAATGGTCTAGTCACATAATAAGTACCTTGATTGAGGTATTTTCCATTCAATGATTCAATCTTTAATAATTAAAACACTCTTCGGGACGTCGAAGGGAACTCGAATAAGTTTAACTCAGAACTTTCATTTTCTTCCAAAGATTCAATCTTTATACATTAAAAAGGTTTAGTGACATGATAGGAACCGTTATTCAGTAATTTTCATTCAAAGATTCAAACTTTAATCTTTAAAACACGTTTCGTGACTTCAAAGGGATCTCGAATAAGTTTAGCTCAAAACTCTCATTTTCTTTAAAAGATTCAATCTTTATACATCAAAATGGTCTTGTTACATAATAGGTACCTTGATTGCGGTATTTCCATTCAAAGATTTCATACTTACTCATTAAAACACTCTTCGGGATGTCGAAGGGAACTCGAATAAGTTTAACTCAAAACACTCATTTTCTTTCAAAGATTCAATCTCTGTGCATTAAAAAGGTTTAGTGACACGATAGGTACCTTTATTGAGTTATTTTCATTCACAGATTCAATCTTTACTCATTAAAACACTCTGTGTGACGTAAAAGTGATCTCGAATAAATTTAACTCAAAACTCTCATTTTCTTTCAAAGATTCAATCTTTATACATTAAAATTGTTTAGTGACATAATTGGTACCTTTATTGAGTTATTTTCATTCGAAGATTCAATCTTTACTCGTTAAAAGACTCATCGTGACTTCATGGGTAACTCAAAACTGTTTAGCTCAAAACTCTGATTTTCTTTCAATGATTCAATCTTTATACTCTAGAAAGGTCTAGTGACATAATAGGTTTATTATTGAGGTATTCTCATTCAAAGATTAAATCTTTACTCATTAAAGCACTCTTCGGGACGTAAAAGGGAACTTGAATAAGTTTAACTCAGAACTCTCATTTTCTTTCAGAGATTCAATCCTTATACGTTAAAATGGTCTAGTGACATAATAGATACCTTGATTGAGGTAATTTCATTCAAAGATTCGATCTTTACTCATTAAAGCACTCTTCGTGACGCCAAAGGGATCCCGAATAAGTTTAACTCAAAACTCTCATTTTCTTTCAAAGATTTAATCTTTATACATTAAAATGGTCTTGTGACATAATAGGTACCTTGATTGAGGTATTTCCACTCGAAGGTTCAATCTTTACTCATTAAAACACTCTTCGGGACGTCGATGGGATCCTGAATATGTTTAACTCAAAACACTCATTTTCTTTCAAAGATTTAATCTTTATACATTAAAATGGTCTTGTGACATAATAGGTACCTTGATTGAGGCATTTCTATTCAAAGATTCAATTTTTACTCATTAAAACACTCTTCGGGACATCGCAGGGAACTTGAATAAGTTTAACCCAAAACTCTCATTTTCTTTCAAAGATTCAATCTTTATACGTTAAAATGGTTTAGTGACATAATAGGTACCTTTATTGAGTTATTTTCATGCGAAGATTCAATCTTTACTCATTAAAAGACTCTTCGTGATTTCATGGGTAACTCGAATAAGTTTAGCTCAAAACTCTGATTTTCTTTCAAAGATTCAATCTTTATACACTAAAAAGGTCTACTGACATATTAGGTACATTATTGAGGTATTTTCATTCAAAGACTCAACCCTTACTCATTAAAACACTCTTTTATACGTTAAAATGGTCTAGTGACATGATAGGTACCTTGATTGAGGTAATTTCATTCAAAGATTTAATCTTTACTTATTAAAACACTCTTCGTGACGTGAAAGGGATCTCGAATAAGTTTAACTCAAAACTCTCATTTTTTTTCAAAGATTTAATCTTTATATATTAAAATGGTCTAGTGACATAATAGGTACCTAGATTGATGTATTTCTATTCAAAGATTCAATCTTTACTCATTAAAACACTCTTTGGGACGTCGAAGGGAACTCGAATAAGTTTAACTCGGAACTCTCATTTTCTTTCGAAGATTCAATCTTTATAAATTAAAAAAGTTTAATGACATGATAGGTACCTTTATTGAGTTAGTTTCATTCAAAGATTCAATCTTTACTCTTCAAAACACTCTCCGTGACGTCAAAGGGATCTCGAATAAGTTTAACTCAAAACTTTTATTTCCTTTCAAAGATTTAATCCTTATACATTAAAATGGTCTAGTGACATAATAAGTACCTTGATTGAGGTATTTCCATTCAATGATTCAATCTTTACTCTTTAAAACACTCTTCGAGACGTCGAAGGGAACTCGAATAAGTTTAACGCAGAACTTTCATATTCTTTTAAAGATTCAATCTTTACACATTAAAAAGGTTAAGTGACACGATAGGTACCTCTATTCAGTTATTTTCATTCAAAGATTCAATCTTTACACTTTAAAACACTCTTCGTGACGTCAAAGAGATCTCGAATAAGTTTAACTCAAAACTCTCATTTTCTTTCAAAGATTTATTCTTTATACATTAAAATGGTCTAGTCACATAATAAGTACCTTGATTGAGGTATTTTCCATTCAATGATTCAATCTTTAATAATTAAAACACTCTTCGGGACGTCGAAGGGAACTCGAATAAGTTTAACTCAGAACTTTCATTTTCTTCCAAAGATTCAATCTTTATACATTAAAAAGGTTTAGTGACATGATAGGAACCGTTATTCAGTAATTTTCATTCAAAGATTCAAACTTTAATCTTTAAAACACGTTTCGTGACTTCAAAGGGATCTCGAATAAGTTTAGCTCAAAACTCTCATTTTCTTTAAAAGATTCAATCTTTATACATCAAAATGGTCTTGTTACATAATAGGTACCTTGATTGCGGTATTTCCATTCAAAGATTTCATACTTACTCATTAAAACACTCTTCGGGATGTCGAAGGGAACTCGAATAAGTTTAACTCAAAACACTCATTTTCTTTCAAAGATTCAATCTCTGTGCATTAAAAAGGTTTAGTGACACGATAGGTACCTTTATTGAGTTATTTTCATTCACAGATTCAATCTTTACTCATTAAAACACTCTGTGTGACGTAAAAGTGATCTCGAATAAATTTAACTCAAAACTCTCATTTTCTTTCAAAGATTCAATCTTTATACATTAAAATTGTTTAGTGACATAATTGGTACCTTTATTGAGTTATTTTCATTCGAAGATTCAATCTTTACTCGTTAAAAGACTCATCGTGACTTCATGGGTAACTCAAAACTGTTTAGCTCAAAACTCTGATTTTCTTTCAATGATTCAATCTTTATACTCTAAAAAGGTCTAGTGACATAATAGGTTTATTATTGAGGTATTCTCATTCAAAGATTAAATCTTTACTCATTAAAACACTCTTCGGGACGTAAAAGGGAACTTGAATAAGTTTAACTCAGAACTCTCATTTTCTTTCAGAGATTCAATCTTTATACGTTAAAATGGTCTAGTGACATAATAGATACCTTGATTGAGGTAATTTCATTCAAAGATTCGATCTTTACTCATTAAAGCACTCTTCGTGACGCCAAAGGGATCCCGAATAAGTTTAACTCAAAACTCTCATTTTCTTTCAAAGATTTAATCTTTATACATTAAAATGGTCTTGTGACATAATAGGTACCTTGATTGAGGTATTTCCACTCGAAGGTTCAATCTTTACTCATTAAAACACTCTTCGGGACGTCGATGGGATCCTGAATATGTTTAACTCAAAACTCTCATTTTCTTTCAAAGATTTAATCTTTATACATTAAAATGGTCTTGTGACATAATAGGTACCTTGATTGAGGCATTTCTATTCAAAGATTCAATTTTTACTCATTAAAACACTCTTCGGGACATCGCAGGGAACTTGAATAAGTTTAACTCAAAACTCTCATTTTCTTTCAAAGATTCAATCTTTATACGTTAAAATGGTTTAGTGACATAATAGGTACCTTTATTGAGTTATTTTCATGCGAAGATTCAATCTTTACTCATTAAAAGACTCTTCGTGATTTCATGGGTAACTCGAATAAGTTTAGCTCAAAACTCTGATTTTCTTTCAAAGATTCAATCTTTATACACTAAAAAGGTCTACTGACATATTAGGTACATTATTGAGGTATTTTCATTCAAAGACTCAACCCTTACTCATTAAAACACTCTTTTATATGTTAAAATGGTCTAGTGACATGATAGGTACCTTGATTGAGGTAATTTCATTCAAAGATTTAATCTTTACTTATTAAAACACTCTTCGTGACGTGAAAGGGATCTCGAATAAGTTTAACTCAAAACTCTCATTTTTTTTCAAAGATTTAATCTTTATATATTAAAATGGTCTAGTGACATAATAGGTACCTAGATTGATGTATTTCTATTCAAAGATTCAATCTTTACTCATTAAAACACTCTTTGGGACGTCGAAGGGAACTCGAATAAGTTTAACTCGGAACTCTCATTTTCTTTCGAAGATTCAATCTTTATAAATTAAAAAAGTTTAATGACATGATAGGTACCTTTATTGAGTTAGTTTCATTCAAAGATTCAATCTTTACTCTTCAAAACACTCTCCGTGACGTCAAAGGGATCTCGAATAAGTTTAACTCAAAACTTTTATTTCCTTTCAAAGATTTAATCCTTATACATTAAAATGGTCTAGTGACATAATAAGTACCTTGATTGAGGTATTTCCATTCAATGATTCAATCTTTACTCTTTAAAACACTCTTCGAGACGTCGAAGGGAACTCGAATAAGTTTAACGCAGAACTTTCATATTCTTTTAAAGATTCAATCTTTACACATTAAAAAGGTTAAGTGACACGATAGGTACCTCTATTCAGTTATTTTCATTCAAAGATTCAATCTTTACACTTTAAAACACTCTTCGTGACGTCAAAGAGATCTCGAATAAGTTTAACTCAAAACTCTCATTTTCTTTCAAAGATTTATTCTTTATACATTAAAATGGTCTAGTCACATAATAAGTACCTTGATTGAGGTATTTTCCATTCAATGATTCAATCTTTAATAATTAAAACACTCTTCGGGACGTCGAAGGGAACTCGAATAAGTTTAACTCAGAACTTTCATTTTCTTCCAAAGATTCAATCTTTATACATTAAAAAGGTTTAGTGACATGATAGGAACCGTTATTCAGTAATTTTCATTCAAAGATTCAAACTTTAATCTTTAAAACACGTTTCGTGACTTCAAAGGGATCTCGAATAAGTTTAGCTCAAAACTCTCATTTTCTTTAAAAGATTCAATCTTTATACATCAAAATGGTCTTGTTACATAATAGGTACCTTGATTGCGGTATTTCCATTCAAAGATTTCATACTTACTCATTAAAACACTCTTCGGGATGTCGAAGGGAACTCGAATAAGTTTAACTCAAAACACTCATTTTCTTTCAAAGATTCAATCTCTGTGCATTAAAAAGGTTTAGTGACACGATAGGTACCTTTATTGAGTTATTTTCATTCACAGATTCAATCTTTACTCATTAAAACACTCTGTGTGACGTAAAAGTGATCTCGAATAAATTTAACTCAAAACTCTCATTTTCTTTCAAAGATTCAATCTTTATACATTAAAATTGTTTAGTGACATAATTGGTACCTTTATTGAGTTATTTTCATTCGAAGATTCAATCTTTACTCGTTAAAAGACTCATCGTGACTTCATGGGTAACTCAAAACTGTTTAGCTCAAAACTCTGATTTTCTTTCAATGATTCAATCTTTATACTCTAGAAAGGTCTAGTGACATAATAGGTTTATTATTGAGGTATTCTCATTCAAAGATTAAATCTTTACTCATTAAAGCACTCTTCGGGACGTAAAAGGGAACTTGAATAAGTTTAACTCAGAACTCTCATTTTCTTTCAGAGATTCAATCTTTATACGTTAAAATGGTCTAGTGACATAATAGATACCTTGATTGAGGTAATTTCATTCAAAGATTCGATCTTTACTCATTAAAGCACTCTTCGTGACGCCAAAGGGATCCCGAATAAGTTTAACTCAAAACTCTCATTTTCTTTCAAAGATTTAATCTTTATACATTAAAATGGTCTTGTGACATAATAGGTACCTTGATTGAGGTATTTCCACTCGAAGGTTCAATCTTTACTCATTAAAACACTCTTCGGGACGTCGATGGGATCCTGAATATGTTTAACTCAAAACTCTCATTTTCTTTCAAAGATTTAATCTTTATACATTAAAATGGTCTTGTGACATAATAGGTACCTTGATTGAGGCATTTCTATTCAAAGATTCAATTTTTACTCATTAAAACACTCTTCGGGACATCGCAGGGAACTTGAATAAGTTTAACCCAAAACTCTCATTTTCTTTCAAAGATTCAATCTTTATACGTTAAAATGGTTTAGTGACATAATAGGTACCTTTATTGAGTTATTTTCATGCGAAGATTCAATCTTTACTCATTAAAAGACTCTTCGTGATTTCATGGGTAACTCGAATAAGTTTAGCTCAAAACTCTGATTTTCTTTCAAAGATTCAATCTTTATACACTAAAAAGGTCTACTGACATATTAGGTACATTATTGAGGTATTTTCATTCAAAGACTCAACCCTTACTCATTAAAACACTCTTTTATACGTTAAAATGGTCTAGTGACATGATAGGTACCTTGATTGAGGTAATTTCATTCAAAGATTTAATCTTTACTTATTAAAACACTCTTCGTGACGTGAAAGGGATCTCGAATAAGTTTAACTCAAAACTCTCATTTTTTTTCAAAGATTTAATCTTTATATATTAAAATGGTCTAGTGACATAATAGGTACCTAGATTGATGTATTTCTATTCAAAGATTCAATCTTTACTCATTAAAACCCTCTTTGGGACGTCGAAGGGAACTCGAATAAGTTTAACTCGGAACTCTCATTTTCTTTCGAAGATTCAATCTTTATAAATTAAAAAAGTTTAATGACATGATAGGTACCTTTATTGAGTTAGTTTCATTCAAAGATTCAATCTTTACTCTTCAAAACACTCTCCGTGATGTCAAAGGGATCTCGAATAAGTTTAACTCAAAACTTTTATTTCCTTTCAAAGATTTAATCCTTATACATTAAAATGGTCTAGTGACATAATAAGTACCTTGATTGAGGTATTTCCATTCAATGATTCAATCTTTACTCTTTAAAACACTCTTCGAGACGTCGAAGGGAACTCGAATAAGTTTAACGCAGAACTTTCATATTCTTTTAAAGATTCAATCTTTACACATTAAAAAGGTTAAGTGACACGATAGGTACCTCTATTCAGTTATTTTCATTCAAAGATTCAATCTTTACACTTTAAAACACTCTTCGTGACGTCAAAGAGATCTCGAATAAGTTTAACTCAAAACTCTCATTTTCTTTCAAAGATTTATTCTTTATACATTAAAATGGTCTAGTCACATAATAAGTACCTTGATTGAGGTATTTTCCATTCAATGATTCAATCTTTAATAATTAAAACACTCTTCGGGACGTCGAAGGGAACTCGAATAAGTTTAACTCAGAACTTTCATTTTCTTCCAAAGATTCAATCTTTATACATTAAAAAGGTTTAGTGACATGATAGGAACCGTTATTCAGTAATTTTCATTCAAAGATTCAAACTTTAATCTTTAAAACACGTTTCGTGACTTCAAAGGGATCTCGAATAAGTTTAGCTCAAAACTCTCATTTTCTTTAAAAGATTCAATCTTTATACATCAAAATGGTCTTGTTACATAATAGGTACCTTGATTGCGGTATTTCCATTCAAAGATTTCATACTTACTCATTAAAACACTCTTCGGGATGTCGAAGGGAACTCGAATAAGTTTAACTCAAAACACTCATTTTCTTTCAAAGATTCAATCTCTGTGCATTAAAAAGGTTTAGTGACACGATAGGTACCTTTATTGAGTTATTTTCATTCACAGATTCAATCTTTACTCATTAAAACACTCTGTGTGACGTAAAAGTGATCTCGAATAAATTTAACTCAAAACTCTCATTTTCTTTCAAAGATTCAATCTTTATACATTAAAATTGTTTAGTGACATAATTGGTACCTTTATTGAGTTATTTTCATTCGAAGATTCAATCTTTACTCGTTAAAAGACTCATCGTGACTTCATGGGTAACTCAAAACTGTTTAGCTCAAAACTCTGATTTTCTTTCAATGATTCAATCTTTATACTCTAGAAAGGTCTAGTGACATAATAGGTTTATTATTGAGGTATTCTCATTCAAAGATTAAATCTTTACTCATTAAAACACTCTTCGGGACGTAAAAGGGAACTTGAATAAGTTTAACTCAGAACTCTCATTTTCTTTCAGAGATTCAATCTTTATACGTTAAAATGGTCTAGTGACATAATAGATACCTTGATTGAGGTAATTTCATTCAAAGATTCGATCTTTACTCATTAAAGCACTCTTCGTGACGCCAAAGGGATCCCGAATAAGTTTAACTCAAAACTCTCATTTTCTTTCAAAGATTTAATCTTTATACATTAAAATGGTCTTGTGACATAATAGGTACCTTGATTGAGGTATTTCCACTCGAAGGTTCAATCTTTACTCATTAAAACACTCTTCGGGACGTCGATGGGATCCTGAATATGTTTAACTCAAAACTCTCATTTTCTTTCAAAGATTTAATCTTTATACATTAAAATGGTCTTGTGACATAATAGGTACCTTGATTGAGGCATTTCTATTCAAAGATTCAATTTTTACTCATTAAAACACTCTTCGGGACATCGAAGGGAACTTGAATAAGTTTAACTCAAAACTCTCATTTTCTTTCAAAGATTCAATCTTTATACGTTAAAATGGTTTAGTGACATAATAGGTACCTTTATTGAGTTATTTTCATGTGAAGATTCAATCTTTACTCATTAAAAGACTCTTCGTGATTTCATGGGTAACTCGAATAAGTTTAGCTCAAAACTCTGATTTTCTTTCAAAGATTCAATCTTTATACACTAAAAAGGTCTACTGACATATTAGGTACATTATTGAGGTATTTTCATTCAAAGACTCAACCCTTACTCATTAAAACACTCTTTTATACGTTAAAATGGTCTAGTGACATGATAGGTACCTTGATTGAGGTAATTTCATTCAAAGATTTAATCTTTACTTATTAAAACACTCTTCGTGACGTGAAAGGGATCTCGAATAAGTTTAACTCAAAACTCTCATTTTTTTTCAAAGATTTAATCTTTATATATTAAAATGGTCTAGTGACATAATAGGTACCTAGATTGATGTATTTCTATTCAAAGATTCAATCTTTACTCATTAAAACACTCTTTGGGACGTCGAAGGGAACTCGAATAAGTTTAACTCGGAACTCTCATTTTCTTTCGAAGATTCAATCTTTATAAATTAAAAAAGTTTAATGACATGATAGGTACCTTTATTGAGTTAGTTTCATTCAAAGATTCAATCTTTACTCTTCAAAACACTCTCCGTGACGTCAAAGGGATCTCGAATAAGTTTAACTCAAAACTTTTATTTCCTTTCAAAGATTTAATCCTTATACATTAAAATGGTCTAGTGACATAATAAGTACCTTGATTGAGGTATTTCCATTCAATGATTCAATCTTTACTCTTTAAAACACTCTTCGAGACGTCGAAGGGAACTCGAATAAGTTTAACGCAGAACTTTCATATTCTTTTAAAGATTCAATCTTTACACATTAAAAAGGTTAAGTGACACGATAGGTACCTCTATTCAGTTATTTTCATTCAAAGATTCAATCTTTACACTTTAAAACACTCTTCGTGACGTCAAAGAGATCTCGAATAAGTTTAACTCAAAACTCTCATTTTCTTTCAAAGATTTATTCTTTATACATTAAAATGGTCTAGTCACATAATAAGTACCTTGATTGAGGTATTTTCCATTCAATGATTCAATCTTTAATAATTAAAACACTCTTCGGGACGTCGAAGGGAACTCGAATAAGTTTAACTCAGAACTTTCATTTTCTTCCAAAGATTCAATCTTTATACATTAAAAAGGTTTAGTGACATGATAGGAACCGTTATTCAGTAATTTTCATTCAAAGATTCAAACTTTAATCTTTAAAACACGTTTCGTGACTTCAAAGGGATCTCGAATAAGTTTAGCTCAAAACTCTCATTTTCTTTAAAAGATTCAATCTTTATACATCAAAATGGTCTTGTTACATAATAGGTACCTTGATTGCGGTATTTCCATTCAAAGATTTCATACTTACTCATTAAAACACTCTTCGGGATGTCGAAGGGAACTCGAATAAGTTTAACTCAAAACACTCATTTTCTTTCAAAGATTCAATCTCTGTGCATTAAAAAGGTTTAGTGACACGATAGGTACCTTTATTGAGTTATTTTCATTCACAGATTCAATCTTTACTCATTAAAACACTCTGTGTGACGTAAAAGTGATCTCGAATAAATTTAACTCAAAACTCTCATTTTCTTTCAAAGATTCAATCTTTATACATTAAAATTGTTTAGTGACATAATTGGTACCTTTATTGAGTTATTTTCATTCGAAGATTCAATCTTTACTCGTTAAAAGACTCATCGTGACTTCATGGGTAACTCAAAACTGTTTAGCTCAAAACTCTGATTTTCTTTCAATGATTCAATCTTTATACTCTAGAAAGGTCTAGTGACATAATAGGTTTATTATTGAGGTATTCTCATTCAAAGATTAAATCTTTACTCATTAAAACACTCTTCGGGACGTAAAAGGGAACTTGAATAAGTTTAACTCAGAACTCTCATTTTCTTTCAGAGATTCAATCTTTATACGTTAAAATGGTCTAGTGACATAATAGATACCTTGATTGAGGTAATTTCATTCAAAGATTCGATCTTTACTCATTAAAGCACTCTTCGTGACGCCAAAGGGATCCCGAATAAGTTTAACTCAAAACTCTCATTTTCTTTCAAAGATTTAATCTTTATACATTAAAATGGTCTTGTGACATAATAGGTACCTTGATTGAGGTATTTCCACTCGAAGGTTCAATCTTTACTCATTAAAACACTCTTCGGGACGTCGATGGGATCCTGAATATGTTTAACTCAAAACTCTCATTTTCTTTCAAAGATTTAATCTTTATACATTAAAATGGTCTTGTGACATAATAGGTACCTTGATTGAGGCATTTCTATTCAAAGATTCAATTTTTACTCATTAAAACACTCTTCGGGACATCGCAGGGAACTTGAATAAGTTTAACTCAAAACTCTCATTTTCTTTCAAAGATTCAATCTTTATACGTTAAAATGGTTTAGTGACATAATAGGTACCTTTATTGAGTTATTTTCATGCGAAGATTCAATCTTTACTCATTAAAAGACTCTTCGTGATTTCATGGGTAACTCGAATAAGTTTAGCTCAAAACTCTGATTTTCTTTCAAAGATTCAATCTTTATACACTAAAAAGGTCTACTGACATATTAGGTACATTATTGAGGTATTTTCATTCAAAGACTCAACCCTTACTCATTAAAACACTCTTTTATATGTTAAAATGGTCTAGTGACATGATAGGTACCTTGATTGAGGTAATTTCATTCAAAGATTTAATCTTTACTTATTAAAACACTCTTCGTGACGTGAAAGGGATCTCGAATAAGTTTAACTCAAAACTCTCATTTTTTTTCAAAGATTTAATCTTTATATATTAAAATGGTCTAGTGACATAATAGGTACCTAGATTGATGTATTTCTATTCAAAGATTCAATCTTTACTCATTAAAACACTCTTTGGGACGTCGAAGGGAACTCGAATAAGTTTAACTCGGAACTCTCATTTTCTTTCGAAGATTCAATCTTTATAAATTAAAAAAGTTTAATGACATGATAGGTACCTTTATTGAGTTAGTTTCATTCAAAGATTCAATCTTTACTCTTCAAAACACTCTCCGTGACGTCAAAGGGATCTCGAATAAGTTTAACTCAAAACTTTTATTTCCTTTCAAAGATTTAATCCTTATACATTAAAATGGTCTAGTGACATAATAAGTACCTTGATTGAGGTATTTCCATTCAATGATTCAATCTTTACTCTTTAAAACACTCTTCGAGACGTCGAAGGGAACTCGAATAAGTTTAACGCAGAACTTTCATATTCTTTTAAAGATTCAATCTTTACACATTAAAAAGGTTAAGTGACACGATAGGTACCTCTATTCAGTTATTTTCATTCAAAGATTCAATCTTTACACTTTAAAACACTCTTCGTGACGTCAAAGAGATCTCGAATAAGTTTAACTCAAAACTCTCATTTTCTTTCAAAGATTTATTCTTTATACATTAAAATGGTCTAGTCACATAATAAGTACCTTGATTGAGGTATTTTCCATTCAATGATTCAATCTTTAATAATTAAAACACTCTTCGGGACGTCGAAGGGAACTCGAATAAGTTTAACTCAGAACTTTCATTTTCTTCCAAAGATTCAATCTTTATACATTAAAAAGGTTTAGTGACATGATAGGAACCGTTATTCAGTAATTTTCATTCAAAGATTCAAACTTTAATCTTTAAAACACGTTTCGTGACTTCAAAGGGATCTCGAATAAGTTTAGCTCAAAACTCTCATTTTCTTTAAAAGATTCAATCTTTATACATCAAAATGGTCTTGTTACATAATAGGTACCTTGATTGCGGTATTTCCATTCAAAGATTTCATACTTACTCATTAAAACACTCTTCGGGATGTCGAAGGGAACTCGAATAAGTTTAACTCAAAACACTCATTTTCTTTCAAAGATTCAATCTCTGTGCATTAAAAAGGTTTAGTGACACGATAGGTACCTTTATTGAGTTATTTTCATTCACAGATTCAATCTTTACTCATTAAAACACTCTGTGTGACGTAAAAGTGATCTCGAATAAATTTAACTCAAAACTCTCATTTTCTTTCAAAGATTCAATCTTTATACATTAAAATTGTTTAGTGACATAATTGGTACCTTTATTGAGTTATTTTCATTCGAAGATTCAATCTTTACTCGTTAAAAGACTCATCGTGACTTCATGGGTAACTCAAAACTGTTTAGCTCAAAACTCTGATTTTCTTTCAATGATTCAATCTTTATACTCTAGAAAGGTCTAGTGACATAATAGGTTTATTATTGAGGTATTCTCATTCAAAGATTAAATCTTTACTCATTAAAGCACTCTTCGGGACGTAAAAGGGAACTTGAATAAGTTTAACTCAGAACTCTCATTTTCTTTCAGAGATTCAATCTTTATACGTTAAAATGGTCTAGTGACATAATAGATACCTTGATTGAGGTAATTTCATTCAAAGATTCGATCTTTACTCATTAAAGCACTCTTCGTGACGCCAAAGGGATCCCGAATAAGTTTAACTCAAAACTCTCATTTTCTTTCAAAGATTTAATCTTTATACATTAAAATGGTCTTGTGACATAATAGGTACCTTGATTGAGGTATTTCCACTCGAAGGTTCAATCTTTACTCATTAAAACACTCTTCGGGACGTCGATGGGATCCTGAATATGTTTAACTCAAAACTCTCATTTTCTTTCAAAGATTTAATCTTTATACATTAAAATGGTCTTGTGACATAATAGGTACCTTGATTGAGGCATTTCTATTCAAAGATTCAATTTTTACTCATTAAAACACTCTTCGGGACATCGCAGGGAACTTGAATAAGTTTAACCCAAAACTCTCATTTTCTTTCAAAGATTCAATCTTTATACGTTAAAATGGTTTAGTGACATAATAGGTACCTTTATTGAGTTATTTTCATGCGAAGATTCAATCTTTACTCATTAAAAGACTCTTCGTGATTTCATGGGTAACTCGAATAAGTTTAGCTCAAAACTCTGATTTTCTTTCAAAGATTCAATCTTTATACACTAAAAAGGTCTACTGACATATTAGGTACATTATTGAGGTATTTTCATTCAAAGACTCAACCCTTACTCATTAAAACACTCTTTTATACGTTAAAATGGTCTAGTGACATGATAGGTACCTTGATTGAGGTAATTTCATTCAAAGATTTAATCTTTACTTATTAAAACACTCTTCGTGACGTGAAAGGGATCTCGAATAAGTTTAACTCAAAACTCTCATTTTTTTTCAAAGATTTAATCTTTATATATTAAAATGGTCTAGTGACATAATAGGTACCTAGATTGATGTATTTCTATTCAAAGATTCAATCTTTACTCATTAAAACACTCTTTGGGACGTCGAAGGGAACTCGAATAAGTTTAACTCGGAACTCTCATTTTCTTTCGAAGATTCAATCTTTATAAATTAAAAAAGTTTAATGACATGATAGGTACCTTTATTGAGTTAGTTTCATTCAAAGATTCAATCTTTACTCTTCAAAACACTCTCCGTGACGTCAAAGGGATCTCGAATAAGTTTAACTCAAAACTTTTATTTCCTTTCAAAGATTTAATCCTTATACATTAAAATGGTCTAGTGACATAATAAGTACCTTGATTGAGGTATTTCCATTCAATGATTCAATCTTTACTCTTTAAAACACTCTTCGAGACGTCGAAGGGAACTCGAATAAGTTTAACGCAGAACTTTCATATTCTTTTAAAGATTCAATCTTTACACATTAAAAAGGTTAAGTGACACGATAGGTACCTCTATTCAGTTATTTTCATTCAAAGATTCAATCTTTACACTTTAAAACACTCTTCGTGACGTCAAAGAGATCTCGAATAAGTTTAACTCAAAACTCTCATTTTCTTTCAAAGATTTATTCTTTATACATTAAAATGGTCTAGTCACATAATAAGTACCTTGATTGAGGTATTTTCCATTCAATGATTCAATCTTTAATAATTAAAACACTCTTCGGGACGTCGAAGGGAACTCGAATAAGTTTAACTCAGAACTTTCATTTTCTTCCAAAGATTCAATCTTTATACATTAAAAAGGTTTAGTGACATGATAGGAACCGTTATTCAGTAATTTTCATTCAAAGATTCAAACTTTAATCTTTAAAACACGTTTCGTGACTTCAAAGGGATCTCGAATAAGTTTAGCTCAAAACTCTCATTTTCTTTAAAAGATTCAATCTTTATACATCAAAATGGTCTTGTTACATAATAGGTACCTTGATTGCGGTATTTCCATTCAAAGATTTCATACTTACTCATTAAAACACTCTTCGGGATGTCGAAGGGAACTCGAATAAGTTTAACTCAAAACACTCATTTTCTTTCAAAGATTCAATCTCTGTGCATTAAAAAGGTTTAGTGACACGATAGGTACCTTTATTGAGTTATTTTCATTCACAGATTCAATCTTTACTCATTAAAACACTCTGTGTGACGTAAAAGTGATCTCGAATAAATTTAACTCAAAACTCTCATTTTCTTTCAAAGATTCAATCTTTATACATTAAAATTGTTTAGTGACATAATTGGTACCTTTATTGAGTTATTTTCATTCGAAGATTCAATCTTTACTCGTTAAAAGACTCATCGTGACTTCATGGGTAACTCAAAACTGTTTAGCTCAAAACTCTGATTTTCTTTCAATGATTCAATCTTTATACTCTAGAAAGGTCTAGTGACATAATAGGTTTATTATTGAGGTATTCTCATTCAAAGATTAAATCTTTACTCATTAAAGCACTCTTCGGGACGTAAAAGGGAACTTGAATAAGTTTAACTCAGAACTCTCATTTTCTTTCAGAGATTCAATCTTTATACGTTAAAATGGTCTAGTGACATAATAGATACCTTGATTGAGGTAATTTCATTCAAAGATTCGATCTTTACTCATTAAAGCACTCTTCGTGACGCCAAAGGGATCCCGAATAAGTTTAACTCAAAACTCTCATTTTCTTTCAAAGATTTAATCTTTATACATTAAAATGGTCTTGTGACATAATAGGTACCTTGATTGAGGTATTTCCACTCGAAGGTTCAATCTTTACTCATTAAAACACTCTTCGGGACGTCGATGGGATCCTGAATATGTTTAACTCAAAACTCTCATTTTCTTTCAAAGATTTAATCTTTATACATTAAAATGGTCTTGTGACATAATAGGTACCTTGATTGAGGCATTTCTATTCAAAGATTCAATTTTTACTCATTAAAACACTCTTCGGGACATCGCAGGGAACTTGAATAAGTTTAACCCAAAACTCTCATTTTCTTTCAAAGATTCAATCTTTATACGTTAAAATGGTTTAGTGACATAATAGGTACCTTTATTGAGTTATTTTCATGCGAAGATTCAATCTTTACTCATTAAAAGACTCTTCGTGATTTCATGGGTAACTCGAATAAGTTTAGCTCAAAACTCTGATTTTCTTTCAAAGATTCAATCTTTATACACTAAAAAGGTCTACTGACATATTAGGTACATTATTGAGGTATTTTCATTCAAAGACTCAACCCTTACTCATTAAAACACTCTTTTATACGTTAAAATGGTCTAGTGACATGATAGGTACCTTGATTGAGGTAATTTCATTCAAAGATTTAATCTTTACTTATTAAAACACTCTTCGTGACGTGAAAGGGATCTCGAATAAGTTTAACTCAAAACTCTCATTTTTTTTCAAAGATTTAATCTTTATATATTAAAATGGTCTAGTGACATAATAGGTACCTAGATTGATGTATTTCTATTCAAAGATTCAATCTTTACTCATTAAAACACTCTTTGGGACGTCGAAGGGAACTCGAATAAGTTTAACTCGGAACTCTCATTTTCTTTCGAAGATTCAATCTTTATAAATTAAAAAAGTTTAATGACATGATAGGTACCTTTATTGAGTTAGTTTCATTCAAAGATTCAATCTTTACTCTTCAAAACACTCTCCGTGACGTCAAAGGGATCTCGAATAAGTTTAACTCAAAACTTTTATTTCCTTTCAAAGATTTAATCCTTATACATTAAAATGGTCTAGTGACATAATAAGTACCTTGATTGAGGTATTTCCATTCAATGATTCAATCTTTACTCTTTAAAACACTCTTCGAGACGTCGAAGGGAACTCGAATAAGTTTAACGCAGAACTTTCATATTCTTTTAAAGATTCAATCTTTACACATTAAAAAGGTTAAGTGACACGATAGGTACCTCTATTCAGTTATTTTCATTCAAAGATTCAATCTTTACACTTTAAAACACTCTTCGTGACGTCAAAGAGATCTCGAATAAGTTTAACTCAAAACTCTCATTTTCTTTCAAAGATTTATTCTTTATACATTAAAATGGTCTAGTCACATAATAAGTACCTTGATTGAGGTATTTTCCATTCAATGATTCAATCTTTAATAATTAAAACACTCTTCGGGACGTCGAAGGGAACTCGAATAAGTTTAACTCAGAACTTTCATTTTCTTCCAAAGATTCAATCTTTATACATTAAAAAGGTTTAGTGACATGATAGGAACCGTTATTCAGTAATTTTCATTCAAAGATTCAAACTTTAATCTTTAAAACACGTTTCGTGACTTCAAAGGGATCTCGAATAAGTTTAGCTCAAAACTCTCATTTTCTTTAAAAGATTCAATCTTTATACATCAAAATGGTCTTGTTACATAATAGGTACCTTGATTGATTGCGGTATTTCCATTCAAAGATTTCATACTTACTCATTAAAACACTCTTCGGGATGTCGAAGGGAACTCGAATAAGTTTAACTCAAAACACTCATTTTCTTTCAAAGATTCAATCTCTGTGCATTAAAAAGGTTTAGTGACACGATAGGTACCTTTATTGAGTTATTTTCATTCACAGATTCAATCTTTACTCATTAAAACACTCTGTGTGACGTAAAAGTGATCTCGAATAAATTTAACTCAAAACTCTCATTTTCTTTCAAAGATTCAATCTTTATACATTAAAATTGTTTAGTGACATAATTGGTACCTTTATTGAGTTATTTTCATTCGAAGATTCAATCTTTACTCGTTAAAAGACTCATCGTGACTTCATGGGTAACTCAAAACTGTTTAGCTCAAAACTCTGATTTTCTTTCAATGATTCAATCTTTATACTCTAGAAAGGTCTAGTGACATAATAGGTTTATTATTGAGGTATTCTCATTCAAAGATTAAATCTTTACTCATTAAAGCACTCTTCGGGACGTAAAAGGGAACTTGAATAAGTTTAACTCAGAACTCTCATTTTCTTTCAGAGATTCAATCTTTATACGTTAAAATGGTCTAGTGACATAATAGATACCTTGATTGAGGTAATTTCATTCAAAGATTCGATCTTTACTCATTAAAGCACTCTTCGTGACGCCAAAGGGATCCCGAATAAGTTTAACTCAAAACTCTCATTTTCTTTCAAAGATTTAATCTTTATACATTAAAATGGTCTTGTGACATAATAGGTACCTTGATTGAGGTATTTCCACTCGAAGGTTCAATCTTTACTCATTAAAACACTCTTCGGGACGTCGATGGGATCCTGAATATGTTTAACTCAAAACTCTCATTTTCTTTCAAAGATTTAATCTTTATACATTAAAATGGTCTTGTGACATAATAGGTACCTTGATTGAGGCATTTCTATTCAAAGATTCAATTTTTACTCATTAAAACACTCTTCGGGACATCGCAGGGAACTTGAATAAGTTTAACCCAAAACTCTCATTTTCTTTCAAAGATTCAATCTTTATACGTTAAAATGGTTTAGTGACATAATAGGTACCTTTATTGAGTTATTTTCATGCGAAGATTCAATCTTTACTCATTAAAAGACTCTTCGTGATTTCATGGGTAACTCGAATAAGTTTAGCTCAAAACTCTGATTTTCTTTCAAAGATTCAATCTTTATACACTAAAAAGGTCTACTGACATATTAGGTACATTATTGAGGTATTTTCATTCAAAGACTCAACCCTTACTCATTAAAACACTCTTTTATACGTTAAAATGGTCTAGTGACATGATAGGTACCTTGATTGAGGTAATTTCATTCAAAGATTTAATCTTTACTTATTAAAACACTCTTCGTGACGTGAAAGGGATCTCGAATAAGTTTAACTCAAAACTCTCATTTTTTTTCAAAGATTTAATCTTTATATATTAAAATGGTCTAGTGACATAATAGGTACCTAGATTGATGTATTTCTATTCAAAGATTCAATCTTTACTCATTAAAACACTCTTTGGGACGTCGAAGGGAACTCGAATAAGTTTAACTCGGAACTCTCATTTTCTTTCGAAGATTCAATCTTTATAAATTAAAAAAGTTTAATGACATGATAGGTACCTTTATTGAGTTAGTTTCATTCAAAGATTCAATCTTTACTCTTCAAAACACTCTCCGTGACGTCAAAGGGATCTCGAATAAGTTTAACTCAAAACTTTTATTTCCTTTCAAAGATTTAATCCTTATACATTAAAATGGTCTAGTGACATAATAAGTACCTTGATTGAGGTATTTCCATTCAATGATTCAATCTTTACTCTTTAAAACACTCTTCGAGACGTCGAAGGGAACTCGAATAAGTTTAACGCAGAACTTTCATATTCTTTTAAAGATTCAATCTTTACACATTAAAAAGGTTAAGTGACACGATAGGTACCTCTATTCAGTTATTTTCATTCAAAGATTCAATCTTTACACTTTAAAACACTCTTCGTGACGTCAAAGAGATCTCGAATAAGTTTAACTCAAAACTCTCATTTTCTTTCAAAGATTTATTCTTTATACATTAAAATGGTCTAGTCACATAATAAGTACCTTGATTGAGGTATTTTCCATTCAATGATTCAATCTTTAATAATTAAAACACTCTTCGGGACGTCGAAGGGAACTCGAATAAGTTTAACTCAGAACTTTCATTTTCTTCCAAAGATTCAATCTTTATACATTAAAAAGGTTTAGTGACATGATAGGAACCGTTATTCAGTAATTTTCATTCAAAGATTCAAACTTTAATCTTTAAAACACGTTTCGTGACTTCAAAGGGATCTCGAATAAGTTTAGCTCAAAACTCTCATTTTCTTTAAAAGATTCAATCTTTATACATCAAAATGGTCTTGTTACATAATAGGTACCTTGATTGCGGTATTTCCATTCAAAGATTTCATACTTACTCATTAAAACACTCTTCGGGATGTCGAAGGGAACTCGAATAAGTTTAACTCAAAACACTCATTTTCTTTCAAAGATTCAATCTCTGTGCATTAAAAAGGTTTAGTGACACGATAGGTACCTTTATTGAGTTATTTTCATTCACAGATTCAATCTTTACTCATTAAAACACTCTGTGTGACGTAAAAGTGATCTCGAATAAATTTAACTCAAAACTCTCATTTTCTTTCAAAGATTCAATCTTTATACATTAAAATTGTTTAGTGACATAATTGGTACCTTTATTGAGTTATTTTCATTCGAAGATTCAATCTTTACTCGTTAAAAGACTCATCGTGACTTCATGGGTAACTCAAAACTGTTTAGCTCAAAACTCTGATTTTCTTTCAATGATTCAATCTTTATACTCTAGAAAGGTCTAGTGACATAATAGGTTTATTATTGAGGTATTCTCATTCAAAGATTAAATCTTTACTCATTAAAGCACTCTTCGGGACGTAAAAGGGAACTTGAATAAGTTTAACTCAGAACTCTCATTTTCTTTCAGAGATTCAATCTTTATACGTTAAAATGGTCTAGTGACATAATAGATACCTTGATTGAGGTAATTTCATTCAAAGATTCGATCTTTACTCATTAAAGCACTCTTCGTGACGCCAAAGGGATCCCGAATAAGTTTAACTCAAAACTCTCATTTTCTTTCAAAGATTTAATCTTTATACATTAAAATGGTCTTGTGACATAATAGGTACCTTGATTGAGGTATTTCCACTCGAAGGTTCAATCTTTACTCATTAAAACACTCTTCGGGACGTCGATGGGATCCTGAATATGTTTAACTCAAAACTCTCATTTTCTTTCAAAGATTTAATCTTTATACATTAAAATGGTCTTGTGACATAATAGGTACCTTGATTGAGGCATTTCTATTCAAAGATTCAATTTTTACTCATTAAAACACTCTTCGGGACATCGCAGGGAACTTGAATAAGTTTAACCCAAAACTCTCATTTTCTTTCAAAGATTCAATCTTTATACGTTAAAATGGTTTAGTGACATAATAGGTACCTTTATTGAGTTATTTTCATGCGAAGATTCAATCTTTACTCATTAAAAGACTCTTCGTGATTTCATGGGTAACTCGAATAAGTTTAGCTCAAAACTCTGATTTTCTTTCAAAGATTCAATCTTTATACACTAAAAAGGTCTACTGACATATTAGGTACATTATTGAGGTATTTTCATTCAAAGACTCAACCCTTACTCATTAAAACACTCTTTTATACGTTAAAATGGTCTAGTGACATGATAGGTACCTTGATTGAGGTAATTTCATTCAAAGATTTAATCTTTACTTATTAAAACACTCTTCGTGACGTGAAAGGGATCTCGAATAAGTTTAACTCAAAACTCTCATTTTTTTTCAAAGATTTAATCTTTATATATTAAAATGGTCTAGTGACATAATAGGTACCTAGATTGATGTATTTCTATTCAAAGATTCAATCTTTACTCATTAAAACACTCTTTGGGACGTCGAAGGGAACTCGAATAAGTTTAACTCGGAACTCTCATTTTCTTTCGAAGATTCAATCTTTATAAATTAAAAAAGTTTAATGACATGATAGGTACCTTTATTGAGTTAGTTTCATTCAAAGATTCAATCTTTACTCTTCAAAACACTCTCCGTGACGTCAAAGGGATCTCGAATAAGTTTAACTCAAAACTTTTATTTCCTTTCAAAGATTTAATCCTTATACATTAAAATGGTCTAGTGACATAATAAGTACCTTGATTGAGGTATTTCCATTCAATGATTCAATCTTTACTCTTTAAAACACTCTTCGAGACGTCGAAGGGAACTCGAATAAGTTTAACGCAGAACTTTCATATTCTTTTAAAGATTCAATCTTTACACATTAAAAAGGTTAAGTGACACGATAGGTACCTCTATTCAGTTATTTTCATTCAAAGATTCAATCTTTACACTTTAAAACACTCTTCGTGACGTCAAAGAGATCTCGAATAAGTTTAACTCAAAACTCTCATTTTCTTTCAAAGATTTATTCTTTATACATTAAAATGGTCTAGTCACATAATAAGTACCTTGATTGAGGTATTTTCCATTCAATGATTCAATCTTTAATAATTAAAACACTCTTCGGGACGTCGAAGGGAACTCGAATAAGTTTAACTCAGAACTTTCATTTTCTTCCAAAGATTCAATCTTTATACATTAAAAAGGTTTAGTGACATGATAGGAACCGTTATTCAGTAATTTTCATTCAAAGATTCAAACTTTAATCTTTAAAACACGTTTCGTGACTTCAAAGGGATCTCGAATAAGTTTAGCTCAAAACTCTCATTTTCTTTAAAAGATTCAATCTTTATACATCAAAATGGTCTTGTTACATAATAGGTACCTTGATTGATTGCGGTATTTCCATTCAAAGATTTCATACTTACTCATTAAAACACTCTTCGGGATGTCGAAGGGAACTCGAATAAGTTTAACTCAAAACACTCATTTTCTTTCAAAGATTCAATCTCTGTGCATTAAAAAGGTTTAGTGACACGATAGGTACCTTTATTGAGTTATTTTCATTCACAGATTCAATCTTTACTCATTAAAACACTCTGTGTGACGTAAAAGTGATCTCGAATAAATTTAACTCAAAACTCTCATTTTCTTTCAAAGATTCAATCTTTATACATTAAAATTGTTTAGTGACATAATTGGTACCTTTATTGAGTTATTTTCATTCGAAGATTCAATCTTTACTCGTTAAAAGACTCATCGTGACTTCATGGGTAACTCAAAACTGTTTAGCTCAAAACTCTGATTTTCTTTCAATGATTCAATCTTTATACTCTAGAAAGGTCTAGTGACATAATAGGTTTATTATTGAGGTATTCTCATTCAAAGATTAAATCTTTACTCATTAAAGCACTCTTCGGGACGTAAAAGGGAACTTGAATAAGTTTAACTCAGAACTCTCATTTTCTTTCAGAGATTCAATCTTTATACGTTAAAATGGTCTAGTGACATAATAGATACCTTGATTGAGGTAATTTCATTCAAAGATTCGATCTTTACTCATTAAAGCACTCTTCGTGACGCCAAAGGGATCCCGAATAAGTTTAACTCAAAACTCTCATTTTCTTTCAAAGATTTAATCTTTATACATTAAAATGGTCTTGTGACATAATAGGTACCTTGATTGAGGTATTTCCACTCGAAGGTTCAATCTTTACTCATTAAAACACTCTTCGGGACGTCGATGGGATCCTGAATATGTTTAACTCAAAACTCTCATTTTCTTTCAAAGATTTAATCTTTATACATTAAAATGGTCTTGTGACATAATAGGTACCTTGATTGAGGCATTTCTATTCAAAGATTCAATTTTTACTCATTAAAACACTCTTCGGGACATCGCAGGGAACTTGAATAAGTTTAACCCAAAACTCTCATTTTCTTTCAAAGATTCAATCTTTATACGTTAAAATGGTTTAGTGACATAATAGGTACCTTTATTGAGTTATTTTCATGCGAAGATTCAATCTTTACTCATTAAAAGACTCTTCGTGATTTCATGGGTAACTCGAATAAGTTTAGCTCAAAACTCTGATTTTCTTTCAAAGATTCAATCTTTATACACTAAAAAGGTCTACTGACATATTAGGTACATTATTGAGGTATTTTCATTCAAAGACTCAACCCTTACTCATTAAAACACTCTTTTATACGTTAAAATGGTCTAGTGACATGATAGGTACCTTGATTGAGGTAATTTCATTCAAAGATTTAATCTTTACTTATTAAAACACTCTTCGTGACGTGAAAGGGATCTCGAATAAGTTTAACTCAAAACTCTCATTTTTTTTCAAAGATTTAATCTTTATATATTAAAATGGTCTAGTGACATAATAGGTACCTAGATTGATGTATTTCTATTCAAAGATTCAATCTTTACTCATTAAAACACTCTTTGGGACGTCGAAGGGAACTCGAATAAGTTTAACTCGGAACTCTCATTTTCTTTCGAAGATTCAATCTTTATAAATTAAAAAAGTTTAATGACATGATAGGTACCTTTATTGAGTTAGTTTCATTCAAAGATTCAATCTTTACTCTTCAAAACACTCTCCGTGACGTCAAAGGGATCTCGAATAAGTTTAACTCAAAACTTTTATTTCCTTTCAAAGATTTAATCCTTATACATTAAAATGGTCTAGTGACATAATAAGTACCTTGATTGAGGTATTTCCATTCAATGATTCAATCTTTACTCTTTAAAACACTCTTCGAGACGTCGAAGGGAACTCGAATAAGTTTAACGCAGAACTTTCATATTCTTTTAAAGATTCAATCTTTACACATTAAAAAGGTTAAGTGACACGATAGGTACCTCTATTCAGTTATTTTCATTCAAAGATTCAATCTTTACACTTTAAAACACTCTTCGTGACGTCAAAGAGATCTCGAATAAGTTTAACTCAAAACTCTCATTTTCTTTCAAAGATTTATTCTTTATACATTAAAATGGTCTAGTCACATAATAAGTACCTTGATTGAGGTATTTTCCATTCAATGATTCAATCTTTAATAATTAAAACACTCTTCGGGACGTCGAAGGGAACTCGAATAAGTTTAACTCAGAACTTTCATTTTCTTCCAAAGATTCAATCTTTATACATTAAAAAGGTTTAGTGACATGATAGGAACCGTTATTCAGTAATTTTCATTCAAAGATTCAAACTTTAATCTTTAAAACACGTTTCGTGACTTCAAAGGGATCTCGAATAAGTTTAGCTCAAAACTCTCATTTTCTTTAAAAGATTCAATCTTTATACATCAAAATGGTCTTGTTACATAATAGGTACCTTGATTGCGGTATTTCCATTCAAAGATTTCATACTTACTCATTAAAACACTCTTCGGGATGTCGAAGGGAACTCGAATAAGTTTAACTCAAAACACTCATTTTCTTTCAAAGATTCAATCTCTGTGCATTAAAAAGGTTTAGTGACACGATAGGTACCTTTATTGAGTTATTTTCATTCACAGATTCAATCTTTACTCATTAAAACACTCTGTGTGACGTAAAAGTGATCTCGAATAAATTTAACTCAAAACTCTCATTTTCTTTCAAAGATTCAATCTTTATACATTAAAATTGTTTAGTGACATAATTGGTACCTTTATTGAGTTATTTTCATTCGAAGATTCAATCTTTACTCGTTAAAAGACTCATCGTGACTTCATGGGTAACTCAAAACTGTTTAGCTCAAAACTCTGATTTTCTTTCAATGATTCAATCTTTATACTCTAGAAAGGTCTAGTGACATAATAGGTTTATTATTGAGGTATTCTCATTCAAAGATTAAATCTTTACTCATTAAAACACTCTTCGGGACGTAAAAGGGAACTTGAATAAGTTTAACTCAGAACTCTCATTTTCTTTCAGAGATTCAATCTTTATACGTTAAAATGGTCTAGTGACATAATAGATACCTTGATTGAGGTAATTTCATTCAAAGATTCGATCTTTACTCATTAAAGCACTCTTCGTGACGCCAAAGGGATCCCGAATAAGTTTAACTCAAAACTCTCATTTTCTTTCAAAGATTTAATCTTTATACATTAAAATGGTCTTGTGACATAATAGGTACCTTGATTGAGGTATTTCCACTCGAAGGTTCAATCTTTACTCATTAAAACACTCTTCGGGACGTCGATGGGATCCTGAATATGTTTAACTCAAAACTCTCATTTTCTTTCAAAGATTTAATCTTTATACATTAAAATGGTCTTGTGACATAATAGGTACCTTGATTGAGGCATTTCTATTCAAAGATTCAATTTTTACTCATTAAAACACTCTTCGGGACATCGCAGGGAACTTGAATAAGTTTAACCCAAAACTCTCATTTTCTTTCAAAGATTCAATCTTTATACGTTAAAATGGTTTAGTGACATAATAGGTACCTTTATTGAGTTATTTTCATGCGAAGATTCAATCTTTACTCATTAAAAGACTCTTCGTGATTTCATGGGTAACTCGAATAAGTTTAGCTCAAAACTCTGATTTTCTTTCAAAGATTCAATCTTTATACACTAAAAAGGTCTACTGACATATTAGGTACATTATTGAGGTATTTTCATTCAAAGACTCAACCCTTACTCATTAAAACACTCTTTTATACGTTAAAATGGTCTAGTGACATGATAGGTACCTTGATTGAGGTAATTTCATTCAAAGATTTAATCTTTACTTATTAAAACACTCTTCGTGACGTGAAAGGGATCTCGAATAAGTTTAACTCAAAACTCTCATTTTTTTTCAAAGATTTAATCTTTATATATTAAAATGGTCTAGTGACATAATAGGTACCTAGATTGATGTATTTCTATTCAAAGATTCAATCTTTACTCATTAAAACACTCTTTGGGACGTCGAAGGGAACTCGAATAAGTTTAACTCGGAACTCTCATTTTCTTTCGAAGATTCAATCTTTATAAATTAAAAAAGTTTAATGACATGATAGGTACCTTTATTGAGTTAGTTTCATTCAAAGATTCAATCTTTACTCTTCAAAACACTCTCCGTGACGTCAAAGGGATCTCGAATAAGTTTAACTCAAAACTTTTATTTCCTTTCAAAGATTTAATCCTTATACATTAAAATGGTCTAGTGACATAATAAGTACCTTGATTGAGGTATTTCCATTCAATGATTCAATCTTTACTCTTTAAAACACTCTTCGAGACGTCGAAGGGAACTCGAATAAGTTTAACGCAGAACTTTCATATTCTTTTAAAGATTCAATCTTTACACATTAAAAAGGTTAAGTGACACGATAGGTACCTCTATTCAGTTATTTTCATTCAAAGATTCAATCTTTACACTTTAAAACACTCTTCGTGACGTCAAAGAGATCTCGAATAAGTTTAACTCAAAACTCTCATTTTCTTTCAAAGATTTATTCTTTATACATTAAAATGGTCTAGTCACATAATAAGTACCTTGATTGAGGTATTTTCCATTCAATGATTCAATCTTTAATAATTAAAACACTCTTCGGGACGTCGAAGGGAACTCGAATAAGTTTAACTCAGAACTTTCATTTTCTTCCAAAGATTCAATCTTTATACATTAAAAAGGTTTAGTGACATGATAGGAACCGTTATTCAGTAATTTTCATTCAAAGATTCAAACTTTAATCTTTAAAACACGTTTCGTGACTTCAAAGGGATCTCGAATAAGTTTAGCTCAAAACTCTCATTTTCTTTAAAAGATTCAATCTTTATACATCAAAATGGTCTTGTTACATAATAGGTACCTTGATTGCGGTATTTCCATTCAAAGATTTCATACTTACTCATTAAAACACTCTTCGGGATGTCGAAGGGAACTCGAATAAGTTTAACTCAAAACACTCATTTTCTTTCAAAGATTCAATCTCTGTGCATTAAAAAGGTTTAGTGACACGATAGGTACCTTTATTGAGTTATTTTCATTCACAGATTCAATCTTTACTCATTAAAACACTCTGTGTGACGTAAAAGTGATCTCGAATAAATTTAACTCAAAACTCTCATTTTCTTTCAAAGATTCAATCTTTATACATTAAAATTGTTTAGTGACATAATTGGTACCTTTATTGAGTTATTTTCATTCGAAGATTCAATCTTTACTCGTTAAAAGACTCATCGTGACTTCATGGGTAACTCAAAACTGTTTAGCTCAAAACTCTGATTTTCTTTCAATGATTCAATCTTTATACTCTAGAAAGGTCTAGTGACATAATAGGTTTATTATTGAGGTATTCTCATTCAAAGATTAAATCTTTACTCATTAAAACACTCTTCGGGACGTAAAAGGGAACTTGAATAAGTTTAACTCAGAACTCTCATTTTCTTTCAGAGATTCAATCTTTATACGTTAAAATGGTCTAGTGACATAATAGATACCTTGATTGAGGTAATTTCATTCAAAGATTCGATCTTTACTCATTAAAGCACTCTTCGTGACGCCAAAGGGATCCCGAATAAGTTTAACTCAAAACTCTCATTTTCTTTCAAAGATTTAATCTTTATACATTAAAATGGTCTTGTGACATAATAGGTACCTTGATTGAGGTATTTCCACTCGAAGGTTCAATCTTTACTCATTAAAACACTCTTCGGGACGTCGATGGGATCCTGAATATGTTTAACTCAAAACTCTCATTTTCTTTCAAAGATTTAATCTTTATACATTAAAATGGTCTTGTGACATAATAGGTACCTTGATTGAGGCATTTCTATTCAAAGATTCAATTTTTACTCATTAAAACACTCTTCGGGACATCGAAGGGAACTTGAATAAGTTTAACTCAAAACTCTCATTTTCTTTCAAAGATTCAATCTTTATACGTTAAAATGGTTTAGTGACATAATAGGTACCTTTATTGAGTTATTTTCATGTGAAGATTCAATCTTTACTCATTAAAAGACTCTTCGTGATTTCATGGGTAACTCGAATAAGTTTAGCTCAAAACTCTGATTTTCTTTCAAAGATTCAATCTTTATACACTAAAAAGGTCTACTGACATATTAGGTACATTATTGAGGTATTTTCATTCAAAGACTCAACCCTTACTCATTAAAACACTCTTTTATACGTTAAAATGGTCTAGTGACATGATAGGTACCTTGATTGAGGTAATTTCATTCAAAGATTTAATCTTTACTTATTAAAACACTCTTCGTGACGTGAAAGGGATCTCAAATAAGTTTAACTCAAAACTCTCATTTTTTTTCAAAGATTTAATCTTTATATATTAAAATGGTCTAGTGACATAATAGGTACCTAGATTGATGTATTTCTATTCAAAGATTCAATCTTTACTCATTAAAACACTCTTTGGGACGTCGAAGGGAACTCGAATAAGTTTAACTCGGAACTCTCATTTTCTTTCGAAGATTCAATCTTTATAAATTAAAAAAGTTTAATGACATGATAGGTACCTTTATTGAGTTAGTTTCATTCAAAGATTCAATCTTTACTCTTCAAAACACTCTCCGTGACGTCAAAGGGATCTCGAATAAGTTTAACTCAAAACTTTTATTTCCTTTCAAAGATTTAATCCTTATACATTAAAATGGTCTAGTGACATAATAAGTACCTTGATTGAGGTATTTCCATTCAATGATTCAATCTTTACTCTTTAAAACACTCTTCGAGACGTCGAAGGGAACTCGAATAAGTTTAACGCAGAACTTTCATATTCTTTTAAAGATTCAATCTTTACACATTAAAAAGGTTAAGTGACACGATAGGTACCTCTATTCAGTTATTTTCATTCAAAGATTCAATCTTTATACTTTAAAACACTCTTCGTGACGTCAAAGAGATCTCGAATAAGTTTAACTCAAAACTCTCATTTTCTTTCAAAGATTTATTCTTTATACATTAAAATGGTCTAGTCACATAATAAGTACCTTGATTGAGGTATTTTCCATTCAATGATTTAATCTTTAATAATTAAAACACTCTTCGGGACGTCGAAGGGAACTCGAATAAGTTTAACTCAGAACTTTCATTTTCTTCCAAAGATTCAATCTTTATACATTAAAAAGGTTTAGTGACATGATAGGAACCGTTATTCAGTAATTTTCATTCAAAGATTCAAACTTTAATCTTTAAAACACGTTTCGTGACTTCAAAGGGATCTCGAATAAGTTTAGCTCAAAACTCTCATTTTCTTTAAAAGATTCAATCTTTATACATCAAAATGGTCTTGTTACATAATAGGTACCTTGATTGCGGTATTTCCATTCAAAGATTTCATACTTACTCATTAAAACACTCTTCGGGATGTCGAAGGGAACTCGAATAAGTTTAACTCAAAACACTCATTTTCTTTCAAAGATTCAATCTCTGTGCATTAAAAAGGTTTAGTGACACGATAGGTACCTTTATTGAGTTATTTTCATTCACAGATTCAATCTTTACTCATTAAAACACTCTGTGTGACGTAAAAGTGATCTCGAATAAATTTAACTCAAAACTCTCATTTTCTTTCAAAGATTCAATCTTTATACATTAAAATTGTTTAGTGACATAATTGGTACCTTTATTGAGTTATTTTCATTCGAAGATTCAATCTTTACTCGTTAAAAGACTCATCGTGACTTCATGGGTAACTCAAAACTGTTTAGCTCAAAACTCTGATTTTCTTTCAATGATTCAATCTTTATACTCTAGAAAGGTCTAGTGACATAATAGGTTTATTATTGAGGTATTCTCATTCAAAGATTAAATCTTTACTCATTAAAACACTCTTCGGGACGTAAAAGGGAACTTGAATAAGTTTAACTCAGAACTCTCATTTTCTTTCAGAGATTCAATCTTTATACGTTAAAATGGTCTAGTGACATAATAGATACCTTGATTGAGGTAATTTCATTCAAAGATTCGATCTTCACTCATTAAAGCACTCTTCGTGACGCCAAAGGGATCCCGAATAAGTTTAACTCAAAACTCTCATTTTCTTTCAAAGATTTAATCTTTATACATTAAAATGGTCTTGTGACATAATAGGTACCTTGATTGAGGTATTTCCACTCGAAGGTTCAATCTTTACTCATTAAAACACTCTTCGGGACGTCGATGGGATCCTGAATATGTTTAACTCAAAACTCTCATTTTCTTTCAAAGATTTAATCTTTATATATTAAAATGGTCTTGTGACATAATAGGTACCTTGATTGAGGCATTTCTATTCAATGATTCAATTTTTACTCATTAAAACACTCTTCGGGACATCGAAGGGAACTTGAATAAGTTTAACTCAAAACTCTCATTTTCTTTCAAAGATTCAATCTTTATACGTTAAAATGGTTTAGTGACATAATAGGTACCTTTATTGAGTTATTTTCATGTGAAGATTCAATCTTTACTCATTAAAAGACTCTTCGTGATTTCATGGGTAACTCGAATAAGTTTAGCTCAAAACTCTGATTTTCTTTCAAAGATTCAATCTTTATACACTAAAAAGGTCTACTGACATATTAGGTACATTATTGAGGTATTTTCATTCAAAGACTCAACCCTTACTCATTAAAACACTCTTTTATACGTTAAAATGGTCTAGTGACATGATAGGTACCTTGATTGAGGTAATTTCATTCAAAGATTTAATCTTTACTTATTAAAACACTCTTCGTGACGTGAAAGGGATCTCGAATAAGTTTAACTCAAAACTCTCATTTTTTTTCAAAGATTTAATCTTTATATATTAAAATGGTCTAGTGACATAATAGGTACCTAGATTGATGTATTTCTATTCAAAGATTCAATCTTTACTCATTAAAACACTCTTTGGGACGTCGAAGGGAACTCGAATAAGTTTAACTCGGAACTCTCATTTTCTTTCGAAGATTCAATCTTTATAAATTAAAAAAGTTTAATGACATGATAGGTACCTTTATTGAGTTAGTTTCATTCAAAGATTCAATCTTTACTCTTCAAAACACTCTCCGTGACGTCAAAGGGATCTCGAATAAGTTTAACTCAAAACTTTTATTTCCTTTCAAAGATTTAATCCTTATACATTAAAATGGTCTAGTGACATAATAAGTACATTGATTGAGGTATTTCCATTCAATGATTCAATCTTTACTCTTTAAAACACTCTTCGAGACGTCGAAGGGAACTCGAATAAGTTTAACGCAGAACTTTCATATTCTTTTAAAGATTCAATCTTTACACATTAAAAAGGTTAAGTGACACGATAGGTACCTCTATTCAGTTATTTTCATTCAAAGATTCAATCTTTACACTTTAAAACACTCTTCGTGACGTCAAAGAGATCTCGAATAAGTTTAGCTCAAAACTCTCATTTTCTTTCAAAGATTTATTCTTTATACATTAAAATGGTCTAGTCACATAATAAGTACCTTGATTGAGGTATTTTCCATTCAATGATTCAATCTTTAATAATTAAAACACTCTTCGGGACGTCGAAGGGAACTCGAATAAGTTTAACTCAGAACTTTCATTTTCTTCCAAAGATTCAATCTTTATACATTAAAAAGGTTTAGTGACATGATAGGAACCGTTATTCAGTAATTTTCATTCAAAGATTCAAACTTTAATCTTTAAAACACGTTTCGTGACTTCAAAGGGATCTCGAATAAGTTTAGCTCAAAACTCTCATTTTCTTTAAAAGATTCAATCTTTATACATCAAAATGGTCTTGTTACATAATAGGTACCTTGATTGCGGTATTTCCATTCAAAGATTTCATACTTACTCATTAAAACAATCTTCGGGATGTCGAAGGGAACTCGAATAAGTTTAACTCAAAACACTCATTTTCTTTCAAAGATTCAATCTCTGTGCATTAAAAAGGTTTAGTGACACGATAGGTACCTTTATTGAGTTATTTTCATTCACAGATTCAATCTTTACTCATTAAAACACTCTGTGTGACGTAAAAGTGATCTCGAATAAATTTAACTCAAAACTCTCATTTTCTTTCAAAGATTCAATCTTTATACATTAAAATTGTTTAGTGACATAATTGGTACCTTTATTGAGTTATTTTCATTCGAAGATTCAATCTTTACTCGTTAAAAGACTCATCGTGACTTCATGGGTAACTCAAAACTGTTTAGCTCAAAACTCTGATTTTCTTTCAATGATTCAATCTTTATACTCTAGAAAGGTCTAGTGACATAATAGGTTTATTATTGAGGTATTCTCATTCAAAGATTAAATCTTTACTCATTAAAACACTCTTCGGGACGTAAAAGGGAACTTGAATAAGTTTAACTCAGAACTCTCATTTTCTTTCAGAGATTCAATCTTTATACGTTAAAATGGTCTAGTGACATAATAGATACCTTGATTGAGGTAATTTCATTCAAAGATTCGATCTTCACTCATTAAAGCACTCTTCGTGACGCCAAAGGGATCCCGAATAAGTTTAACTCAAAACTCTCATTTTCTTTCAAAGATTTAATCTTTATACATTAAAATGGTCTTGTGACATAATAGGTACCTTGATTGAGGTATTTCCACTCGAAGGTTCAATCTTTACTCATTAAAACACTCTTCGGGACGTCGATGGGATCCTGAATATGTTTAACTCAAAACTCTCATTTTCTTTCAAAGATTTAATCTTTATATATTAAAATGGTCTTGTGACATAATAGGTACCTTGATTGAGGCATTTCTATTCAATGATTCAATTTTTACTCATTAAAACACTCTTCGGGACATCGAAGGGAACTTGAATAAGTTTAACTCAAAACTCTCATTTTCTTTCAAAGATTCAATCTTTATACGTTAAAATGGTTTAGTGACATAATAGGTACCTTTATTGAGTTATTTTCATGTGAAGATTCAATCTTTACTCATTAAAAGACTCTTCGTGATTTCATGGGTAACTCGAATAAGTTTAGCTCAAAACTCTGATTTTCTTTCAAAGATTCAATCTTTATACACTAAAAAGGTCTACTGACATATTAGGTACATTATTGAGGTATTTTCATTCAAAGACTCAACCCTTACTCATTAAAACACTCTTTTATACGTTAAAATGGTCTAGTGACATGATAGGTACCTTGATTGAGGTAATTTCATTCAAAGATTTAATCTTTACTTATTAAAACACTCTTCGTGACGTGAAAGGGATCTCGAATAAGTTTAACTCAAAACTCTCATTTTTTTTCAAAGATTTAATCTTTATATATTAAAATGGTCTAGTGACATAATAGGTACCTAGATTGATGTATTTCTATTCAAAGATTCAATCTTTACTCATTAAAACACTCTTTGGGACGTCGAAGGGAACTCGAATAAGTTTAACTCGGAACTCTCATTTTCTTTCGAAGATTCAATCTTTATAAATTAAAAAAGTTTAATGACATGATAGGTACCTTTATTGAGTTAGTTTCATTCAAAGATTCAATCTTTACTCTTCAAAACACTCTCCGTGACGTCAAAGGGATCTCGAATAAGTTTAACTCAAAACTTTTATTTCCTTTCAAAGATTTAATCCTTATACATTAAAATGGTCTAGTGACATAATAAGTACATTGATTGAGGTATTTCCATTCAATGATTCAATCTTTACTCTTTAAAACACTCTTCGAGACGTCGAAGGGAACTCGAATAAGTTTAACGCAGAACTTTCATATTCTTTTAAAGATTCAATCTTTACACATTAAAAAGGTTAAGTGACACGATAGGTACCTCTATTCAGTTATTTTCATTCAAAGATTCAATCTTTACACTTTAAAACACTCTTCGTGACGTCAAAGAGATCTCGAATAAGTTTAGCTCAAAACTCTCATTTTCTTTCAAAGATTTATTCTTTATACATTAAAATGGTCTAGTCACATAATAAGTACCTTGATTGAGGTATTTTCCATTCAATGATTCAATCTTTAATAATTAAAACACTCTTCGGGACGTCGAAGGGAACTCGAATAAGTTTAACTCAGAACTTTCATTTTCTTCCAAAGATTCAATCTTTATACATTAAAAAGGTTTAGTGACATGATAGGAACCGTTATTCAGTAATTTTCATTCAAAGATTCAAACTTTAATCTTTAAAACACGTTTCGTGACTTCAAAGGGATCTCGAATAAGTTTAGCTCAAAACTCTCATTTTCTTTAAAAGATTCAATCTTTATACATCAAAATGGTCTTGTTACATAATAGGTACCTTGATTGCGGTATTTCCATTCAAAGATTTCATACTTACTCATTAAAACAATCTTCGGGATGTCGAAGGGAACTCGAATAAGTTTAACTCAAAACACTCATTTTCTTTCAAAGATTCAATCTCTGTGCATTAAAAAGGTTTAGTGACACGATAGGTACCTTTATTGAGTTATTTTCATTCACAGATTCAATCTTTACTCATTAAAACACTCTGTGTGACGTAAAAGTGATCTCGAATAAATTTAACTCAAAACTCTCATTTTCTTTCAAAGATTCAATCTTTATACATTAAAATTGTTTAGTGACATAATTGGTACCTTTATTGAGTTATTTTCATTCGAAGATTCAATCTTTACTCGTTAAAAGACTCATCGTGACTTCATGGGTAACTCAAAACTGTTTAGCTCAAAACTCTGATTTTCTTTCAATGATTCAATCTTTATACTCTAGAAAGGTCTAGTGACATAATAGGTTTATTATTGAGGTATTCTCATTCAAAGATTAAATCTTTACTCATTAAAACACTCTTCGGGACGTAAAAGGGAACTTGAATAAGTTTAACTCAGAACTCTCATTTTCTTTCAGAGATTCAATCTTTATACGTTAAAATGGTCTAGTGACATAATAGATACCTTGATTGAGGTAATTTCATTCAAAGATTCGATCTTTACTCATTAAAGCACTCTTCGTGACGCCAAAGGGATCCCGAATAAGTTTAACTCAAAACTCTCATTTTCTTTCAAAGATTTAATCTTTATACATTAAAATGGTCTTGTGACATAATAGGTACCTTGATTGAGGTATTTCCACTCGAAGGTTCAATCTTTACTCATTAAAACACTCTTCGGGACGTCGATGGGATCCTGAATATGTTTAACTCAAAACTCTCATTTTCTTTCAAAGATTTAATCTTTATACATTAAAATGGTCTTGTGACATAATAGGTACCTTGATTGAGGCATTTCTATTCAAAGATTCAATTTTTACTCATTAAAACACTCTTCGGGACATCGAAGGGAACTTGAATAAGTTTAACTCAAAACTCTCATTTTCTTTCAAAGATTCAATCTTTATACGTTAAAATGGTTTAGTGACATAATAGGTACCTTTATTGAGTTATTTTCATGTGAAGATTCAATCTTTACTCATTAAAAGACTCTTCGTGATTTCATGGGTAACTCGAATAAGTTTAGCTCAAAACTCTGATTTTCTTTCAAAGATTCAATCTTTATACACTAAAAAGGTCTACTGACATATTAGGTACATTATTGAGGTATTTTCATTCAAAGACTCAACCCTTACTCATTAAAACACTCTTTTATACGTTAAAATGGTCTAGTGACATGATAGGTACCTTGATTGAGGTAATTTCATTCAAAGATTTAATCTTTACTTATTAAAACACTCTTCGTGACGTGAAAGGGATCTCGAATAAGTTTAACTCAAAACTCTCATTTTTTTTCAAAGATTTAATCTTTATATATTAAAATGGTCTAGTGACATAATAGGTACCTAGATTGATGTATTTCTATTCAAAGATTCAATCTTTACTCATTAAAACACTCTTTGGGACGTCGAAGGGAACTCGAATAAGTTTAACTCGGAACTCTCATTTTCTTTCGAAGATTCAATCTTTATAAATTAAAAAAGTTTAATGACATGATAGGTACCTTTATTGAGTTAGTTTCATTCAAAGATTCAATCTTTACTCTTCAAAACACTCTCCGTGACGTCAAAGGGATCTCGAATAAGTTTAACTCAAAACTTTTATTTCCTTTCAAAGATTTAATCCTTATACATTAAAATGGTCTAGTGACATAATAAGTACATTGATTGAGGTATTTCCATTCAATGATTCAATCTTTACTCTTTAAAACACTCTTCGAGACGTCGAAGGGAACTCGAATAAGTTTAACGCAGAACTTTCATATTCTTTTAAAGATTCAATCTTTACACATTAAAAAGGTTAAGTGACACGATAGGTACCTCTATTCAGTTATTTTCATTCAAAGATTCAATCTTTACACTTTAAAACACTCTTCGTGACGTCAAAGAGATCTCGAATAAGTTTAGCTCAAAACTCTCATTTTCTTTCAAAGATTTATTCTTTATACATTAAAATGGTCTAGTCACATAATAAGTACCTTGATTGAGGTATTTTCCATTCAATGATTCAATCTTTAATAATTAAAACACTCTTCGGGACGTCGAAGGGAACTCGAATAAGTTTAACTCAGAACTTTCATTTTCTTCCAAAGATTCAATCTTTATACATTAAAAAGGTTTAGTGACATGATAGGAACCGTTATTCAGTAATTTTCATTCAAAGATTCAAACTTTAATCTTTAAAACACGTTTCGTGACTTCAAAGGGATCTCGAATAAGTTTAGCTCAAAACTCTCATTTTCTTTAAAAGATTCAATCTTTATACATCAAAATGGTCTTGTTACATAATAGGTACCTTGATTGCGGTATTTCCATTCAAAGATTTCATACTTACTCATTAAAACAATCTTCGGGATGTCGAAGGGAACTCGAATAAGTTTAACTCAAAACACTCATTTTCTTTCAAAGATTCAATCTCTGTGCATTAAAAAGGTTTAGTGACACGATAGGTACCTTTATTGAGTTATTTTCATTCACAGATTCAATCTTTACTCATTAAAACACTCTGTGTGACGTAAAAGTGATCTCGAATAAATTTAACTCAAAACTCTCATTTTCTTTCAAAGATTCAATCTTTATACATTAAAATTGTTTAGTGACATAATTGGTACCTTTATTGAGTTATTTTCATTCGAAGATTCAATCTTTACTCGTTAAAAGACTCATCGTGACTTCATGGGTAACTCAAAACTGTTTAGCTCAAAACTCTGATTTTCTTTCAATGATTCAATCTTTATACTCTAGAAAGGTCTAGTGACATAATAGGTTTATTATTGAGGTATTCTCATTCAAAGATTAAATCTTTACTCATTAAAACACTCTTCGGGACGTAAAAGGGAACTTGAATAAGTTTAACTCAGAACTCTCATTTTCTTTCAGAGATTCAATCTTTATACGTTAAAATGGTCTAGTGACATAATAGATACCTTGATTGAGGTAATTTCATTCAAAGATTCGATCTTTACTCATTAAAGCACTCTTCGTGACGCCAAAGGGATCCCGAATAAGTTTAACTCAAAACTCTCATTTTCTTTCAAAGATTTAATCTTTATACATTAAAATGGTCTTGTGACATAATAGGTACCTTGATTGAGGTATTTCCACTCGAAGGTTCAATCTTTACTCATTAAAACACTCTTCGGGACGTCGATGGGATCCTGAATATGTTTAACTCAAAACTCTCATTTTCTTTCAAAGATTTAATCTTTATACATTAAAATGGTCTTGTGACATAATAGGTACCTTGATTGAGGCATTTCTATTCAAAGATTCAATTTTTACTCATTAAAACACTCTTCGGGACATCGAAGGGAACTTGAATAAGTTTAACTCAAAACTCTCATTTTCTTTCAAAGATTCAATCTTTATACGTTAAAATGGTTTAGTGACATAATAGGTACCTTTATTGAGTTATTTTCATGTGAAGATTCAATCTTTACTCATTAAAAGACTCTTCGTGATTTCATGGGTAACTCGAATAAGTTTAGCTCAAAACTCTGATTTTCTTTCAAAGATTCAATCTTTATACACTAAAAAGGTCTACTGACATATTAGGTACATTATTGAGGTATTTTCATTCAAAGACTCAACCCTTACTCATTAAAACACTCTTTTATACGTTAAAATGGTCTAGTGACATGATAGGTACCTTGATTGAGGTAATTTCATTCAAAGATTTAATCTTTACTTATTAAAACACTCTTCGTGACGTGAAAGGGATCTCGAATAAGTTTAACTCAAAACTCTCATTTTTTTTCAAAGATTTAATCTTTATATATTAAAATGGTCTAGTGACATAATAGGTACCTAGATTGATGTATTTCTATTCAAAGATTCAATCTTTACTCATTAAAACACTCTTTGGGACGTCGAAGGGAACTCGAATAAGTTTAACTCGGAACTCTCATTTTCTTTCGAAGATTCAATCTTTATAAATTAAAAAAGTTTAATGACATGATAGGTACCTTTATTGAGTTAGTTTCATTCAAAGATTCAATCTTTACTCTTCAAAACACTCTCCGTGACGTCAAAGGGATCTCGAATAAGTTTAACTCAAAACTTTTATTTCCTTTCAAAGATTTAATCCTTATACATTAAAATGGTCTAGTGACCTAATAAGTACATTGATTGAGGTATTTCCATTCAATGATTCAATCTTTACTCTTTAAAACACTCTTCGAGACGTCGAAGGGAACTCGAATAAGTTTAACGCAGAACTTTCATATTCTTTTAAAGATTCAATCTTTACACATTAAAAAGGTTAAGTGACACGATAGGTACCTCTATTCAGTTATTTTCATTCAAAGATTCAATCTTTACACTTTAAAACACTCTTCGTGACGTCAAAGAGATCTCGAATAAGTTTAGCTCAAAACTCTCATTTTCTTTCAAAGATTTATTCTTTATACATTAAAATGGTCTAGTCACATAATAAGTACCTTGATTGAGGTATTTTCCATTCAATGATTCAATCTTTAATAATTAAAACACTCTTCGGGACGTCGAAGGGAACTCGAATAAGTTTAACTCAGAACTTTCATTTTCTTCCAAAGATTCAATCTTTATACATTAAAAAGGTTTGGTGACATGATAGGAGCCGTTATTCAGTAATTTTCATTCAAAGATTCAAACTTTAATCTTTAAAACACGTTTCGTGACTTCAAAGGGATCTCGAATAAGTTTAGCTCAAAACTCTCATTTTCTTTAAAAGATTCAATCTTTATACATCAAAATGGTCTTGTTACATAATAGGTACCTTGATTGCGGTATTTCCATTCAAAGATTTCATACTTACTCATTAAAACACTCTTCGGGATGTCGAAGGGAACTCGAATAAGTTTAACTCAAAACACTCATTTTCTTTCAAAGATTCAATCTCTGTGCATTAAAAAGGTTTAGTGACACGATAGGTACCTTTATTGAGTTATTTTCATTCACAGATTCAATCTTTACTCATTAAAACACTCTGTGTGACGTAAAAGTGATCTCGAATAAATTTAACTCAAAACTCTCATTTTCTTTCAAAGATTCAATCTTTATACATTAAAATTGTTTAGTGACATAATTGGTACCTTTATTGAGTTATTTTCATTCGTAGATTCAATCTTTACTCGTTAAAAGACTCATCGTGACTTCATGGGTAACTCAAAACTGTTTAGCTCAAAACTCTGATTTTCTTTCAATGATTCAATCTTTATACTCTAGAAAGGTCTAGTGACATAATAGGTTTATTATTGAGGTATTCTCATTCAAAGATTAAATCTTTACTCATTAAAACACTCTTCGGGACGTAAAAGGGAACTTGAATAAGTTTAACTCAGAACTCTCATTTTCTTTCAGAGATTCAATCTTTATACGTTAAAATGGTCTAGTGACATAATAGATACCTTGATTGAGGTAATTTCATTCAAAGATTCGATCTTTACTCATTAAAGCACTCTTCGTGACGCCAAAGGGATCCCGAATAAGTTTAACTCAAAACTCTCATTTTCTTTCAAAGATTTAATCTTTATACATTAAAATGGTCTTGTGACATAATAGGTACCTTGATTGAGGTATTTCCACTCGAAGGTTCAATCTTTACTCATTAAAACACTCTTCGGGACGTCGATGGGATCCTGAATATGTTTAACTCAAAACTCTCATTTTCTTTCAAAGATTTAATCTTTATACATTAAAATGGTCTTGTGACATAATAGGTACCTTGATTGAGGCATTTCTGTTCAAAGATTCAATTTTTACTCATTAAAACACTCTTCGGGACATCGAAGGGAACTTGAATAAGTTTAACTCAAAACTCTCATTTTCTTTCAAAGATTCAATCTTTATACGTTAAAATGGTTTAGTGACATAATAGGTACCTTTATTGAGTTATTTTCATGTGAAGATTCAATCTTTACTCATTAAAAGACTCTTCGTGATTTCATGGGTAACTCGAATAAGTTTAGCTCAAAACTCTGATTTTCTTTCAAAGATTCAATCTTTATACACTAAAAAGGTCTACTGACATATTAGGTACATTATTGAGGTATTTTCATTCAAAGACTCAACCCTTACTCATTAAAACACTCTTTTATACGTTAAAATGGTCTAGTGACATGATAGGTACCTTGATTGAGGTAATTTCATTCAAAGATTTAATCTTTACTTATTAAAACACTCTTCGTGACGTGAAAGGGATCTCGAATAAGTTTAACTCAAAACTCTCATTTTTTTTCAAAGATTTAATCTTTATATATTAAAATGGTCTAGTGACATAATAGGTACCTAGATTGATGTATTTCTATTCAAAGATTCAATCTTTACTCATTAAAACACTCTTTGGGACGTCGAAGGGAACTCGAATAAGTTTAACTCGGAACTCTCATTTTCTTTCGAAGATTCAATCTTTATAAATTAAAAAAGTTTAATGACATGATAGGTACCTTTATTGAGTTAGTTTCATTCAAAGATTCAATCTTTACTCTTCAAAACACTCTCCGTGACGTCAAAGGGATCTCGAATAAGTTTAACTCAAAACTTTTATTTCCTTTCAAAGATTTAATCCTTATACATTAAAATGGTCTAGTGACATAATAAGTACCTTGATTGAGGTATTTCCATTCAATGATTCAATCTTTACTCTTTAAAACACTCTTCGAGACGTCGAAGGGAACTCGAATAAGTTTAACGCAGAACTTTCATATTCTTTTAAAGATTCAATCTTTACACATTAAAAAGGTTAAGTGACACGATAGGTACCTCTATTCAGTTATTTTCATTCAAAGATTCAATCTTTACACTTTAAAACACTCTTCGTGACGTCAAAGAGATCTCGAATAAGTTTAGCTCAAAACTCTCATTTTCTCTCAAAGATTTATTCTTTATACATTAAAATGGTCTAGTCACATAATAAGTACCTTGATTGAGGTATTTTCCATTCAATGATTCAATCTTTAATAATTAAAACACTCTTCGGGACGTCGAAGGGAACTCGAATAAGTTTAACTCAGAACTTTCATTTTCTTCCAAAGATTCAATCTTTATACATTAAAAAGGTTTGGTGACATGATAGGAGCCGTTATTCAGTAATTTTCATTCAAAGATTCAAACTTTAATCTTTAAAACACGTTTCGTGACTTCAAAGGGATCTCGAATAAGTTTAGCTCAAAACTCTCATTTTCTTTAAAAGATTCAATCTTTATACATCAAAATGGTCTTGTTACATAATAGGTACCTTGATTGCGGTATTTCCATTCAAAGATTTCATACTTACTCATTAAAACACTCTTCGGGATGTCGAAGGGAACTCGAATAAGTTTAACTCAAAACACTCATTTTCTTTCAAAGATTCAATCTCTGTGCATTAAAAAGGTTTAGTGACACGATAGGTACCTTTATTGAGTTATTTTCATCCACAGATTCAATCTTTACTCATTAAAACACTCTGTGTGACGTAAAAGTGATCTCGAATAAATTTAACTCAAAACTCTCATTTTCTTTCAAAGATTCAATCTTTATACATTAAAATTGTTTAGTGACATAATTGGTACCTTTATTGAGTTATTTTCATTCGAAGATTCAATCTTTACTCGTTAAAAGACTCATCGTGACTTCATGGGTAACTCAAAACTGTTTAGCTCAAAACTCTGATTTTCTTTCAATGATTCAATCTTTATACTCTAGAAAGGTCTAGTGACATAATAGGTTTATTATTGAGGTATTCTCATTCAAAGATTAAATCTTTACTCATTAAAACACTCTTCGGGACGTAAAAGGGAACTTGAATAAGTTTAACTCAGAACTCTCATTTTCTTTCAGAGATTCAATCTTTATACGTTAAAATGGTCTAGTGACATAATAGATACCTTGATTGAGGTAATTTCATTCAAAGATTCGATCTTTACTCATTAAAGCACTCTTCGTGACGCCAAAGGGATCCCGAATAAGTTTAACTCAAAACTCTCATTTTCTTTCAAAGATTTAATCTTTATACATTAAAATGGTCTTGTGACATAATAGGTACCTTGATTGAGGTATTTCCACTCGAAGGTTCAATCTTTACTCATTAAAACACTCTTCGGGACGTCGATGGGATCCTGAATATGTTTAACTCAAAACTCTCATTTTCTTTCAAAGATTTAATCTTTATACATTAAAATGGTCTTGTGACATAATAGGTACCTTGATTGAGGCATTTCTATTCAAAGATTCAATTTTTACTCATTAAAACACTCTTCGGGACATCGAAGGGAACTTGAATAAGTTTAACTCAAAACTCTCATTTTCTTTCAAAGATTCAATTTTTATACGTTAAAATGGTTTAGTGACATAATAGGTACCTTTATTGAGTTATTTTCATGTGAAGATTCAATCTTTACTCATTAAAAGACTCTTCGTGATTTCATGGGTAACTCGAATAAGTTTAGCTCAAAACTCTGATTTTCTTTCAAAGATTCAATCTTTATACACTAAAAAGGTCTACTGACATATTAGGTACATTATTGAGGTATTTTCATTCAAAGACTCAACCCTTACTCATTAAAACACTCTTTTATACGTTAAAATGGTCTAGTGACATGATAGGTACCTTGATTGAGGTAATTTCATTCAAAGATTTAATCTTTACTTATTAAAACACTCTTCGTGACGTGAAAGGGATCTCGAATAAGTTTAACTCAAAACTCTCATTTTTTTTCAAAGATTTAATCTTTATATATTAAAATGGTCTAGTGACATAATAGGTACCTAGATTGATGTATTTCTATTCAAAGATTCAATCTTTACTCATTAAAACACTCTTTGGGACGTCGAAGGGAACTCGAATAAGTTTAACTCGGAACTCTCATTTTCTTTCGAAGATTCAATCTTTATAAATTAAAAAAGTTTAATGACATGATAGGTACCTTTATTGAGTTAGTTTCATTCAAAGATTCAATCTTTACTCTTCAAAACACTCTCCGTGACGTCAAAGGGATCTCGAATAAGTTTAACTCAAAACTTTTATTTCCTTTCAAAGATTTAATCCTTATACATTAAAATGGTCTAGTGACATAATAAGTACCTTGATTGAGGTATTTCCATTCAATGATTCAATCTTTACTCTTTAAAACACTCTTCGAGACGTCGAAGGGAACTCGAATAAGTTTAACGCAGAACTTTCATATTCTTTTAAAGATTCAATCTTTACACATTAAAAAGGTTAAGTGACACGATAGGTACCTCTATTCAGTTATTTTCATTCAAAGATTCAATCTTTACACTTTAAAACACTCTTCGTGACGTCAAAGAGATCTCGAATAAGTTTAACTCAAAACTCTCATTTTCTTTCAAAGATTTATTCTTTATACATTAAAATGGTCTAGTCACATAATAAGTACCTTGATTGAGGTATTTTCCATTCAATGATTCAATCTTTAATAATTAAAACACTCTTCGGGACGTCGAAGGGAACTCGAATAAGTTTAACTCAGAACTTTCATTTTCTTCCAAAGATTCAATCTTTATACATTAAAAAGGTTTGGTGACATGATAGGAACCGTTATTCAGTAATTTTCATTCAAAGATTCAAACTTTAATCTTTAAAACACGTTTCGTGACTTCAAAGGGATCTCGAATAAGTTTAGCTCAAAACTCTCATTTTCTTTAAAAGATTCAATCTTTATACATCAAAATGGTCTTGTTACATAATAGGTACCTTGATTGCGGTATTTCCATTCAAAGATTTCATACTTACTCATTAAAACACTCTTCGGGATGTCGAAGGGAACTCGAATAAGTTTAACTCAAAACACTCATTTTCTTTCAAAGATTCAATCTCTGTGCATTAAAAAGGTTTAGTGACACGATATGTACCTTTATTGAGTTATTTTCATTCACAGATTCAATCTTTACTCATTAAAACACTCTGTGTGACGTAAAAGTGATCTCGAATAAATTTAACTCAAAACTCTCATTTTCTTTCAAAGATTCAATCTTTATACATTAAAATTGTTTAGTGACATAATTGGTACCTTTATTGAGTTATTTTCATTCGAAGATTCAATCTTTACTCGTTAAAAGACTCATCGTGACTTCGTGGGTAACTCAAAACTGTTTAGCTCAAAACTCTGATTTTCTTTCAATGATTCAATCTTTATACTCTAGAAAGGTCTAGTGACATAATAGGTTTATTATTGGGGTATTCTCATTCAAAGATTAAATCTTTACTCATTAAAACACTCTTCGGGACGTAAAAGGGAACTTGAATAAGTTTAACTCAGAACTCTCATTTTCTTTCAGAGATTCAATCTTTATACGTTAAAATGGTCTAGTGACATAATAGATACCTTGATTGAGGTAATTTCATTCAAAGATTCGATCTTTACTCATTAAAGCACTCTTCGTGACGCCAAAGGGATCCCGAATAAGTTTAACTCAAAACTCTCATTTTCTTTCAAAGATTTAATCTTTATACATTAAAATGGTCTTGTGACATAATAGGTACCTTGATTGAGGTATTTCCACTCGAAGGTTCAATCTTTACTCATTAAAACACTCTTCGGGACGTCGATGGGATCCTGAATATGTTTAACTCAAAACTCTCATTTTCTTTCAAAGATTTAATCTTTATACATTAAAATGGTCTTGTGACATAATAGGTACCTTGATTGAGGCATTTCTATTCAAAGATTCAATTTTTACTCATTAAAACACTCTTCGGGACATCGAAGGGAACTTGAATAAGTTTAACTCAAAACTCTCATTTTCTTTCAAAGATTCAATCTTTATACGTTAAAATGGTTTAGTGACATAATAGGTACCTTTATTGAGTTATTTTCATGTGAAGATTCAATCTTTACTCATTAAAAGACTCTTCGTGATTTCATGGGTAACTCGAATAAGTTTAGCTCAAAACTCTGATTTTCTTTCAAAGATTCAATCTTTATACACTAAAAAGGTCTACTGACATATTAGGTACATTATTGAGGTATTTTCATTCAAAGACTCAACCCTTACTCATTAAAACACTCTTTTATACGTTAAAATGGTCTAGTGACATGATAGGTACCTTGATTGAGGTAATTTCATTCAAAGATTTAATCTTTACTTATTAAAACACTCTTCGTGACGTGAAAGGGATCTCGAATAAGTTTAACTCAAAACTCTCATTTTTTTTCAAAGATTTAATCTTTATATATTAAAATGGTCTAGTGACATAATAGGTACCTAGATTGATGTATTTCTATTCAAAGATTCAATCTTTACTCATTAAAACACTCTTTGGGACGTCGAAGGGAACTCGAATAAGTTTAACTCGGAACTCTCATTTTCTTTCGAAGATTCAATCTTTATAAATTAAAAAAGTTTAATGACATGATAGGTACCTTTATTGAGTTAGTTTCATTCAAAGATTCAATCTTTACTCTTCAAAACACTCTCCGTGACGTCAAAGGGATCTCGAATAAGTTTAACTCAAAACTTTTATTTCCTTTCAAAGATTTAATCCTTATACATTAAAATGGTCTAGTGACATAATAAGTACCTTGATTGAGGTATTTCCATTCAATGATTCAATCTTTACTCTTTAAAACACTCTTCGAGACGTCGAAGGGAACTCGAATAAGTTTAACGCAGAACTTTCATATTCTTTTAAAGATTCAATCTTTACACATTAAAAAGGTTAAGTGACACGATAGGTACCTCTATTCAGTTATTTTCATTCAAAGATTCAATCTTTACACTTTAAAACACTCTTCGTGACGTCAAAGAGATCTCGAATAAGTTTAACTCAAAACTCTCATTTTCTTTCAAAGATTTATTCTTTATACATTAAAATGGTCTAGTCACATAATAAGTACCTTGATTGAGGTATTTTCCATTCAATGATTCAATCTTTAATAATTAAAACACTCTTCGGGACGTCGAAGGGAACTCGAATAAGTTTAACTCAGAACTTTCATTTTCTTCCAAAGATTCAATCTTTATACATTAAAAAGGTTTGGTGACATGATAGGAACCGTTATTCAGTAATTTTCATTCAAAGATTCAAACTTTAATCTTTAAAACACGTTTCGTGACTTCAAAGGGATCTCGAATAAGTTTAGCTCAAAACTCTCATTTTCTTTAAAAGATTCAATCTTTATACATCAAAATGGTCTTGTTACATAATAGGTACCTTGATTGCGGTATTTCCATTCAAAGATTTCATACTTACTCATTAAAACACTCTTCGGGATGTCGAAGGGAACTCGAATAAGTTTAACTCAAAACACTCATTTTCTTTCAAAGATTCAATCTCTGTGCATTAAAAAGGTTTAGTGACACGATAGGTACCTTTATTGAGTTATTTTCATTCACAGATTCAATCTTTACTCATTAAAACACTCTGTGTGACGTAAAAGTGATCTCGAATAAATTTAACTCAAAACTCTCATTTTCTTTCAAAGATTCAATCTTTATACATTAAAATTGTTTAGTGACATAATTGGTACCTTTATTGAGTTATTTTCATTCGAAGATTCAATCTTTACTCGTTAAAAGACTCATCGTGACTTCGTGGGTAACTCAAAACTGTTTAGCTCAAAACTCTGATTTTCTTTCAATGATTCAATCTTTATACTCTAGAAAGGTCTAGTGACATAATAGGTTTATTATTGGGGTATTCTCATTCAAAGATTAAATCTTTACTCATTAAAACACTCTTCGGGACGTAAAAGGGAACTTGAATAAGTTTAACTCAGAACTCTCATTTTCTTTCAGAGATTCAATCTTTATACGTTAAAATGGTCTAGTGACATAATAGATACCTTGATTGAGGTAATTTCATTCAAAGATTCGATCTTTACTCATTAAAGCACTCTTCGTGACGCCAAAGGGATCCCGAATAAGTTTAACTCAAAACTCTCATTTTCTTTCAAAGATTTAATCTTTATACATTAAAATGGTCTTGTGACATAATAGGTACCTTGATTGAGGTATTTCCACTCGAAGGTTCAATCTTTACTCATTAAAACACTCTTCGGGACGTCGATGGGATCCTGAATATGTTTAACTCAAAACTCTCATTTTCTTTCAAAGATTTAATCTTTATACATTAAAATGGTCTTGTGACATAATAGGTACCTTGATTGAGGCATTTCTATTCAAAGATTCAATTTTTACTCATTAAAACACTCTTCGGGACATCGAAGGGAACTTGAATAAGTTTAACTCAAAACTCTCATTTTCTTTCAAAGATTCAATCTTTATACGTTAAAATGGTTTAGTGACATAATAGGTACCTTTATTGAGTTATTTTCATGTGAAGATTCAATCTTTACTCATTAAAAGACTCTTCGTGATTTCATGGGTAACTCGAATAAGTTTAGCTCAAAACTCTGATTTTCTTTCAAAGATTCAATCTTTATACACTAAAAAGGTCTACTGACATATTAGGTACATTATTGAGGTATTTTCATTCAAAGACTCAACCCTTACTCATTAAAACACTCTTTTATACGTTAAAATGGTCTAGTGACATGATAGGTACCTTGATTGAGGTAATTTCATTCAAAGATTTAATCTTTACTTATTAAAACACTCTTCGTGACGTGAAAGGGATCTCGAATAAGTTTAACTCAAAACTCTCATTTTTTTTCAAAGATTTAATCTTTATATATTAAAATGGTCTAGTGACATAATAGGTACCTAGATTGATGTATTTCTATTCAAAGATTCAATCTTTACTCATTAAAACACTCTTTGGGACGTCGAAGGGAACTCGAATAAGTTTAACTCGGAACTCTCATTTTCTTTCGAAGATTCAATCTTTATAAATTAAAAAAGTTTAATGACATGATAGGTACCTTTATTGAGTTAGTTTCATTCAAAGATTCAATCTTTACTCTTCAAAACACTCTCCGTGACGTCAAAGGGATCTCGAATAAGTTTAACTCAAAACTTTTATTTCCTTTCAAAGATTTAATCCTTATACATTAAAATGGTCTAGTGACATAATAAGTACCTTGATTGAGGTATTTCCATTCAATGATTCAATCTTTACTCTTTAAAACACTCTTCGAGACGTCGAAGGGAACTCGAATAAGTTTAACGCAGAACTTTCATATTCTTTTAAAGATTCAATCTTTACACATTAAAAAGGTTAAGTGACACGATAGGTACCTCTATTCAGTTATTTTCATTCAAAGATTCAATCTTTACACTTTAAAACACTCTTCGTGACGTCAAAGAGATCTCGAATAAGTTTAACTCAAAACTCTCATTTTCTTTCAAAGATTTATTCTTTATACATTAAAATGGTCTAGTCACATAATAAGTACCTTGATTGAGGTATTTTCCATTCAATGATTCAATCTTTAATAATTAAAACACTCTTCGGGACGTCGAAGGGAACTCGAATAAGTTTAACTCAGAACTTTCATTTTCTTCCAAAGATTCAATCTTTATACATTAAAAAGGTTTGGTGACATGATAGGAACCGTTATTCAGTAATTTTCATTCAAAGATTCAAACTTTAATCTTTAAAACACGTTTCGTGACTTCAAAGGGATCTCGAATAAGTTTAGCTCAAAACTCTCATTTTCTTTAAAAGATTCAATCTTTATACATCAAAATGGTCTTGTTACATAATAGGTACCTTGATTGCGGTATTTCCATTCAAAGATTTCATACTTACTCATTAAAACACTCTTCGGGATGTCGAAGGGAACTCGAATAAGTTTAACTCAAAACACTCATTTTCTTTCAAAGATTCAATCTCTGTGCATTAAAAAGGTTTAGTGACACGATAGGTACCTTTATTGAGTTATTTTCATTCACAGATTCAATCTTTACTCATTAAAACACTCTGTGTGACGTAAAAGTGATCTCGAATAAATTTAACTCAAAACTCTCATTTTCTTTCAAAGATTCAATCTTTATACATTAAAATTGTTTAGTGACATAATTGGTACCTTTATTGAGTTATTTTCATTCGAAGATTCAATCTTTACTCGTTAAAAGACTCATCGTGACTTCGTGGGTAACTCAAAACTGTTTAGCTCAAAACTCTGATTTTCTTTCAATGATTCAATCTTTATACTCTAGAAAGGTCTAGTGACATAATAGGTTTATTATTGGGGTATTCTCATTCAAAGATTAAATCTTTACTCATTAAAACACTCTTCGGGACGTAAAAGGGAACTTGAATAAGTTTAACTCAGAACTCTCATTTTCTTTCAGAGATTCAATCTTTATACGTTAAAATGGTCTAGTGACATAATAGATACCTTGATTGAGGTAATTTCATTCAAAGATTCGATCTTTACTCATTAAAGCACTCTTCGTGACGCCAAAGGGATCCCGAATAAGTTTAACTCAAAACTCTCATTTTCTTTCAAAGATTTAATCTTTATACATTAAAATGGTCTTGTGACATAATAGGTACCTTGATTGAGGTATTTCCACTCGAAGGTTCAATCTTTACTCATTAAAACACTCTTCGGGACGTCGATGGGATCCTGAATATGTTTAACTCAAAACTCTCATTTTCTTTCAAAGATTTAATCTTTATACATTAAAATGGTCTTGTGACATAATAGGTACCTTGATTGAGGCATTTCTATTCAAAGATTCAATTTTTACTCATTAAAACACTCTTCGGGACATCGAAGGGAACTTGAATAAGTTTAACTCAAAACTCTCATTTTCTTTCAAAGATTCAATCTTTATACGTTAAAATGGTTTAGTGACATAACAGGTACCTTTATTGAGTTATTTTCATGTGAAGATTCAATCTTTACTCATTAAAAGACTCTTCGTGATTTCATGGGTAACTCGAATAAGTTTAGCTCAAAACTCTGATTTTCTTTCAAAGATTCAATCTTTATACACTAAAAAGGTCTACTGACATATTAGGTACATTATTGAGGTATTTTCATTCAAAGACTCAACCCTTACTCATTAAAACACTCTTTTATACGTTAAAATGGTCTAGTGACATGATAGGTACCTTGATTGAGGTAATTTCATTCAAAGATTTAATCTTTACTTATTAAAACACTCTTCGTGACGTGAAAGGGATCTCGAATAAGTTTAACTCAAAACTCTCATTTTTTTTCAAAGATTTAATCTTTATATATTAAAATGGTCTAGTGACATAATAGGTACCTAGATTGATGTATTTCTATTCAAAGATTCAATCTTTACTCATTAAAACACTCTTTGGGACGTCGAAGGGAACTCGAATAAGTTTAACTCGGAACTCTCATTTTCTTTCGAAGATTCAATCTTTATAAATTAAAAAAGTTTAATGACATGATAGGTACCTTTATTGAGTTAGTTTCATTCAAAGATTCAATCTTTACTCTTCAAAACACTCTCCGTGACGTCAAAGGGATCTCGAATAAGTTTAACTCAAAACTTTTATTTCCTTTCAAAGATTTAATCCTTATACATTAAAATGGTCTAGTGACATAATAAGTACCTTGATTGAGGTATTTCCATTCAATGATTCAATCTTTACTCTTTAAAACACTCTTCGAGACGTCGAAGGGAACTCGAATAAGTTTAACGCAGAACTTTCATATTCTTTTAAAGATTCAATCTTTACACATTAAAAAGGTTAAGTGACACGATAGGTACCTCTATTCAGTTATTTTCATTCAAAGATTCAATCTTTACACTTTAAAACACTCTTCGTGACGTCAAAGAGATCTCGAATAAGTTTAACTCAAAACTCTCATTTTCTTTCAAAGATTTATTCTTTATACATTAAAATGGTCTAGTCACATAATAAGTACCTTGATTGAGGTATTTTCCATTCAATGATTCAATCTTTAATAATTAAAACACTCTTCGGGACGTCGAAGGGAACTCGAATAAGTTTAACTCAGAACTTTCATTTTCTTCCAAAGATTCAATCTTTATACATTAAAAAGGTTTGGTGACATGATAGGAACCGTTATTCAGTAATTTTCATTCAAAGATTCAAACTTTAATCTTTAAAACACGTTTCGTGACTTCAAAGGGATCTCGAATAAGTTTAGCTCAAAACTCTCATTTTCTTTAAAAGATTCAATCTTTATACATCAAAATGGTCTTGTTACATAATAGGTACCTTGATTGCGGTATTTCCATTCAAAGATTTCATACTTACTCATTAAAACACTCTTCGGGATGTCGAAGGGAACTCGAATAAGTTTAACTCAAAACACTCATTTTCTTTCAAAGATTCAATCTCTGTGCATTAAAAAGGTTTAGTGACACGATAGGTACCTTTATTGAGTTATTTTCATTCACAGATTCAATCTTTACTCATTAAAACACTCTGTGTGACGTAAAAGTGATCTCGAATAAATTTAACTCAAAACTCTCATTTTCTTTCAAAGATTCAATCTTTATACATTAAAATTGTTTAGTGACATAATTGGTACCTTTATTGAGTTATTTTCATTCGAAGATTCAATCTTTACTCGTTAAAAGACTCATCGTGACTTCGTGGGTAACTCAAAACTGTTTAGCTCAAAACTCTGATTTTCTTTCAATGATTCAATCTTTATACTCTAGAAAGGTCTAGTGACATAATAGGTTTATTATTGGGGTATTCTCATTCAAAGATTAAATCTTTACTCATTAAAACACTCTTCGGGACGTAAAAGGGAACTTGAATAAGTTTAACTCAGAACTCTCATTTTCTTTCAGAGATTCAATCTTTATACGTTAAAATGGTCTAGTGACATAATAGATACCTTGATTGAGGTAATTTCATTCAAAGATTCGATCTTTACTCATTAAAGCACTCTTCGTGACGCCAAAGGGATCCCGAATAAGTTTAACTCAAAACTCTCATTTTCTTTCAAAGATTTAATCTTTATACATTAAAATGGTCTTGTGACATAATAGGTACCTTGATTGAGGTATTTCCACTCGAAGGTTCAATCTTTACTCATTAAAACACTCTTCGGGACGTCGATGGGATCCTGAATATGTTTAACTCAAAACTCTCATTTTCTTTCAAAGATTTAATCTTTATACATTAAAATGGTCTTGTGACATAATAGGTACCTTGATTGAGGCATTTCTATTCAAAGATTCAATTTTTACTCATTAAAACACTCTTCGGGACATCGAAGGGAACTTGAATAAGTTTAACTCAAAACTCTCATTTTCTTTCAAAGATTCAATCTTTATACGTTAAAATGGTTTAGTGACATAACAGGTACCTTTATTGAGTTATTTTCATGTGAAGATTCAATCTTTACTCATTAAAAGACTCTTCGTGATTTCATGGGTAACTCGAATAAGTTTAGCTCAAAACTCTGATTTTCTTTCAAAGATTCAATCTTTATACACTAAAAAGGTCTACTGACATATTAGGTACATTATTGAGGTATTTTCATTCAAAGACTCAACCCTTACTCATTAAAACACTCTTTTATACGTTAAAATGGTCTAGTGACATGACAGGTACCTTGATTGAGGTAATTTCATTCAAAGATTTAATCTTTACTTATTAAAACACTCTTCGTGACGTGAAAGGGATCTCGAATAAGTTTAACTCAAAACTCTCATTTTTTTTCAAAGATTTAATCTTTATATATTAAAATGGTCTAGTGACATAATAGGTACCTAGATTGATGTATTTCTATTCAAAGATTCAATCTTTACTCATTAAAACACTCTTTGGGACGTCGAAGGGAACTCGAATAAGTTTAACTCGGAACTCTCATTTTCTTTCGAAGATTCAATCTTTATAAATTAAAAAAGTTTAATGACATGATAGGTACCTTTATTGAGTTAGTTTCATTCAAAGATTCAATCTTTACTCTTCAAAACACTCTCCGTGACGTCAAAGGGATCTCGAATAAGTTTAACTCAAAACTTTTATTTCCTTTCAAAGATTTAATCCTTATACATTAAAATGGTCTAGTGACATAATAAGTACCTTGATTGAGGTATTTCCATTCAATGATTCAATCTTTACTCTTTAAAACACTCTTCGAGACGTCGAAGGGAACTCGAATAAGTTTAACGCAGAACTTTCATATTCTTTTAAAGATTCAATCTTTACACATTAAAAAGGTTAAGTGACACGATAGGTACCTCTATTCAGTTATTTTCATTCAAAGATTCAATCTTTACACTTTAAAACACTCTTCGTGACGTCAAAGAGATCTCGAATAAGTTTAACTCAAAACTCTCATTTTCTTTCAAAGATTTATTCTTTATACATTAAAATGGTCTAGTCACATAATAAGTACCTTGATTGAGGTATTTTCCATTCAATGATTCAATCTTTAATAATTAAAACACTCTTCGGGACGTCGAAGGGAACTCGAATAAGTTTAACTCAGAACTTTCATTTTCTTCCAAAGATTCAATCTTTATACATTAAAAAGGTTTGGTGACATGATAGGAACCGTTATTCAGTAATTTTCATTCAAAGATTCAAACTTTAATCTTTAAAACACGTTTCGTGACTTCAAAGGGATCTCGAATAAGTTTAGCTCAAAACTCTCATTTTCTTTAAAAGATTCAATCTTTATACATCAAAATGGTCTTGTTACATAATAGGTACCTTGATTGCGGTATTTCCATTCAAAGATTTCATACTTACTCATTAAAACACTCTTCGGGATGTCGAAGGGAACTCGAATAAGTTTAACTCAAAACACTCATTTTCTTTCAAAGATTCAATCTCTGTGCATTAAAAAGGTTTAGTGACACGATAGGTACCTTTATTGAGTTATTTTCATTCACAGATTCAATCTTTACTCATTAAAACACTCTGTGTGACGTAAAAGTGATCTCGAATAAATTTAACTCAAAACTCTCATTTTCTTTCAAAGATTCAATCTTTATACATTAAAATTGTTTAGTGACATAATTGGTACCTTTATTGAGTTATTTTCATTCGAAGATTCAATCTTTACTCGTTAAAAGACTCATCGTGACTTCGTGGGTAACTCAAAACTGTTTAGCTCAAAACTCTGATTTTCTTTCAATGATTCAATCTTTATACTCTAGAAAGGTCTAGTGACATAATAGGTTTATTATTGGGGTATTCTCATTCAAAGATTAAATCTTTACTCATTAAAACACTCTTCGGGACGTAAAAGGGAACTTGAATAAGTTTAACTCAGAACTCTCATTTTCTTTCAGAGATTCAATCTTTATACGTTAAAATGGTCTAGTGACATAATAGATACCTTGATTGAGGTAATTTCATTCAAAGATTCGATCTTTACTCATTAAAGCACTCTTCGTGACGCCAAAGGGATCCCGAATAAGTTTAACTCAAAACTCTCATTTTCTTTCAAAGATTTAATCTTTATACATTAAAATGGTCTTGTGACATAATAGGTACCTTGATTGAGGTATTTCCACTCGAAGGTTCAATCTTTACTCATTAACACACTCTTCGGGACGTCGATGGGATCCTGAATATGTTTAACTCAAAACTCTCATTTTCTTTCAAAGATTTAATCTTTATACATTAAAATGGTCTTGTGACATAATAGGTACCTTGATTGAGGCATTTCTATTCAAAGATTCAATTTTTACTCATTAAAACACTCTTCGGGACATCGAAGGGAACTTGAATAAGTTTAACTCAAAACTCTCATTTTCTTTCAAAGATTCAATCTTTATACGTTAAAATGGTTTAGTGACATAACAGGTACCTTTATTGAGTTATTTTCATGTGAAGATTCAATCTTTACTCATTAAAAGACTCTTCGTGATTTCATGGGTAACTCGAATAAGTTTAGCTCAAAACTCTGATTTTCTTTCAAAGATTCAATCTTTATACACTAAAAAGGTCTACTGACATATTAGGTACATTATTGAGGTATTTTCATTCAAAGACTCAACCCTTACTCATTAAAACACTCTTTTATACGTTAAAATGGTCTAGTGACATGACAGGTACCTTGATTGAGGTAATTTCATTCAAAGATTTAATCTTTACTTATTAAAACACTCTTCGTGACGTGAAAGGGATCTCGAATAAGTTTAACTCAAAACTCTCATTTTTTTTCAAAGATTTAATCTTTATATATTAAAATGGTCTAGTGACATAATAGGTACCTAGATTGATGTATTTCTATTCAAAGATTCAATCTTTACTCATTAAAACACTCTTTGGGACGTCGAAGGGAACTCGAATAAGTTTAACTCGGAACTCTCATTTTCTTTCGAAGATTCAATCTTTATAAATTAAAAAAGTTTAATGACATGATAGGTACCTTTATTGAGTTAGTTTCATTCAAAGATTCAATCTTTACTCTTCAAAACACTCTCCGTGACGTCAAAGGGATCTCGAATAAGTTTAACTCAAAACTTTTATTTCCTTTCAAAGATTTAATCCTTATACATTAAAATGGTCTAGTGACATAATAAGTACCTTGATTGAGGTATTTCCATTCAATGATTCAATCTTTACTCTTTAAAACACTCTTCGAGACGTCGAAGGGAACTCGAATAAGTTTAACGCAGAACTTTCATATTCTTTTAAAGATTCAATCTTTACACATTAAAAAGGTTAAGTGACACGATAGGTACCTCTATTCAGTTATTTTCATTCAAAGATTCAATCTTTACACTTTAAAACACTCTTCGTGACGTCAAAGAGATCTCGAATAAGTTTAACTCAAAACTCTCATTTTCTTTCAAAGATTTATTCTTTATACATTAAAATGGTCTAGTCACATAATAAGTACCTTGATTGAGGTATTTTCCATTCAATGATTCAATCTTTAATAATTAAAACACTCTTCGGGACGTCGAAGGGAACTCGAATAAGTTTAACTCAGAACTTTCATTTTCTTCCAAAGATTCAATCTTTATACATTAAAAAGGTTTGGTGACATGATAGGAACCGTTATTCAGTAATTTTCATTCAAAGATTCAAACTTTAATCTTTAAAACACGTTTCGTGACTTCAAAGGGATCTCGAATAAGTTTAGCTCAAAACTCTCATTTTCTTTAAAAGATTCAATCTTTATACATCAAAATGGTCTTGTTACATAATAGGTACCTTGATTGCGGTATTTCCATTCAAAGATTTCATACTTACTCATTAAAACACTCTTCGGGATGTCGAAGGGAACTCGAATAAGTTTAACTCAAAACACTCATTTTCTTTCAAAGATTCAATCTCTGTGCATTAAAAAGGTTTAGTGACACGATAGGTACCTTTATTGAGTTATTTTCATTCACAGATTCAATCTTTACTCATTAAAACACTCTGTGTGACGTAAAAGTGATCTCGAATAAATTTAACTCAAAACTCTCATTTTCTTTCAAAGATTCAATCTTTATACATTAAAATTGTTTAGTGACATAATTGGTACCTTTATTGAGTTATTTTCATTCGAAGATTCAATCTTTACTCGTTAAAAGACTCATCGTGACTTCGTGGGTAACTCAAAACTGTTTAGCTCAAAACTCTGATTTTCTTTCAATGATTCAATCTTTATACTCTAGAAAGGTCTAGTGACATAATAGGTTTATTATTGGGGTATTCTCATTCAAAGATTAAATCTTTACTCATTAAAACACTCTTCGGGACGTAAAAGGGAACTTGAATAAGTTTAACTCAGAACTCTCATTTTCTTTCAGAGATTCAATCTTTATACGTTAAAATGGTCTAGTGACATAATAGATACCTTGATTGAGGTAATTTCATTCAAAGATTCGATCTTTACTCATTAAAGCACTCTTCGTGACGCCAAAGGGATCCCGAATAAGTTTAACTCAAAACTCTCATTTTCTTTCAAAGATTTAATCTTTATACATTAAAATGGTCTTGTGACATAATAGGTACCTTGATTGAGGTATTTCCACTCGAAGGTTCAATCTTTACTCATTAACACACTCTTCGGGACGTCGATGGGATCCTGAATATGTTTAACTCAAAACTCTCATTTTCTTTCAAAGATTTAATCTTTATACATTAAAATGGTCTTGTGACATAATAGGTACCTTGATTGAGGCATTTCTATTCAAAGATTCAATTTTTACTCATTAAAACACTCTTCGGGACATCGAAGGGAACTTGAATAAGTTTAACTCAAAACTCTCATTTTCTTTCAAAGATTCAATCTTTATACGTTAAAATGGTTTAGTGACATAACAGGTACCTTTATTGAGTTATTTTCATGTGAAGATTCAATCTTTACTCATTAAAAGACTCTTCGTGATTTCATGGGTAACTCGAATAAGTTTAGCTCAAAACTCTGATTTTCTTTCAAAGATTCAATCTTTATACACTAAAAAGGTCTACTGACATATTAGGTACATTATTGAGGTATTTTCATTCAAAGACTCAACCCTTACTCATTAAAACACTCTTTTATACGTTAAAATGGTCTAGTGACATGACAGGTACCTTGATTGAGGTAATTTCATTCAAAGATTTAATCTTTACTTATTAAAACACTCTTCGTGACGTGAAAGGGATCTCGAATAAGTTTAACTCAAAACTCTCATTTTTTTTCAAAGATTTAATCTTTATATATTAAAATGGTCTAGTGACATAATAGGTACCTAGATTGATGTATTTCTATTCAAAGATTCAATCTTTACTCATTAAAACACTCTTTGGGACGTCGAAGGGAACTCGAATAAGTTTAACTCGGAACTCTCATTTTCTTTCGAAGATTCAATCTTTATAAATTAAAAAAGTTTAATGACATGATAGGTACCTTTATTGAGTTAGTTTCATTCAAAGATTCAATCTTTACTCTTCAAAACACTCTCCGTGACGTCAAAGGGATCTCGAATAAGTTTAACTCAAAACTTTTATTTCCTTTCAAAGATTTAATCCTTATACATTAAAATGGTCTAGTGACATAATAAGTACCTTGATTGAGGTATTTCCATTCAATGATTCAATCTTTACTCTTTAAAACACTCTTCGAGACGTCGAAGGGAACTCGAATAAGTTTAACGCAGAACTTTCATATTCTTTTAAAGATTCAATCTTTACACATTAAAAAGGTTAAGTGACACGATAGGTACCTCTATTCAGTTATTTTCATTCAAAGATTCAATCTTTACACTTTAAAACACTCTTCGTGACGTCAAAGAGATCTCGAATAAGTTTAACTCAAAACTCTCATTTTCTTTCAAAGATTTATTCTTTATACATTAAAATGGTCTAGTCACATAATAAGTACCTTGATTGAGGTATTTTCCATTCAATGATTCAATCTTTAATAATTAAAACACTCTTCGGGACGTCGAAGGGAACTCGAATAAGTTTAACTCAGAACTTTCATTTTCTTCCAAAGATTCAATCTTTATACATTAAAAAGGTTTGGTGACATGATAGGAACCGTTATTCAGTAATTTTCATTCAAAGATTCAAACTTTAATCTTTAAAACACGTTTCGTGACTTCAAAGGGATCTCGAATAAGTTTAGCTCAAAACTCTCATTTTCTTTAAAAGATTCAATCTTTATACATCAAAATGGTCTTGTTACATAATAGGTACCTTGATTGCGGTATTTCCATTCAAAGATTTCATACTTACTCATTAAAACACTCTTCGGGATGTCGAAGGGAACTCGAATAAGTTTAACTCAAAACACTCATTTTCTTTCAAAGATTCAATCTCTGTGCATTAAAAAGGTTTAGTGACACGATAGGTACCTTTATTGAGTTATTTTCATTCACAGATTCAATCTTTACTCATTAAAACACTCTGTGTGACGTAAAAGTGATCTCGAATAAATTTAACTCAAAACTCTCATTTTCTTTCAAAGATTCAATCTTTATACATTAAAATTGTTTAGTGACATAATTGGTACCTTTATTGAGTTATTTTCATTCGAAGATTCAATCTTTACTCGTTAAAAGACTCATCGTGACTTCGTGGGTAACTCAAAACTGTTTAGCTCAAAACTCTGATTTTCTTTCAATGATTCAATCTTTATACTCTAGAAAGGTCTAGTGACATAATAGGTTTATTATTGGGGTATTCTCATTCAAAGATTAAATCTTTACTCATTAAAACACTCTTCGGGACGTAAAAGGGAACTTGAATAAGTTTAACTCAGAACTCTCATTTTCTTTCAGAGATTCAATCTTTATACGTTAAAATGGTCTAGTGACATAATAGATACCTTGATTGAGGTAATTTCATTCAAAGATTCGATCTTTACTCATTAAAGCACTCTTCGTGACGCCAAAGGGATCCCGAATAAGTTTAACTCAAAACTCTCATTTTCTTTCAAAGATTTAATCTTTATACATTAAAATGGTCTTGTGACATAATAGGTACCTTGATTGAGGTATTTCCACTCGAAGGTTCAATCTTTACTCATTAACACACTCTTCGGGACGTCGATGGGATCCTGAATATGTTTAACTCAAAACTCTCATTTTCTTTCAAAGATTTAATCTTTATACATTAAAATGGTCTTGTGACATAATAGGTACCTTGATTGAGGCATTTCTATTCAAAGATTCAATTTTTACTCATTAAAACACTCTTCGGGACATCGAAGGGAACTTGAATAAGTTTAACTCAAAACTCTCATTTTCTTTCAAAGATTCAATCTTTATACGTTAAAATGGTTTAGTGACATAACAGGTACCTTTATTGAGTTATTTTCATGTGAAGATTCAATCTTTACTCATTAAAAGACTCTTCGTGATTTCATGGGTAACTCGAATAAGTTTAGCTCAAAACTCTGATTTTCTTTCAAAGATTCAATCTTTATACACTAAAAAGGTCTACTGACATATTAGGTACATTATTGAGGTATTTTCATTCAAAGACTCAACCCTTACTCATTAAAACACTCTTTTATACGTTAAAATGGTCTAGTGACATGACAGGTACCTTGATTGAGGTAATTTCATTCAAAGATTTAATCTTTACTTATTAAAACACTCTTCGTGACGTGAAAGGGATCTCGAATAAGTTTAACTCAAAACTCTCATTTTTTTTCAAAGATTTAATCTTTATATATTAAAATGGTCTAGTGACATAATAGGTACCTAGATTGATGTATTTCTATTCAAAGATTCAATCTTTACTCATTAAAACACTCTTTGGGACGTCGAAGGGAACTCGAATAAGTTTAACTCGGAACTCTCATTTTCTTTCGAAGATTCAATCTTTATAAATTAAAAAAGTTTAATGACATGATAGGTACCTTTATTGAGTTAGTTTCATTCAAAGATTCAATCTTTACTCTTCAAAACACTCTCCGTGACGTCAAAGGGATCTCGAATAAGTTTAACTCAAAACTTTTATTTCCTTTCAAAGATTTAATCCTTATACATTAAAATGGTCTAGTGACATAATAAGTACCTTGATTGAGGTATTTCCATTCAATGATTCAATCTTTACTCTTTAAAACACTCTTCGAGACGTCGAAGGGAACTCGAATAAGTTTAACGCAGAACTTTCATATTCTTTTAAAGATTCAATCTTTACACATTAAAAAGGTTAAGTGACACGATAGGTACCTCTATTCAGTTATTTTCATTCAAAGATTCAATCTTTACACTTTAAAACACTCTTCGTGACGTCAAAGAGATCTCGAATAAGTTTAACTCAAAACTCTCATTTTCTTTCAAAGATTTATTCTTTATACATTAAAATGGTCTAGTCACATAATAAGTACCTTGATTGAGGTATTTTCCATTCAATGATTCAATCTTTAATAATTAAAACACTCTTCGGGACGTCGAAGGGAACTCGAATAAGTTTAACTCAGAACTTTCATTTTCTTCCAAAGATTCAATCTTTATACATTAAAAAGGTTTGGTGACATGATAGGAACCGTTATTCAGTAATTTTCATTCAAAGATTCAAACTTTAATCTTTAAAACACGTTTCGTGACTTCAAAGGGATCTCGAATAAGTTTAGCTCAAAACTCTCATTTTCTTTAAAAGATTCAATCTTTATACATCAAAATGGTCTTGTTACATAATAGGTACCTTGATTGCGGTATTTCCATTCAAAGATTTCATACTTACTCATTAAAACACTCTTCGGGATGTCGAAGGGAACTCGAATAAGTTTAACTCAAAACACTCATTTTCTTTCAAAGATTCAATCTCTGTGCATTAAAAAGGTTTAGTGACACGATAGGTACCTTTATTGAGTTATTTTCATTCACAGATTCAATCTTTACTCATTAAAACACTCTGTGTGACGTAAAAGTGATCTCGAATAAATTTAACTCAAAACTCTCATTTTCTTTCAAAGATTCAATCTTTATACATTAAAATTGTTTAGTGACATAATTGGTACCTTTATTGAGTTATTTTCATTCGAAGATTCAATCTTTACTCGTTAAAAGACTCATCGTGACTTCGTGGGTAACTCAAAACTGTTTAGCTCAAAACTCTGATTTTCTTTCAATGATTCAATCTTTATACTCTAGAAAGGTCTAGTGACATAATAGGTTTATTATTGGGGTATTCTCATTCAAAGATTAAATCTTTACTCATTAAAACACTCTTCGGGACGTAAAAGGGAACTTGAATAAGTTTAACTCAGAACTCTCATTTTCTTTCAGAGATTCAATCTTTATACGTTAAAATGGTCTAGTGACATAATAGATACCTTGATTGAGGTAATTTCATTCAAAGATTCGATCTTTACTCATTAAAGCACTCTTCGTGACGCCAAAGGGATCCCGAATAAGTTTAACTCAAAACTCTCATTTTCTTTCAAAGATTTAATCTTTATACATTAAAATGGTCTTGTGACATAATAGGTACCTTGATTGAGGTATTTCCACTCGAAGGTTCAATCTTTACTCATTAACACACTCTTCGGGACGTCGATGGGATCCTGAATATGTTTAACTCAAAACTCTCATTTTCTTTCAAAGATTTAATCTTTATACATTAAAATGGTCTTGTGACATAATAGGTACCTTGATTGAGGCATTTCTATTCAAAGATTCAATTTTTACTCATTAAAACACTCTTCGGGACATCGAAGGGAACTTGAATAAGTTTAACTCAAAACTCTCATTTTCTTTCAAAGATTCAATCTTTATACGTTAAAATGGTTTAGTGACATAACAGGTACCTTTATTGAGTTATTTTCATGTGAAGATTCAATCTTTACTCATTAAAAGACTCTTCGTGATTTCATGGGTAACTCGAATAAGTTTAGCTCAAAACTCTGATTTTCTTTCAAAGATTCAATCTTTATACACTAAAAAGGTCTACTGACATATTAGGTACATTATTGAGGTATTTTCATTCAAAGACTCAACCCTTACTCATTAAAACACTCTTTTATACGTTAAAATGGTCTAGTGACATGACAGGTACCTTGATTGAGGTAATTTCATTCAAAGATTTAATCTTTACTTATTAAAACACTCTTCGTGACGTGAAAGGGATCTCGAATAAGTTTAACTCAAAACTCTCATTTTTTTTCAAAGATTTAATCTTTATATATTAAAATGGTCTAGTGACATAATAGGTACCTAGATTGATGTATTTCTATTCAAAGATTCAATCTTTACTCATTAAAACACTCTTTGGGACGTCGAAGGGAACTCGAATAAGTTTAACTCGGAACTCTCATTTTCTTTCGAAGATTCAATCTTTATAAATTAAAAAAGTTTAATGACATGATAGGTACCTTTATTGAGTTAGTTTCATTCAAAGATTCAATCTTTACTCTTCAAAACACTCTCCGTGACGTCAAAGGGATCTCGAATAAGTTTAACTCAAAACTTTTATTTCCTTTCAAAGATTTAATCCTTATACATTAAAATGGTCTAGTGACATAATAAGTACCTTGATTGAGGTATTTCCATTCAATGATTCAATCTTTACTCTTTAAAACACTCTTCGAGACGTCGAAGGGAACTCGAATAAGTTTAACGCAGAACTTTCATATTCTTTTAAAGATTCAATCTTTACACATTAAAAAGGTTAAGTGACACGATAGGTACCTCTATTCAGTTATTTTCATTCAAAGATTCAATCTTTACACTTTAAAACACTCTTCGTGACGTCAAAGAGATCTCGAATAAGTTTAACTCAAAACTCTCATTTTCTTTCAAAGATTTATTCTTTATACATTAAAATGGTCTAGTCACATAATAAGTACCTTGATTGAGGTATTTTCCATTCAATGATTCAATCTTTAATAATTAAAACACTCTTCGGGACGTCGAAGGGAACTCGAATAAGTTTAACTCAGAACTTTCATTTTCTTCCAAAGATTCAATCTTTATACATTAAAAAGGTTTGGTGACATGATAGGAACCGTTATTCAGTAATTTTCATTCAAAGATTCAAACTTTAATCTTTAAAACACGTTTCGTGACTTCAAAGGGATCTCGAATAAGTTTAGCTCAAAACTCTCATTTTCTTTAAAAGATTCAATCTTTATACATCAAAATGGTCTTGTTACATAATAGGTACCTTGATTGCGGTATTTCCATTCAAAGATTTCATACTTACTCATTAAAACACTCTTCGGGATGTCGAAGGGAACTCGAATAAGTTTAACTCAAAACACTCATTTTCTTTCAAAGATTCAATCTCTGTGCATTAAAAAGGTTTAGTGACACGATAGGTACCTTTATTGAGTTATTTTCATTCACAGATTCAATCTTTACTCATTAAAACACTCTGTGTGACGTAAAAGTGATCTCGAATAAATTTAACTCAAAACTCTCATTTTCTTTCAAAGATTCAATCTTTATACATTAAAATTGTTTAGTGACATAATTGGTACCTTTATTGAGTTATTTTCATTCGAAGATTCAATCTTTACTCGTTAAAAGACTCATCGTGACTTCGTGGGTAACTCAAAACTGTTTAGCTCAAAACTCTGATTTTCTTTCAATGATTCAATCTTTATACTCTAGAAAGGTCTAGTGACATAATAGGTTTATTATTGGGGTATTCTCATTCAAAGATTAAATCTTTACTCATTAAAACACTCTTCGGGACGTAAAAGGGAACTTGAATAAGTTTAACTCAGAACTCTCATTTTCTTTCAGAGATTCAATCTTTATACGTTAAAATGGTCTAGTGACATAATAGATACCTTGATTGAGGTAATTTCATTCAAAGATTCGATCTTTACTCATTAAAGCACTCTTCGTGACGCCAAAGGGATCCCGAATAAGTTTAACTCAAAACTCTCATTTTCTTTCAAAGATTTAATCTTTATACATTAAAATGGTCTTGTGACATAATAGGTACCTTGATTGAGGTATTTCCACTCGAAGGTTCAATCTTTACTCATTAAAACACTCTTCGGGACGTCGATGGGATCCTGAATATGTTTAACTCAAAACTCTCATTTTCTTTCAAAGATTTAATCTTTATACATTAAAATGGTCTTGTGACATAATAGGTACCTTGATTGAGGCATTTCTATTCAAAGATTCAATTTTTACTCATTAAAACACTCTTCGGGACATCGAAGGGAACTTGAATAAGTTTAACTCAAAACTCTCATTTTCTTTCAAAGATTCAATCTTTATACGTTAAAATGGTTTAGTGACATAACAGGTACCTTTATTGAGTTATTTTCATGTGAAGATTCAATCTTTACTCATTAAAAGACTCTTCGTGATTTCATGGGTAACTCGAATAAGTTTAGCTCAAAACTCTGATTTTCTTTCAAAGATTCAATCTTTATACACTAAAAAGGTCTACTGACATATTAGGTACATTATTGAGGTATTTTCATTCAAAGACTCAACCCTTACTCATTAAAACACTCTTTTATACGTTAAAATGGTCTAGTGACATGATAGGTACCTTGATTGAGGTAATTTCATTCAAAGATTTAATCTTTACTTATTAAAACACTCTTCGTGACGTGAAAGGGATCTCGAATAAGTTTAACTCAAAACTCTCATTTTTTTTCAAAGATTTAATCTTTATATATTAAAATGGTCTAGTGACATAATAGGTACCTAGATTGATGTATTTCTATTCAAAGATTCAATCTTTACTCATTAAAACACTCTTTGGGACGTCGAAGGGAACTCGAATAAGTTTAACTCGGAACTCTCATTTTCTTTCGAAGATTCAATCTTTATAAATTAAAAAAGTTTAATGACATGATAGGTACCTTTATTGAGTTAGTTTCATTCAAAGATTCAATCTTTACTCTTCAAAACACTCTCCGTGACGTCAAAGGGATCTCGAATAAGTTTAACTCAAAACTTTTATTTCCTTTCAAAGATTTAATCCTTATACATTAAAATGGTCTAGTGACATAATAAGTACCTTGATTGAGGTATTTCCATTCAATGATTCAATCTTTACTCTTTAAAACACTCTTCGAGACGTCGAAGGGAACTCGAATAAGTTTAACGCAGAACTTTCATATTCTTTTAAAGATTCAATCTTTACACATTAAAAAGGTTAAGTGACACGATAGGTACCTCTATTCAGTTATTTTCATTCAAAGATTCAATCTTTACACTTTAAAACACTCTTCGTGACGTCAAAGAGATCTCGAATAAGTTTAACTCAAAACTCTCATTTTCTTTCAAAGATTTATTCTTTATACATTAAAATGGTCTAGTCACATAATAAGTACCTTGATTGAGGTATTTTCCATTCAATGATTCAATCTTTAATAATTAAAACACTCTTCGGGACGTCGAAGGGAACTCGAATAAGTTTAACTCAGAACTTTCATTTTCTTCCAAAGATTCAATCTTTATACATTAAAAAGGTTTGGTGACATGATAGGAACCGTTATTCAGTAATTTTCATTCAAAGATTCAAACTTTAATCTTTAAAACACGTTTCGTGACTTCAAAGGGATCTCGAATAAGTTTAGCTCAAAACTCTCATTTTCTTTAAAAGATTCAATCTTTATACATCAAAATGGTCTTGTTACATAATAGGTACCTTGATTGCGGTATTTCCATTCAAAGATTTCATACTTACTCATTAAAACACTCTTCGGGATGTCGAAGGGAACTCGAATAAGTTTAACTCAAAACACTCATTTTCTTTCAAAGATTCAATCTCTGTGCATTAAAAAGGTTTAGTGACACGATAGGTACCTTTATTGAGTTATTTTCATTCACAGATTCAATCTTTACTCATTAAAACACTCTGTGTGACGTAAAAGTGATCTCGAATAAATTTAACTCAAAACTCTCATTTTCTTTCAAAGATTCAATCTTTATACATTAAAATTGTTTAGTGACATAATTGGTACCTTTATTGAGTTATTTTCATTCGAAGATTCAATCTTTACTCGTTAAAAGACTCATCGTGACTTCGTGGGTAACTCAAAACTGTTTAGCTCAAAACTCTGATTTTCTTTCAATGATTCAATCTTTATACTCTAGAAAGGTCTAGTGACATAATAGGTTTATTATTGGGGTATTCTCATTCAAAGATTAAATCTTTACTCATTAAAACACTCTTCGGGACGTAAAAGGGAACTTGAATAAGTTTAACTCAGAACTCTCATTTTCTTTCAGAGATTCAATCTTTATACGTTAAAATGGTCTAGTGACATAATAGATACCTTGATTGAGGTAATTTCATTCAAAGATTCGATCTTTACTCATTAAAGCACTCTTCGTGACGCCAAAGGGATCCCGAATAAGTTTAACTCAAAACTCTCATTTTCTTTCAAAGATTTAATCTTTATACATTAAAATGGTCTTGTGACATAATAGGTACCTTGATTGAGGTATTTCCACTCGAAGGTTCAATCTTTACTCATTAAAACACTCTTCGGGACGTCGATGGGATCCTGAATATGTTTAACTCAAAACTCTCATTTTCTTTCAAAGATTTAATCTTTATACATTAAAATGGTCTTGTGACATAATAGGTACCTTGATTGAGGCATTTCTATTCAAAGATTCAATTTTTACTCATTAAAACACTCTTCGGGACATCGAAGGGAACTTGAATAAGTTTAACTCAAAACTCTCATTTTCTTTCAAAGATTCAATCTTTATACGTTAAAATGGTTTAGTGACATAACAGGTACCTTTATTGAGTTATTTTCATGTGAAGATTCAATCTTTACTCATTAAAAGACTCTTCGTGATTTCATGGGTAACTCGAATAAGTTTAGCTCAAAACTCTGATTTTCTTTCAAAGATTCAATCTTTATACACTAAAAAGGTCTACTGACATATTAGGTACATTATTGAGGTATTTTCATTCAAAGACTCAACCCTTACTCATTAAAACACTCTTTTATACGTTAAAATGGTCTAGTGACATGATAGGTACCTTGATTGAGGTAATTTCATTCAAAGATTTAATCTTTACTTATTAAAACACTCTTCGTGACGTGAAAGGGATCTCGAATAAGTTTAACTCAAAACTCTCATTTTTTTTCAAAGATTTAATCTTTATATATTAAAATGGTCTAGTGACATAATAGGTACCTAGATTGATGTATTTCTATTCAAAGATTCAATCTTTACTCATTAAAACACTCTTTGGGACGTCGAAGGGAACTCGAATAAGTTTAACTCGGAACTCTCATTTTCTTTCGAAGATTCAATCTTTATAAATTAAAAAAGTTTAATGACATGATAGGTACCTTTATTGAGTTAGTTTCATTCAAAGATTCAATCTTTACTCTTCAAAACACTCTCCGTGACGTCAAAGGGATCTCGAATAAGTTTAACTCAAAACTTTTATTTCCTTTCAAAGATTTAATCCTTATACATTAAAATGGTCTAGTGACATAATAAGTACCTTGATTGAGGTATTTCCATTCAATGATTCAATCTTTACTCTTTAAAACACTCTTCGAGACGTCGAAGGGAACTCGAATAAGTTTAACGCAGAACTTTCATATTCTTTTAAAGATTCAATCTTTACACATTAAAAAGGTTAAGTGACACGATAGGTACCTCTATTCAGTTATTTTCATTCAAAGATTCAATCTTTACACTTTAAAACACTCTTCGTGACGTCAAAGAGATCTCGAATAAGTTTAACTCAAAACTCTCATTTTCTTTCAAAGATTTATTCTTTATACATTAAAATGGTCTAGTCACATAATAAGTACCTTGATTGAGGTATTTTCCATTCAATGATTCAATCTTTAATAATTAAAACACTCTTCGGGACGTCGAAGGGAACTCGAATAAGTTTAACTCAGAACTTTCATTTTCTTCCAAAGATTCAATCTTTATACATTAAAAAGGTTTGGTGACATGATAGGAACCGTTATTCAGTAATTTTCATTCAAAGATTCAAACTTTAATCTTTAAAACACGTTTCGTGACTTCAAAGGGATCTCGAATAAGTTTAGCTCAAAACTCTCATTTTCTTTAAAAGATTCAATCTTTATACATCAAAATGGTCTTGTTACATAATAGGTACCTTGATTGCGGTATTTCCATTCAAAGATTTCATACTTACTCATTAAAACACTCTTCGGGATGTCGAAGGGAACTCGAATAAGTTTAACTCAAAACACTCATTTTCTTTCAAAGATTCAATCTCTGTGCATTAAAAAGGTTTAGTGACACGATAGGTACCTTTATTGAGTTATTTTCATTCACAGATTCAATCTTTACTCATTAAAACACTCTGTGTGACGTAAAAGTGATCTCGAATAAATTTAACTCAAAACTCTCATTTTCTTTCAAAGATTCAATCTTTATACATTAAAATTGTTTAGTGACATAATTGGTACCTTTATTGAGTTATTTTCATTCGAAGATTCAATCTTTACTCGTTAAAAGACTCATCGTGACTTCATGGGTAACTCAAAACTGTTTAGCTCAAAACTCTGATTTTCTTTCAATGATTCAATCTTTATACTCTAGAAAGGTCTAGTGACATAATAGGTTTATTATTGAGGTATTCTCATTCAAAGATTAAATCTTTACTCATTAAAACACTCTTCGGGACGTAAAAGGGAACTTGAATAAGTTTAACTCAGAACTCTCAGTTTCTTTCAGAGATTCAATCTTTATACGTTAAAATGGTCTAGTGACATAATAGATACCTTGATTGAGGTAATTTCATTCAAAGATTCGATCTTTACTCATTAAAGCACTCTTCGTGACGCCAAAGGGATCCCGAATAAGTTTAACTCAAAACTCTCATTTTCTTTCAAAGATTTAATCTTTATACATTAAAATGGTCTTGTGACATAATAGGTACCTTGATTGAGGTATTTCCACTCGAAGGTTCAATCTTTACTCATTAAAACACTCTTCGGGACGTCGATGGGATCCTGAATATGTTTAACTCAAAACTCTCATTTTCTTTCAAAGATTTAATCTTTATACATTAAAATGGTCTTGTGACATAATAGGTACCTTGATTGAGGCATTTCTATTCAAAGATTCAATTTTTACTCATTAAAACACTCTTCGGGACATCGAAGGGAACTTGAATAAGTTTAACTCAAAACTCTCATTTTCTTTCAAAGATTCAATCTTTATACGTTAAAATGGTTTAGTGACATAACAGGTACCTTTATTGAGTTATTTTCATGTGAAGATTCAATCTTTACTCATTAAAAGACTCTTCGTGATTTCATGGGTAACTCGAATAAGTTTAGCTCAAAACTCTGATTTTCTTTCAAAGATTCAATCTTTATACACTAAAAAGGTCTACTGACATATTAGGTACATTATTGAGGTATTTTCATTCAAAGACTCAACCCTTACTCATTAAAACACTCTTTTATACGTTAAAATGGTCTAGTGACATGATAGGTACCTTGATTGAGGTAATTTCATTCAAAGATTTAATCTTTACTTATTAAAACACTCTTCGTGACGTGAAAGGGATCTCGAATAAGTTTAACTCAAAACTCTCATTTTTTTTCAAAGATTTAATCTTTATATATTAAAATGGTCTAGTGACATAATAGGTACCTAGATTGATGTATTTCTATTCAAAGATTCAATCTTTACTCATTAAAACACTCTTTGGGACGTCGAAGGGAACTCGAATAAGTTTAACTCGGAACTCTCATTTTCTTTCGAAGATTCAATCTTTATAAATTAAAAAAGTTTAATGACATGATAGGTACCTTTATTGAGTTAGTTTCATTCAAAGATTCAATCTTTACTCTTCAAAACACTCTCCGTGACGTCAAAGGGATCTCGAATAAGTTTAACTCAAAACTTTTATTTCCTTTCAAAGATTTAATCCTTATACATTAAAATGGTCTAGTGACATAATAAGTACCTTGATTGAGGTATTTCCATTCAATGATTCAATCTTTACTCTTTAAAACACTCTTCGAGACGTCGAAGGGAACTCGAATAAGTTTAACGCAGAACTTTCATATTCTTTTAAAGATTCAATCTTTACACATTAAAAAGGTTAAGTGACACGATAGGTACCTCTATTCAGTTATTTTCATTCAAAGATTCAATCTTTACACTTTAAAACACTCTTCGTGACGTCAAAGAGATCTCGAATAAGTTTAACTCAAAACTCTCATTTTCTTTCAAAGATTTATTCTTTATACATTAAAATGGTCTAGTCACATAATAAGTACCTTGATTGAGGTATTTTCCATTCAATGATTCAATCTTTAATAATTAAAACACTCTTCGGGACGTCGAAGGGAACTCGAATAAGTTTAACTCAGAACTTTCATTTTCTTCCAAAGATTCAATCTTTATACATTAAAAAGGTTTGGTGACATGATAGGAACCGTTATTCAGTAATTTTCATTCAAAGATTCAAACTTTAATCTTTAAAACACGTTTCGTGACTTCAAAGGGATCTCGAATAAGTTTAGCTCAAAACTCTCATTTTCTTTAAAAGATTCAATCTTTATACATCAAAATGGTCTTGTTACATAATAGGTACCTTGATTGCGGTATTTCCATTCAAAGATTTCATACTTACTCATTAAAACACTCTTCGGGATGTCGAAGGGAACTCGAATAAGTTTAACTCAAAACACTCATTTTCTTTCAAAGATTCAATCTCTGTGCATTAAAAAGGTTTAGTGACACGATAGGTACCTTTATTGAGTTATTTTCATTCACAGATTCAATCTTTACTCATTAAAACACTCTGTGTGACGTAAAAGTGATCTCGAATAAATTTAACTCAAAACTCTCATTTTCTTTCAAAGATTCAATCTTTATACATTAAAATTGTTTAGTGACATAATTGGTACCTTTATTGAGTTATTTTCATTCGAAGATTCAATCTTTACTCGTTAAAAGACTCATCGTGACTTCATGGGTAACTCAAAACTGTTTAGCTCAAAACTCTGATTTTCTTTCAATGATTCAATCTTTATACTCTAGAAAGGTCTAGTGACATAATAGGTTTATTATTGAGGTATTCTCATTCAAAGATTAAATCTTTACTCATTAAAACACTCTTCGGGACGTAAAAGGGAACTTGAATAAGTTTAACTCAGAACTCTCAGTTTCTTTCAGAGATTCAATCTTTATACGTTAAAATGGTCTAGTGACATAATAGATACCTTGATTGAGGTAATTTCATTCAAAGATTCGATCTTTACTCATTAAAGCACTCTTCGTGACGCCAAAGGGATCCCGAATAAGTTTAACTCAAAACTCTCATTTTCTTTCAAAGATTTAATCTTTATACATTAAAATGGTCTTGTGACATAATAGGTACCTTGATTGAGGTATTTCCACTCGAAGGTTCAATCTTTACTCATTAAAACACTCTTCGGGACGTCGATGGGATCCTGAATATGTTTAACTCAAAACTCTCATTTTCTTTCAAAGATTTAATCTTTATACATTAAAATGGTCTTGTGACATAATAGGTACCTTGATTGAGGCATTTCTATTCAAAGATTCAATTTTTACTCATTAAAACACTCTTCGGGACATCGAAGGGAACTTGAATAAGTTTAACTCAAAACTCTCATTTTCTTTCAAAGATTCAATCTTTATACGTTAAAATGGTTTAGTGACATAACAGGTACCTTTATTGAGTTATTTTCATGTGAAGATTCAATCTTTACTCATTAAAAGACTCTTCGTGATTTCATGGGTAACTCGAATAAGTTTAGCTCAAAACTCTGATTTTCTTTCAAAGATTCAATCTTTATACACTAAAAAGGTCTACTGACATATTAGGTACATTATTGAGGTATTTTCATTCAAAGACTCAACCCTTACTCATTAAAACACTCTTTTATACGTTAAAATGGTCTAGTGACATGATAGGTACCTTGATTGAGGTAATTTCATTCAAAGATTTAATCTTTACTTATTAAAACACTCTTCGTGACGTGAAAGGGATCTCGAATAAGTTTAACTCAAAACTCTCATTTTTTTTCAAAGATTTAATCTTTATATATTAAAATGGTCTAGTGACATAATAGGTACCTAGATTGATGTATTTCTATTCAAAGATTCAATCTTTACTCATTAAAACACTCTTTGGGACGTCGAAGGGAACTCGAATAAGTTTAACTCGGAACTCTCATTTTCTTTCGAAGATTCAATCTTTATAAATTAAAAAAGTTTAATGACATGATAGGTACCTTTATTGAGTTAGTTTCATTCAAAGATTCAATCTTTACTCTTCAAAACACTCTCCGTGACGTCAAAGGGATCTCGAATAAGTTTAACTCAAAACTTTTATTTCCTTTCAAAGATTTAATCCTTATACATTAAAATGGTCTAGTGACATAATAAGTACCTTGATTGAGGTATTTCCATTCAATGATTCAATCTTTACTCTTTAAAACACTCTTCGAGACGTCGAAGGGAACTCGAATAAGTTTAACGCAGAACTTTCATATTCTTTTAAAGATTCAATCTTTACACATTAAAAAGGTTAAGTGACACGATAGGTACCTCTATTCAGTTATTTTCATTCAAAGATTCAATCTTTACACTTTAAAACACTCTTCGTGACGTCAAAGAGATCTCGAATAAGTTTAACTCAAAACTCTCATTTTCTTTCAAAGATTTATTCTTTATACATTAAAATGGTCTAGTCACATAATAAGTACCTTGATTGAGGTATTTTCCATTCAATGATTCAATCTTTAATAATTAAAACACTCTTCGGGACGTCGAAGGGAACTCGAATAAGTTTAACTCAGAACTTTCATTTTCTTCCAAAGATTCAATCTTTATACATTAAAAAGGTTTGGTGACATGATAGGAACCGTTATTCAGTAATTTTCATTCAAAGATTCAAACTTTAATCTTTAAAACACGTTTCGTGACTTCAAAGGGATCTCGAATAAGTTTAGCTCAAAACTCTCATTTTCTTTAAAAGATTCAATCTTTATACATCAAAATGGTCTTGTTACATAATAGGTACCTTGATTGCGGTATTTCCATTCAAAGATTTCATACTTACTCATTAAAACACTCTTCGGGATGTCGAAGGGAACTCGAATAAGTTTAACTCAAAACACTCATTTTCTTTCAAAGATTCAATCTCTGTGCATTAAAAAGGTTTAGTGACACGATAGGTACCTTTATTGAGTTATTTTCATTCACAGATTCAATCTTTACTCATTAAAACACTCTGTGTGACGTAAAAGTGATCTCGAATAAATTTAACTCAAAACTCTCATTTTCTTTCAAAGATTCAATCTTTATACATTAAAATTGTTTAGTGACATAATTGGTACCTTTATTGAGTTATTTTCATTCGAAGATTCAATCTTTACTCGTTAAAAGACTCATCGTGACTTCGTGGGTAACTCAAAACTGTTTAGCTCAAAACTCTGATTTTCTTTCAATGATTCAATCTTTATACTCTAGAAAGGTCTAGTGACATAATAGGTTTATTATTGAGGTATTCTCATTCAAAGATTAAATCTTTACTCATTAAAACACTCTTCGGGACGTAAAAGGGAACTTGAATAAGTTTAACTCAGAACTCTCAGTTTCTTTCAGAGATTCAATCTTTATACGTTAAAATGGTCTAGTGACATAATAGATACCTTGATTGAGGTAATTTCATTCAAAGATTCGATCTTTACTCATTAAAGCACTCTTCGTGACGCCAAAGGGATCCCGAATAAGTTTAACTCAAAACTCTCATTTTCTTTCAAAGATTTAATCTTTATACATTAAAATGGTCTTGTGACATAATAGGTACCTTGATTGAGGTATTTCCACTCGAAGGTTCAATCTTTACTCATTAAAACACTCTTCGGGACGTCGATGGGATCCTGAATATGTTTAACTCAAAACTCTCATTTTCTTTCAAAGATTTAATCTTTATACATTAAAATGGTCTTGTGACATAATAGGTACCTTGATTGAGGCATTTCTATTCAAAGATTCAATTTTTACTCATTAAAACACTCTTCGGGACATCGAAGGGAACTTGAATAAGTTTAACTCAAAACTCTCATTTTCTTTCAAAGATTCAATCTTTATACGTTAAAATGGTTTAGTGACATAACAGGTACCTTTATTGAGTTATTTTCATGTGAAGATTCAATCTTTACTCATTAAAAGACTCTTCGTGATTTCATGGGTAACTCGAATAAGTTTAGCTCAAAACTCTGATTTTCTTTCAAAGATTCAATCTTTATACACTAAAAAGGTCTACTGACATATTAGGTACATTATTGAGGTATTTTCATTCAAAGACTCAACCCTTACTCATTAAAACACTCTTTTATACGTTAAAATGGTCTAGTGACATGATAGGTACCTTGATTGAGGTAATTTCATTCAAAGATTTAATCTTTACTTATTAAAACACTCTTCGTGACGTGAAAGGGATCTCGAATAAGTTTAACTCAAAACTCTCATTTTTTTTCAAAGATTTAATCTTTATATATTAAAATGGTCTAGTGACATAATAGGTACCTAGATTGATGTATTTCTATTCAAAGATTCAATCTTTACTCATTAAAACACTCTTTGGGACGTCGAAGGGAACTCGAATAAGTTTAACTCGGAACTCTCATTTTCTTTCGAAGATTCAATCTTTATAAATTAAAAAAGTTTAATGACATGATAGGTACCTTTATTGAGTTAGTTTCATTCAAAGATTCAATCTTTACTCTTCAAAACACTCTCCGTGACGTCAAAGGGATCTCGAATAAGTTTAACTCAAAACTTTTATTTCCTTTCAAAGATTTAATCCTTATACATTAAAATGGTCTAGTGACATAATAAGTACCTTGATTGAGGTATTTCCATTCAATGATTCAATCTTTACTCTTTAAAACACTCTTCGAGACGTCGAAGGGAACTCGAATAAGTTTAACGCAGAACTTTCATATTCTTTTAAAGATTCAATCTTTACACATTAAAAAGGTTAAGTGACACGATAGGTACCTCTATTCAGTTATTTTCATTCAAAGATTCAATCTTTACACTTTAAAACACTCTTCGTGACGTCAAAGAGATCTCGAATAAGTTTAACTCAAAACTCTCATTTTCTTTCAAAGATTTATTCTTTATACATTAAAATGGTCTAGTCACATAATAAGTACCTTGATTGAGGTATTTTTCATTCAATGATTCAATCTTTAATAATTAAAACACTCTTCGGGACGTCGAAGGGAACTCGAATAAGTTTAACTCAGAACTTTCATTTTCTTCCAAAGATTCAATCTTTATACATTAAAAAGGTTTGGTGACATGATAGGAACCGTTATTCAGTAATTTTCATTCAAAGATTCAAACTTTAATCTTTAAAACACGTTTCGTGACTTCAAAGGGATCTCGAATAAGTTTAGCTCAAAACTCTCATTTTCTTTAAAAGATTCAATCTTTATACATCAAAATGGTCTTGTTACATAATAGGTACCTTGATTGCGGTATTTCCATTCAAAGATTTCATACTTACTCATTAAAACACTCTTCGGGATGTCGAAGGGAACTCGAATAAGTTTAACTCAAAACACTCATTTTCTTTCAAAGATTCAATCTCTGTGCATTAAAAAGGTTTAGTGACACGATAGGTACCTTTATTGAGTTATTTTCATTCACAGATTCAATCTTTACTCATTAAAACACTCTGTGTGACGTAAAAGTGATCTCGAATAAATTTAACTCAAAACTCTCATTTTCTTTCAAAGATTCAATCTTTATACATTAAAATTGTTTAGTGACATAATTGGTACCTTTATTGAGTTATTTTCATTCGAAGATTCAATCTTTACTCGTTAAAAGACTCATCGTGACTTCGTGGGTAACTCAAAACTGTTTAGCTCAAAACTCTGATTTTCTTTCAATGATTCAATCTTTATACTCTAGAAAGGTCTAGTGACATAATAGGTTTATTATTGAGGTATTCTCATTCAAAGATTAAATCTTTACTCATTAAAACACTCTTCGGGACGTAAAAGGGAACTTGAATAAGTTTAACTCAGAACTCTCATTTTCTTTCAGAGATTCAATCTTTATACGTTAAAATGGTCTAGTGACATAATAGATACCTTGATTGAGGTAATTTCATTCAAAGATTCGATCTTTACTCATTAAAGCACTCTTCGTGACGCCAAAGGGATCCCGAATAAGTTTAACTCAAAACTCTCATTTTCTTTCAAAGATTTAATCTTTATACATTAAAATGGTCTTGTGACATAATAGGTACCTTGATTGAGGTATTTCCACTCGAAGGTTCAATCTTTACTCATTAAAACACTCTTCGGGACGTCGATGGGATCCTGAATATGTTTAACTCAAAACTCTCATTTTCTTTCAAAGATTTAATCTTTATACATTAAAATGGTCTTGTGACATAATAGGTACCTTGATTGAGGCATTTCTATTCAAAGATTCAATTTTTACTCATTAAAACACTCTTCGGGACATCGAAGGGAACTTGAATAAGTTTAACTCAAAACTCTCATTTTCTTTCAAAGATTCAATCTTTATACGTTAAAATGGTTTAGTGACATAACAGGTACCTTTATTGAGTTATTTTCATGTGAAGATTCAATCTTTACTCATTAAAAGACTCTTCGTGATTTCATGGGTAACTCGAATAAGTTTAGCTCAAAACTCTGATTTTCTTTCAAAGATTCAATCTTTATACACTAAAAAGGTCTACTGACATATTAGGTACATTATTGAGGTATTTTCATTCAAAGACTCAACCCTTACTCATTAAAACACTCTTTTATACGTTAAAATGGTCTAGTGACATGATAGGTACCTTGATTGAGGTAATTTCATTCAAAGATTTAATCTTTACTTATTAAAACACTCTTCGTGACGTGAAAGGGATCTCGAATAAGTTTAACTCAAAACTCTCATTTTTTTTCAAAGATTTAATCTTTATATATTAAAATGGTCTAGTGACATAATAGGTACCTAGATTGATGTATTTCTATTCAAAGATTCAATCTTTACTCATTAAAACACTCTTTGGGACGTCGAAGGGAACTCGAATAAGTTTAACTCGGAACTCTCATTTTCTTTCGAAGATTCAATCTTTATAAATTAAAAAAGTTTAATGACATGATAGGTACCTTTATTGAGTTAGTTTCATTCAAAGATTCAATCTTTACTCTTCAAAACACTCTCCGTGACGTCAAAGGGATCTCGAATAAGTTTAACTCAAAACTTTTATTTCCTTTCAAAGATTTAATCCTTATACATTAAAATGGTCTAGTGACATAATAAGTACCTTGATTGAGGTATTTCTATTCAATGATTCAATCTTTACTCTTTAAAACACTCTTCGAGACGTCGAAGGGAACTCGAATAAGTTTAACGCAGAACTTTCATATTCTTTTAAAGATTCAATCTTTACACATTAAAAAGGTTAAGTGACACGATAGGTACCTCTATTCAGTTATTTTCATTCAAAGATTCAATCTTTACACTTTAAAACACTCTTCGTGACGTCAAAGAGATCTCGAATAAGTTTAACTCAAAACTCTCATTTTCTTTCAAAGATTTATTCTTTATACATTAAAATGGTCTAGTCACATAATAAGTACCTTGATTGAGGTATTTTCCATTCAATGATTCAATCTTTAATAATTAAAACACTCTTCGGGACGTCGAAGGGAACTCGAATAAGTTTAACTCAGAACTTTCATTTTCTTCCAAAGATTCAATCTTTATACATTAAAAAGGTTTGGTGACATGATAGGAACCGTTATTCAGTAATTTTCATTCAAAGATTCAAACTTTAATCTTTAAAACACGTTTCGTGACTTCAAAGGGATCTCGAATAAGTTTAGCTCAAAACTCTCATTTTCTTTAAAAGATTCAATCTTTATACATCAAAATGGTCTTGTTACATAATAGGTACCTTGATTGCGGTATTTCCATTCAAAGATTTCATACTTACTCATTAAAACACTCTTCGGGATGTCGAAGGGAACTCGAATAAGTTTAACTCAAAACACTCATTTTCTTTCAAAGATTCAATCTCTGTGCATTAAAAAGGTTTAGTGACACGATAGGTACCTTTATTGAGTTATTTTCATTCACAGATTCAATCTTTACTCATTAAAACACTCTGTGTGACGTAAAAGTGATCTCGAATAAATTTAACTCAAAACTCTCATTTTCTTTCAAAGATTCAATCTTTATACATTAAAATTGTTTAGTGACATAATTGGTACCTTTATTGAGTTATTTTCATTCGAAGATTCAATCTTTACTCGTTAAAAGACTCATCGTGACTTCATGGGTAACTCAAAACTGTTTAGCTCAAAACTCTGATTTTCTTTCAATGATTCAATCTTTATACTCTAGAAAGGTCTAGTGACATAATAGGTTTATTATTGAGGTATTCTCATTCAAAGATTAAATCTTTACTCATTAAAACACTCTTCGGGACGTAAAAGGGAACTTGAATAAGTTTAACTCAGAACTCTCATTTTCTTTCAGAGATTCAATCTTTATACGTTAAAATGGTCTAGTGACATAATAGATACCTTGATTGAGGTAATTTCATTCAAAGATTCGATCTTTACTCATTAAAGCACTCTTCGTGACGCCAAAGTGATCCCGAATAAGTTTAACTCAAAACTCTCATTTTCTTTCAAAGATTTAATCTTTATACATTAAAATGGTCTTGTGACATAATAGGTACCTTGATTGAGGTATTTCCACTCGAAGGTTCAATCTTTACTCATTAAAACACTCTTCGGGACGTCGATGGGATCCTGAATATGTTTAACTCAAAACTCTCATTTTCTTTCAAAGATTTAATCTTTATACATTAAAATGGTCTTGTGACATAATAGGTACCTTGATTGAGGCATTTCTATTCAAAGATTCAATTTTTACTCATTAAAACACTCTTCGGGACATCGAAGGGAACTTGAATAAGTTTAACTCAAAACTCTCATTTTCTTTCAAAGATTCAATCTTTATACGTTAAAATGGTTTAGTGACATAACAGGTACCTTTATTGAGTTATTTTCATGTGAAGATTCAATCTTTACTCATTAAAAGACTCTTCGTGATTTCATGGGTAACTCGAATAAGTTTAGCTCAAAACTCTGATTTTCTTTCAAAGATTCAATCTTTATACACTAAAAAGGTCTACTGACATATTAGGTACATTATTGAGGTATTTTCATTCAAAGACTCAACCCTTACTCATTAAAACACTCTTTTATACGTTAAAATGGTCTAGTGACATGATAGGTACCTTGATTGAGGTAATTTCATTCAAAGATTTAATCTTTACTTATTAAAACACTCTTCGTGACGTGAAAGGGATCTCGAATAAGTTTAACTCAAAACTCTCATTTTTTTTCAAAGATTTAATCTTTATATATTAAAATGGTCTAGTGACATAATAGGTACCTAGATTGATGTATTTCTATTCAAAGATTCAATCTTTACTCATTAAAACACTCTTTGGGACGTCGAAGGGAACTCGAATAAGTTTAACTCGGAACTCTCATTTTCTTTCGAAGATTCAATCTTTATAAATTAAAAAAGTTTAATGACATGATAGGTACCTTTATTGAGTTAGTTTCATTCAAAGATTCAATCTTTACTCTTCAAAACACTCTCCGTGACGTCAAAGGGATCTCGAATAAGTTTAACTCAAAACTTTTATTTCCTTTCAAAGATTTAATCCTTATACATTAAAATGGTCTAGTGACATAATAAGTACCTTGATTGAGGTATTTCCATTCAATGATTCAATCTTTACTCTTTAAAACACTCTTCGAGACGTCGAAGGGAACTCGAATAAGTTTAACGCAGAACTTTCATATTCTTTTAAAGATTCAATCTTTACACATTAAAAAGGTTAAGTGACACGATAGGTACCTCTATTCAGTTATTTTCATTCAAAGATTCAATCTTTACACTTTAAAACACTCTTCGTGACGTCAAAGAGATCTCGAATAAGTTTAACTCAAAACTCTCATTTTCTTTCAAAGATTTATTCTTTATACATTAAAATGGTCTAGTCACATAATAAGTACCTTGATTGAGGTATTTTCCATTCAATGATTCAATCTTTAATAATTAAAACACTCTTCGGGACGTCGAAGGGAACTCGAATAAGTTTAACTCAGAACTTTCATTTTCTTCCAAAGATTCAATCTTTATACATTAAAAAGGTTTGGTGACATGATAGGAACCGTTATTCAGTAATTTTCATTCAAAGATTCAAACTTTAATCTTTAAAACACGTTTCGTGACTTCAAAGGGATCTCGAATAAGTTTAGCTCAAAACTCTCATTTTCTTTAAAAGATTCAATCTTTATACATCAAAATGGTCGTGTTACATAATAGGTACCTTGATTGCGGTATTTCCATTCAAAGATTTCATACTTACTCATTAAAACACTCTTCGGGATGTCGAAGGGAACTCGAATAAGTTTAACTCAAAACACTCATTTTCTTTCAAAGATTCAATCTCTGTGCATTAAAAAGGTTTAGTGACACGATAGGTACCTTTATTGAGTTATTTTCATTCACAGATTCAATCTTTACTCATTAAAACACTCTGTGTGACGTAAAAGTGATCTCGAATAAATTTAACTCAAAACTCTCATTTTCTTTCAAAGATTCAATCTTTATACATTAAAATTGTTTAGTGACATAATTGGTACCTTTATTGAGTTATTTTCATTCGAAGATTCAATCTTTACTCGTTAAAAGACTCATCGTGACTTCGTGGGTAACTCAAAACTGTTTAGCTCAAAACTCTGATTTTCTTTCAATGATTCAATCTTTATACTCTAGAAAGGTCTAGTGACATAATAGGTTTATTATTGAGGTATTCTCATTCAAAGATTAAATCTTTACTCATTAAAACACTCTTCGGGACGTAAAAGGGAACTTGAATAAGTTTAACTCAGAACTCTCATTTTCTTTCAGAGATTCAATCTTTATACGTTAAAATGGTCTAGTGACATAATAGATACCTTGATTGAGGTAATTTCATTCAAAGATTCGATCTTTACTCATTAAAGCACTCTTCGTGACGCCAAAGGGATCCCGAATAAGTTTAACTCAAAACTCTCATTTTCTTTCAAAGATTTAATCTTTATACATTAAAATGGTCTTGTGACTTAATAGGTACCTTGATTGAGGTATTTCCACTCGAAGGTTCAATCTTTACTCATTAAAACACTCTTCGGGACGTCGATGGGATCCTGAATATGTTTAACTCAAAACTCTCATTTTCTTTCAAAGATTTAATCTTTATACATTAAAATGGTCTTGTGACATAATAGGTACCTTGATTGAGGCATTTCTATTCAAAGATTCAATTTTTACTCATTAAAACACTCTTCGGGACATCGAAGGGAACTTGAATAAGTTTAACTCAAAACTCTCATTTTCTTTCAAAGATTCAATCTTTATACGTTAAAATGGTTTAGTGACATAATAGGTACCTTTATTGAGTTATTTTCATGTGAAGATTCAATCTTTACTCATTAAAAGACTCTTCGTGATTTCATGGGTAACTCGAATAAGTTTAGCTCAAAACTCTGATTTTCTTTCAAAGATTCAATCTTTATACACTAAAAAGGTCTACTGACATATTAGGTACATTATTGAGGTATTTTCATTCAAAGACTCAACCCTTACTCATTAAAACACTCTTTTATACGTTAAAATGGTCTAGTGACATGATAGGTACCTTGAGTGAGGTAATTTCATTCAAAGATTTAATCTTTACTTATTAAAACACTCTTCGTGACGTGAAAGGGATCTCGAATAAGTTTAACTCAAAACTCTCATTTTTTTTCAAAGATTTAATCTTTATATATTAAAATGGTCTAGTGACATAATAGGTACCTAGATTGATGTATTTCTATTCAAAGATTCAATCTTTACTCATTAAAACACTCTTTGGGACGTCGAAGGGAACTCGAATAAGTTTAACTCGGAACTCTCATTTTCTTTCGAAGATTCAATCTTTATAAATTAAAAAAGTTTAATGACATGATAGGTACCTTTATTGAGTTAGTTTCATTCAAAGATTCAATCTTTACTCTTCAAAACACTCTCCGTGACGTCAAAGGGATCTCGAATAAGTTTAACTCAAAACTTTTATTTCCTTTCAAAGATTTAATCCTTATACATTAAAATGGTCTAGTGACATAATAAGTACCTTGATTGAGGTATTTCCATTCAATGATTCAATCTTTACTCTTTAAAACACTCTTCGAGACGTCGAAGGGAACTCGAATAAGTTTAACGCAGAACTTTCATATTCTTTTAAAGATTCAATCTTTACACATTAAAAAGGTTAAGTGACACGATAGGTACCTCTATTCAGTTATTTTCATTCAAAGATTCAATCTTTACACTTTAAAACACTCTTCGTGACGTCAAAGAGATCTCGAATAAGTTTAACTCAAAACTCTCATTTTCTTTCAAAGATTTATTCTTTATACATTAAAATGGTCTAGTCACATAATAAGTACCTTGATTGAGGTATTTTCCATTCAATGATTCAATCTTTAATAATTAAAACACTCTTCGGGACGTCGAAGGGAACTCGAATAAGTTTAACTCAGAACTTTCATTTTCTTCCAAAGATTCAATCTTTATACATTAAAAAGGTTTGGTGACATGATAGGAACCGTTATTCAGTAATTTTCATTCAAAGATTCAAACTTTAATCTTTAAAACACGTTTCGTGACTTCAAAGGGATCTCGAATAAGTTTAGCTCAAAACTCTCATTTTCTTTAAAAGATTCAATCTTTATACATCAAAATGGTCGTGTTACATAATAGGTACCTTGATTGCGGTATTTCCATTCAAAGATTTCATACTTACTCATTAAAACACTCTTCGGGATGTCGAAGGGAACTCGAATAAGTTTAACTCAAAACACTCATTTTCTTTCAAAGATTCAATCTCTGTGCATTAAAAAGGTTTAGTGACACGATAGGTACCTTTATTGAGTTATTTTCATTCACAGATTCAATCTTTACTCATTAAAACACTCTGTGTGACGTAAAAGTGATCTCGAATAAATTTAACTCAAAACTCTCATTTTCTTTCAAAGATTCAATCTTTATACATTAAAATTGTTTAGTGACATAATTGGTACCTTTATTGAGTTATTTTCATTCGAAGATTCAATCTTTACTCGTTAAAAGACTCATCGTGACTTCGTGGGTAACTCAAAACTGTTTAGCTCAAAACTCTGATTTTCTTTCAATGATTCAATCTTTATACTCTAGAAAGGTCTAGTGACATAATAGGTTTATTATTGAGGTATTCTCATTCAAAGATTAAATCTTTACTCATTAAAACACTCTTCGGGACGTAAAAGGGAACTTGAATAAGTTTAACTCAGAACTCTCATTTTCTTTCAGAGATTCAATCTTTATACGTTAAAATGGTCTAGTGACATAATAGATACCTTGATTGAGGTAATTTCATTCAAAGATTCGATCTTTACTCATTAAAGCACTCTTCGTGACGCCAAAGGGATCCCGAATAAGTTTAACTCAAAACTCTCATTTTCTTTCAAAGATTTAATCTTTATACATTAAAATGGTCTTGTGACTTAATAGGTACCTTGATTGAGGTATTTCCACTCGAAGGTTCAATCTTTACTCATTAAAACACTCTTCGGGACGTCGATGGGATCCTGAATATGTTTAACTCAAAACTCTCATTTTCTTTCAAAGATTTAATCTTTATACATTAAAATGGTCTTGTGACATAATAGGTACCTTGATTGAGGCATTTCTATTCAAAGATTCAATTTTTACTCATTAAAACACTCTTCGGGACATCGAAGGGAACTTGAATAAGTTTAACTCAAAACTCTCATTTTCTTTCAAAGATTCAATCTTTATACGTTAAAATGGTTTAGTGACATAATAGGTACCTTTATTGAGTTATTTTCATGTGAAGATTCAATCTTTACTCATTAAAAGACTCTTCGTGATTTCATGGGTAACTCGAATAAGTTTAGCTCAAAACTCTGATTTTCTTTCAAAGATTCAATCTTTATACACTAAAAAGGTCTACTGACATATTAGGTACATTATTGAGGTATTTTCATTCAAAGACTCAACCCTTACTCATTAAAACACTCTTTTATACGTTAAAATGGTCTAGTGACATGATAGGTACCTTGAGTGAGGTAATTTCATTCAAAGATTTAATCTTTACTTATTAAAACACTCTTCGTGACGTGAAAGGGATCTCGAATAAGTTTAACTCAAAACTCTCATTTTTTTTCAAAGATTTAATCTTTATATATTAAAATGGTCTAGTGACATAATAGGTACCTAGATTGATGTATTTCTATTCAAAGATTCAATCTTTACTCATTAAAACACTCTTTGGGACGTCGAAGGGAACTCGAATAAGTTTAACTCGGAACTCTCATTTTCTTTCGAAGATTCAATCTTTATAAATTAAAAAAGTTTAATGACATGATAGGTACCTTTATTGAGTTAGTTTCATTCAAAGATTCAATCTTTACTCTTCAAAACACTCTCCGTGACGTCAAAGGGATCTCGAATAAGTTTAACTCAAAACTTTTATTTCCTTTCAAAGATTTAATCCTTATACATTAAAATGGTCTAGTGACATAATAAGTACCTTGATTGAGGTATTTCCATTCAATGATTCAATCTTTACTCTTTAAAACACTCTTCGAGACGTCGAAGGGAACTCGAATAAGTTTAACGCAGAACTTTCATATTCTTTTAAAGATTCAATCTTTACACATTAAAAAGGTTAAGTGACACGATAGGTACCTCTATTCAGTTATTTTCATTCAAAGATTCAATCTTTACACTTTAAAACACTCTTCGTGACGTCAAAGAGATCTCGAATAAGTTTAACTCAAAACTCTCATTTTCTTTCAAAGATTTATTCTTTATACATTAAAATGGTCTAGTCACATAATAAGTACCTTGATTGAGGTATTTTCCATTCAATGATTCAATCTTTAATAATTAAAACACTCTTCGGGACGTCGAAGGGAACTCGAATAAGTTTAACTCAGAACTTTCATTTTCTTCCAAAGATTCAATCTTTATACATTAAAAAGGTTTGGTGACATGATAGGAACCGTTATTCAGTAATTTTCATTCAAAGATTCAAACTTTAATCTTTAAAACACGTTTCGTGACTTCAAAGGGATCTCGAATAAGTTTAGCTCAAAACTCTCATTTTCTTTAAAAGATTCAATCTTTATACATCAAAATGGTCGTGTTACATAATAGGTACCTTGATTGCGGTATTTCCATTCAAAGATTTCATACTTACTCATTAAAACACTCTTCGGGATGTCGAAGGGAACTCGAATAAGTTTAACTCAAAACACTCATTTTCTTTCAAAGATTCAATCTCTGTGCATTAAAAAGGTTTAGTGACACGATAGGTACCTTTATTGAGTTATTTTCATTCACAGATTCAATCTTTACTCATTAAAACACTCTGTGTGACGTAAAAGTGATCTCGAATAAATTTAACTCAAAACTCTCATTTTCTTTCAAAGATTCAATCTTTATACATTAAAATTGTTTAGTGACATAATTGGTACCTTTATTGAGTTATTTTCATTCGAAGATTCAATCTTTACTCGTTAAAAGACTCATCGTGACTTCGTGGGTAACTCAAAACTGTTTAGCTCAAAACTCTGATTTTCTTTCAATGATTCAATCTTTATACTCTAGAAAGGTCTAGTGACATAATAGGTTTATTATTGAGGTATTCTCATTCAAAGATTAAATCTTTACTCATTAAAACACTCTTCGGGACGTAAAAGGGAACTTGAATAAGTTTAACTCAGAACTCTCATTTTCTTTCAGAGATTCAATCTTTATACGTTAAAATGGTCTAGTGACATAATAGATACCTTGATTGAGGTAATTTCATTCAAAGATTCGATCTTTACTCATTAAAGCACTCTTCGTGACGCCAAAGGGATCCCGAATAAGTTTAACTCAAAACTCTCATTTTCTTTCAAAGATTTAATCTTTATACATTAAAATGGTCTTGTGACATAATAGGTACCTTGATTGAGGTATTTCCACTCGAAGGTTCAATCTTTACTCATTAAAACACTCTTCGGGACGTCGATGGGATCCTGAATATGTTTAACTCAAAACTCTCATTTTCTTTCGAAGATTTAATCTTTATACATTAAAATGGTCTTGTGACATAATAGGTACCTTGATTGAGGCATTTCTATTCAAAGATTCAATTTTTACTCATTAAAACACTCTTCGGGACATCGAAGGGAACTTGAATAAGTTTAACTCAAAACTCTCATTTTCTTTCAAAGATTCAATCTTTATACGTTAAAATGGTTTAGTGACATAATAGGTACCTTTATTGAGTTATTTTCATGTGAAGATTCAATCTTTACTCATTAAAAGACTCTTCGTGATTTCATGGGTAACTCGAATAAGTTTAGCTCAAAACTCTGATTTTCTTTCAAAGATTCAATCTTTATACACTAAAAAGGTCTACTGACATATTAGGTACATTATTGAGGTATTTTCATTCAAAGACTCAACCCTTACTCATTAAAACACTCTTTTATACGTTAAAATGGTCTAGTGACATGATAGGTACCTTGATTGAGGTAATTTCATTCAAAGATTTAATCTTTACTTATTAAAACACTCTTCGTGACGTGAAAGGGATCTCGAATAAGTTTAACTCAAAACTCTCATTTTTTTTCAAAGATTTAATCTTTATATATTAAAATGGTCTAGTGACATAATAGGTACCTAGATTGATGTATTTCTATTCAAAGATTCAATCTTTACTCATTAAAACACTCTTTGGGACGTCGAAGGGAACTCGAATAAGTTTAACTCGGAACTCTCATTTTCTTTCGAAGATTCAATCTTTATAAATTAAAAAAGTTTAATGACATGATAGGTACCTTTATTGAGTTAGTTTCATTCAAAGATTCAATCTTTACTCTTCAAAACACTCTCCGTGACGTCAAAGGGATCTCGAATAAGTTTAACTCAAAACTTTTATTTCCTTTCAAAGATTTAATCCTTATACATTAAAATGGTCTAGTGACATAATAAGTACCTTGATTGAGGTATTTCCATTCAATGATTCAATCTTTACTCTTTAAAACACTCTTCGAGACGTCGAAGGGAACTCGAATAAGTTTAACGCAGAACTTTCATATTCTTTTAAAGATTCAATCTTTACACATTAAAAAGGTTAAGTGACACGATAGGTACCTCTATTCAGTTATTTTCATTCAAAGATTCAATCTTTACACTTTAAAACACTCTTCGTGACGTCAAAGAGATCTCGAATAAGTTTAACTCAAAACTCTCATTTTCTTTCAAAGATTTATTCTTTATACATTAAAATGGTCTAGTCACATAATAAGTACCTTGATTGAGGTATTTTCCATTCAATGATTCAATCTTTAATAATTAAAACACTCTTCGGGACGTCGAAGGGAACTCGAATAAGTTTAACTCAGAACTTTCATTTTCTTCCAAAGATTCAATCTTTATACATTAAAAAGGTTTGGTGACATGATAGGAACCGTTATTCAGTAATTTTCATTCAAAGATTCAAACTTTAATCTTTAAAACACGTTTCGTGACTTCAAAGGGATCTCGAATAAGTTTAGCTCAAAACTCTCATTTTCTTTAAAAGATTCAATCTTTATACATCAAAATGGTCTTGTTACATAATAGGTACCTTGATTGCGGTATTTCCATTCAAAGATTTCATACTTACTCATTAAAACACTCTTCGGGATGTCGAAGGGAACTCGAATAAGTTTAACTCAAAACACTCATTTTCTTTCAAAGATTCAATCTCTGTGCATTAAAAAGGTTTAGTGACACGATAGGTACCTTTATTGAGTTATTTTCATTCACAGATTCAATCTTTACTCATTAAAACACTCTGTGTGACGTAAAAGTGATCTCGAATAAATTTAACTCAAAACTCTCATTTTCTTTCAAAGATTCAATCTTTATACATTAAAATTGTTTAGTGACATAATTAGTACCTTTATTGAGTTATTTTCATTCGAAGATTCAATCTTTACTCGTTAAAAGACTCATCGTGACTTCGTGGGTAACTCAAAACTGTTTAGCTCAAAACTCTGATTTTCTTTCAATGATTCAATCTTTATACTCTAGAAAGGTCTAGTGACATAATAGGTTTATTATTGAGGTATTCTCATTCAAAGATTAAATCTTTACTCATTAAAACACTCTTCGGGACGTAAAAGGGAACTTGAATAAGTTTAACTCAGAACTCTCATTTTCTTTCAGAGATTCAATCTTTATACGTTAAAATGGTCTAGTGACATAATAGATACCTTGATTGAGGTAATTTCATTCAAAGATTCGATCTTTACTCATTAAAGCACTCTTCGTGACGCCAAAGGGATCCCGAATAAGTTTAACTCAAAACTCTCATTTTCTTTCAAAGATTTAATCTTTATACATTAAAATGGTCTTGTGACATAATAGGTACCTTGATTGAGGTATTTCCACTCGAAGGTTCAATCTTTACTCATTAAAACACTCTTCGGGACGTCGATGGGATCCTGAATATGTTTAACTCAAAACTCTCATTTTCTTTCGAAGATTTAATCTTTATACATTAAAATGGTCTTGTGACATAATAGGTACCTTGATTGAGGCATTTCTATTCAAAGATTCAATTTTTACTCATTAAAACACTCTTCGGGACATCGAAGGGAACTTGAATAAGTTTAACTCAAAACTCTCATTTTCTTTCAAAGATTCAATCTTTATACGTTAAAATGGTTTAGTGACATAATAGGTACCTTTATTGAGTTATTTTCATGTGAAGATTCAATCTTTACTCATTAAAAGACTCTTCGTGATTTCATGGGTAACTCGAATAAGTTTAGCTCAAAACTCTGATTTTCTTTCAAAGATTCAATCTTTATACACTAAAAAGGTCTACTGACATATTAGGTACATTATTGAGGTATTTTCATTCAAAGACTCAACCCTTACTCATTAAAACACTCTTTTATACGTTAAAATGGTCTAGTGACATGATAGGTACCTTGATTGAGGTAATTTCATTCAAAGATTTAATCTTTACTTATTAAAACACTCTTCGTGACGTGAAAGGGATCTCGAATAAGTTTAACTCAAAACTCTCATTTTTTTTCAAAGATTTAATCTTTATATATTAAAATGGTCTAGTGACATAATAGGTACCTAGATTGATGTATTTCTATTCAAAGATTCAATCTTTACTCATTAAAACACTCTTTGGGACGTCGAAGGGAACTCGAATAAGTTTAACTCGGAACTCTCATTTTCTTTCGAAGATTCAATCTTTATAAATTAAAAAAGTTTAATGACATGATAGGTACCTTTATTGAGTTAGTTTCATTCAAAGATTCAATCTTTACTCTTCAAAACACTCTCCGTGACGTCAAAGGGATCTCGAATAAGTTTAACTCAAAACTTTTATTTCCTTTCAAAGATTTAATCCTTATACATTAAAATGGTCTAGTGACATAATAAGTACCTTGATTGAGGTATTTCCATTCAATGATTCAATCTTTACTCTTTAAAACACTCTTCGAGACGTCGAAGGGAACTCGAATAAGTTTAACGCAGAACTTTCATATTCTTTTAAAGATTCAATCTTTACACATTAAAAAGGTTAAGTGACACGATAGGTACCTCTATTCAGTTATTTTCATTCAAAGATTCAATCTTTACACTTTAAAACACTCTTCGTGACGTCAAAGAGATCTCGAATAAGTTTAACTCAAAACTCTCATTTTCTTTCAAAGATTTATTCTTTATACATTAAAATGGTCTAGTCACATAATAAGTACCTTGATTGAGGTATTTTCCATTCAATGATTCAATCTTTAATAATTAAAACACTCTTCGGGACGTCGAAGGGAACTCGAATAAGTTTAACTCAGAACTTTCATTTTCTTCCAAAGATTCAATCTTTATACATTAAAAAGGTTTGGTGACATGATAGGAACCGTTATTCAGTAATTTTCATTCAAAGATTCAAACTTTAATCTTTAAAACACGTTTCGTGACTTCAAAGGGATCTCGAATAAGTTTAGCTCAAAACTCTCATTTTCTTTAAAAGATTCAATCTTTATACATCAAAATGGTCTTGTTACATAATAGGTACCTTGATTGCGGTATTTCCATTCAAAGATTTCATACTTACTCATTAAAACACTCTTCGGGATGTCGAAGGGAACTCGAATAAGTTTAACTCAAAACACTCATTTTCTTTCAAAGATTCAATCTCTGTGCATTAAAAAGGTTTAGTGACACGATAGGTACCTTTATTGAGTTATTTTCATTCACAGATTCAATCTTTACTCATTAAAACACTCTGTGTGACGTAAAAGTGATCTCGAATAAATTTAACTCAAAACTCTCATTTTCTTTCAAAGATTCAATCTTTATACATTAAAATTGTTTAGTGACATAATTGGTACCTTTATTGAGTTATTTTCATTCGAAGATTCAATCTTTACTCGTTAAAAGACTCATCGTGACTTCGTGGGTAACTCAAAACTGTTTAGCTCAAAACTCTGATTTTCTTTCAATGATTCAATCTTTATACTCTAGAAAGGTCTAGTGACATAATAGGTTTATTATTGAGGTATTCTCATTCAAAGATTAAATCTTTACTCATTAAAACACTCTTCGGGACGTAAAAGGGAACTTGAATAAGTTTAACTCAGAACTCTCATTTTCTTTCAGAGATTCAATCTTTATACGTTAAAATGGTCTAGTGACATAATAGATACCTTGATTGAGGTAATTTCATTCAAAGATTCGATCTTTACTCATTAAAGCACTCTTCGTGACGCCAAAGGGATCCCGAATAAGTTTAACTCAAAACTCTCATTTTCTTTCAAAGATTTAATCTTTATACATTAAAATGGTCTTGTGACATAATAGGTACCTTGATTGAGGTATTTCCACTCGAAGGTTCAATCTTTACTCATTAAAACACTCTTCGGGACGTCGATGGGATCCTGAATATGTTTAACTCAAAACTCTCATTTTCTTTCAAAGATTTAATCTTTATACATTAAAATGGTCTTGTGACATAATAGGTACCTTGATTGAGGCATTTCTATTCAAAGATTCAATTTTTACTCATTAAAACACTCTTCGGGACATCGAAGGGAACTTGAATAAGTTTAACTCAAAACTCTCATTTTCTTTCAAAGATTCAATCTTTATACGTTAAAATGGTTTAGTGACATAATAGGTACCTTTATTGAGTTATTTTCATGTGAAGATTCAATCTTTACTCATTAAAAGACTCTTCGTGATTTCATGGGTAACTCGAATAAGTTTAGCTCAAAACTCTGATTTTCTTTCAAAGATTCAATCTTTATACACTAAAAAGGTCTACTGACATATTAGGTACATTATTGAGGTATTTTCATTCAAAGACTCAACCCTTACTCATTAAAACACTCTTTTATACGTTAAAATGGTCTAGTGACATGATAGGTACCTTGATTGAGGTAATTTCATTCAAAGATTTAATCTTTACTTATTAAAACACTCTTCGTGACGTGAAAGGGATCTCGAATAAGTTTAACTCAAAACTCTCATTTTTTTTCAAAGATTTAATCTTTATATATTAAAATGGTCTAGTGACATAATAGGTACCTAGATTGATGTATTTCTATTCAAAGATTCAATCTTTACTCATTAAAACACTCTTTGGGACGTCGAAGGGAACTCGAATAAGTTTAACTCGGAACTCTCATTTTCTTTCGAAGATTCAATCTTTATAAATTAAAAAAGTTTAATGACATGATAGGTACCTTTATTGAGTTAGTTTCATTCAAAGATTCAATCTTTACTCTTCAAAACACTCTCCGTGACGTCAAAGGGATCTCGAATAAGTTTAACTCAAAACTTTTATTTCCTTTCAAAGATTTAATCCTTATACATTAAAATGGTCTAGTGACATAATAAGTACCTTGATTGAGGTATTTCCATTCAATGATTCAATCTTTACTCTTTAAAACACTCTTCGAGACGTCGAAGGGAACTCGAATAAGTTTAACGCAGAACTTTCATATTCTTTTAAAGATTCAATCTTTACACATTAAAAAGGTTAAGTGACACGATAGGTACCTCTATTCAGTTATTTTCATTCAAAGATTCAATCTTTACACTTTAAAACACTCTTCGTGACGTCAAAGAGATCTCGAATAAGTTTAACTCAAAACTCTCATTTTCTTTCAAAGATTTATTCTTTATACATTAAAATGGTCTAGTCACATAATAAGTACCTTGATTGAGGTATTTTCCATTCAATGATTCAATCTTTAATAATTAAAACACTCTTCGGGACGTCGAAGGGAACTCGAATAAGTTTAACTCAGAACTTTCATTTTCTTCCAAAGATTCAATCTTTATACATTAAAAAGGTTTGGTGACATGATAGGAACCGTTATTCAGTAATTTTCATTCAAAGATTCAAACTTTAATCTTTAAAACACGTTTCGTGACTTCAAAGGGATCTCGAATAAGTTTAGCTCAAAACTCTCATTTTCTTTAAAAGATTCAATCTTTATACATCAAAATGGTCTTGTTACATAATAGGTACCTTGATTGCGGTATTTCCATTCAAAGATTTCATACTTACTCATTAAAACACTCTTCGGGATGTCGAAGGGAACTCGAATAAGTTTAACTCAAAACACTCATTTTCTTTCAAAGATTCAATCTCTGTGCATTAAAAAGGTTTAGTGACACGATAGGTACCTTTATTGAGTTATTTTCATTCACAGATTCAATCTTTACTCATTAAAACACTCTGTGTGACGTAAAAGTGATCTCGAATAAATTTAACTCAAAACTCTCATTTTCTTTCAAAGATTCAATCTTTATACATTAAAATTGTTTAGTGACATAATTGGTACCTTTATTGAGTTATTTTCATTCGAAAATTCAATCTTTACTCGTTAAAAGACTCATCGTGACTTCATGGGTAACTCAAAACTGTTTAGCTCAAAACTCTGATTTTCTTTCAATGATTCAATCTTTATACTCTAGAAAGGTCTAGTGACATAATAGGTTTATTATTGAGGTATTCTCATTCAAAGATTAAATCTTTACTCATTAAAACACTCTTCGGGACGTAAAAGGGAACTTGAATAAGTTTAACTCAGAACTCTCATTTTCTTTCAGAGATTCAATCTTTATACGTTAAAATGGTCTAGTGACATAATAGATACCTTGATTGAGGTAATTTCATTCAAAGATTCGATCTTTACTCATTAAAGCACTCTTCGTGACGCCAAAGGGATCCCGAATAAGTTTAACTCAAAACTCTCATTTTCTTTCAAAGATTTAATCTTTATACATTAAAATGGTCTTGTGACATAATAGGTACCTTGATTGAGGTATTTCCACTCGAAGGTTCAATCTTTACTCATTAAAACACTCTTCGGGACGTCGATGGGATCCTGAATATGTTTAACTCAAAACTCTCATTTTCTTTCAAAGATTTAATCTTTATACATTAAAATGGTCTTGTGACATAATAGGTACCTTGATTGAGGCATTTCTATTCAAAGATTCAATTTTTACTCATTAAAACACTCTTCGGGACATCGAAGGGAACTTGAATAAGTTTAACTCAAAACTCTCATTTTCTTTCAAAGATTCAATCTTTATACGTTAAAATGGTTTAGTGACATAATAGGTACCTTTATTGAGTTATTTTCATGTGAAGATTCAATCTTTACTCATTAAAAGACTCTTCGTGATTTCATGGGTAACTCGAATAAGTTTAGCTCAAAACTCTGATTTTCTTTCAAAGATTCAATCTTTATACACTAAAAAGGTCTACTGACATATTAGGTACATTATTGAGGTATTTTCATTCAAAGACTCAACCCTTACTCATTAAAACACTCTTTTATACGTTAAAATGGTCTAGTGACATGATAGGTACCTTGATTGAGGTAATTTCATTCAAAGATTTAATCTTTACTTATTAAAACACTCTTCGTGACGTGAAAGGGATCTCGAATAAGTTTAACTCAAAACTCTCATTTTTTTTCAAAGATTTAATCTTTATATATTAAAATGGTCTAGTGACATAATAGGTACCTAGATTGATGTATTTCTATTCAAAGATTCAATCGTTACTCATTAAAACACTCTTTGGGACGTCGAAGGGAACTCGAATAAGTTTAACTCGGAACTCTCATTTTCTTTCGAAGATTCAATCTTTATAAATTAAAAAAGTTTAATGACATGATAGGTACCTTTATTGAGTTAGTTTCATTCAAAGATTCAATCTTTACTCTTCAAAACACTCTCCGTGACGTCAAAGGGATCTCGAATAAGTTTAACTCAAAACTTTTATTTCCTTTCAAAGATTTAATCCTTATACATTAAAATGGTCTAGTGACATAATAAGTACCTTGATTGAGGTATTTCCATTCAATGATTCAATCTTTACTCTTTAAAACACTCTTCGAGACGTCGAAGGGAACTCGAATAAGTTTAACGCAGAACTTTCATATTCTTTTAAAGATTCAATCTTTACACATTAAAAAGGTTAAGTGACACGATAGGTACCTCTATTCAGTTATTTTCATTCAAAGATTCAATCTTTACACTTTAAAACACTCTTCGTGACGTCAAAGAGATCTCGAATAAGTTTAACTCAAAACTCTCATTTTCTTTCAAAGATTTATTCTTTATACATTAAAATGGTCTAGTCACATAATAAGTACCTTGATTGAGGTATTTTCCATTCAATGATTCAATCTTTAATAATTAAAACACTCTTCGGGACGTCGAAGGGAACTCGAATAAGTTTAACTCAGAACTTTCATTTTCTTCCAAAGATTCAATCTTTATACATTAAAAAGGTTTGGTGACATGATAGGAACCGTTATTCAGTAATTTTCATTCAAAGATTCAAACTTTAATCTTTAAAACACGTTTCGTGACTTCAAAGGGATCTCGAATAAGTTTAGCTCAAAACTCTCATTTTCTTTAAAAGATTCAATCTTTATACATCAAAATGGTCTTGTTACATAATAGGTACCTTGATTGCGGTATTTCCATTCAAAGATTTCATACTTACTCATTAAAACACTCTTCGGGATGTCGAAGGGAACTCGAATAAGTTTAACTCAAAACACTCATTTTCTTTCAAAGATTCAATCTCTGTGCATTAAAAAGGTTTAGTGACACGATAGGTACCTTTATTGAGTTATTTTCATTCACAGATTCAATCTTTACTCATTAAAACACTCTGTGTGACGTAAAAGTGATCTCGAATAAATTTAACTCAAAACTCTCATTTTCTTTCAAAGATTCAATCTTTATACATTAAAATTGTTTAGTGACATAATTGGTACCTTTATTGAGTTATTTTCATTCGAAGATTCAATCTTTACTCGTTAAAAGACTCATCGTGACTTCGTGGGTAACTCAAAACTGTTTAGCTCAAAACTCTGATTTTCTTTCAATGATTCAATCTTTATACTCTAGAAAGGTCTAGTGACATAATAGGTTTATTATTGAGGTATTCTCATTCAAAGATTAAATCTTTACTCATTAAAACACTCTTCGGGACGTAAAAGGGAACTTGAATAAGTTTAACTCAGAACTCTCATTTTCTTTCAGAGATTCAATCTTTATACGTTAAAATGGTCTAGTGACATAATAGATACCTTGATTGAGGTAATTTCATTCAAAGATTCGATCTTTACTCATTAAAGCACTCTTCGTGACGCCAAAGGGATCCCGAATAAGTTTAACTCAAAACTCTCATTTTCTTTCAAAGATTTAATCTTTATACATTAAAATGGTCTTGTGACATAATAGGTACCTTGATTGAGGTATTTCCACTCGAAGGTTCAATCTTTACTCATTAAAACACTCTTCGGGACGTCGATGGGATCCTGAATATGTTTAACTCAAAACTCTCATTTTCTTTCAAAGATTTAATCTTTATACATTAAAATGGTCTTGTGACATAATAGGTACCTTGATTGAGGCATTTCTATTCAAAGATTCAATTTTTACTCATTAAAACACTCTTCGGGACATCGAAGGGAACTTGAATAAGTTTAACTCAAAACTCTCATTTTCTTTCAAAGATTCAATCTTTATACGTTAAAATGGTTTAGTGACATAATAGGTACCTTTATTGAGTTATTTTCATGTGAAGATTCAATCTTTACTCATTAAAAGACTCTTCGTGATTTCATGGGTAACTCGAATAAGTTTAGCTCAAAACTCTGATTTTCTTTCAAAGATTCAATCTTTATACACTAAAAAGGTCTACTGACATATTAGGTACATTATTGAGGTATTTTCATTCAAAGACTCAACCCTTACTCATTAAAACACTCTTTTATACGTTAAAATGGTCTAGTGACATGATAGGTACCTTGATTGAGGTAATTTCATTCAAAGATTTAATCTTTACTTATTAAAACACTCTTCGTGACGTGAAAGGGATCTCGAATAAGTTTAACTCAAAACTCTCATTTTTTTTCAAAGATTTAATCTTTATATATTAAAATGGTCTAGTGACATAATAGGTACCTAGATTGATGTATTTCTATTCAAAGATTCAATCTTTACTCATTAAAACACTCTTTGGGACGTCGAAGGGAACTCGAATAAGTTTAACTCGGAACTCTCATTTTCTTTCGAAGATTCAATCTTTATAAATTAAAAAAGTTTAATGACATGATAGGTACCTTTATTGAGTTAGTTTCATTCAAAGATTCAATCTTTACTCTTCAAAACACTCTCCGTGACGTCAAAGGGATCTCGAATAAGTTTAACTCAAAACTTTTATTTCCTTTCAAAGATTTAATCCTTATACATTAAAATGGTCTAGTGACATAATAAGTACCTTGATTGAGGTATTTCCATTCAATGATTCAATCTTTACTCTTTAAAACACTCTTCGAGACGTCGAAGGGAACTCGAATAAGTTTAACGCAGAACTTTCATATTCTTTTAAAGATTCAATCTTTACACATTAAAAAGGTTAAGTGACACGATAGGTACCTCTATTCAGTTATTTTCATTCAAAGATTCAATCTTTACACTTTAAAACACTCTTCGTGACGTCAAAGAGATCTCGAATAAGTTTAACTCAAAACTCTCATTTTCTTTCAAAGATTTGTTCTTTATACATTAAAATGGTCTAGTCACATAATAAGTACCTTGATTGAGGTATTTTCCATTCAATGATTCAATCTTTAATAATTAAAACACTCTTCGGGACGTCGAAGGGAACTCGAATAAGTTTAACTCAGAACTTTCATTTTCTTCCAAAGATTCAATCTTTATACATTAAAAAGGTTTGGTGACATGATAGGAACCGTTATTCAGTAATTTTCATTCAAAGATTCAAACTTTAATCTTTAAAACACGTTTCGTGACTTCAAAGGGATCTCGAATAAGTTTAGCTCAAAACTCTCATTTTCTTTAAAAGATTCAATCTTTATACATCAAAATGGTCTTGTTACATAATAGGTACCTTGATTGCGGTATTTCCATTCAAAGATTTCATACTTACTCATTAAAACACTCTTCGGGATGTCGAAGGGAACTCGAATAAGTTTAACTCAAAACACTCATTTTCTTTCAAAGATTCAATCTCTGTGCATTAAAAAGGTTTAGTGACACGATAGGTACCTTTATTGAGTTATTTTCATTCACAGATTCAATCTTTACTCATTAAAACACTCTGTGTGACGTAAAAGTGATCTCGAATAAATTTAACTCAAAACTCTCATTTTCTTTCAAAGATTCAATCTTTATACATTAAAATTGTTTAGTGACATAATTGGTACCTTTATTGAGTTATTTTCATTCGAAGATTCAATCTTTACTCGTTAAAAGACTCATCGTGACTTCGTGGGTAACTCAAAACTGTTTAGCTCAAAACTCTGATTTTCTTTCAATGATTCAATCTTTATACTCTAGAAAGGTCTAGTGACATAATAGGTTTATTATTGAGGTATTCTCATTCAAAGATTAAATCTTTACTCATTAAAACACTCTTCGGGACGTAAAAGGGAACTTGAATAAGTTTAACTCAGAACTCTCATTTTCTTTCAGAGATTCAATCTTTATACGTTAAAATGGTCTAGTGACATAATAGATACCTTGATTGAGGTAATTTCATTCAAAGATTCGATCTTTACTCATTAAAGCACTCTTCGTGACGCCAAAGGGATCCCGAATAAGTTTAACTCAAAACTCTCATTTTCTTTCAAAGATTTAATCTTTATACATTAAAATGGTCTTGTGACATAATAGGTACCTTGATTGAGGTATTTCCACTCGAAGGTTCAATCTTTACTCATTAAAACACTCTTCGGGACGTCGATGGGATCCTGAATATGTTTAACTCAAAACTCTCATTTTCTTTCAAAGATTTAATCTTTATACATTAAAATGGTCTTGTGACATAATAGGTACCTTGATTGAGGCATTTCTATTCAAAGATTCAATTTTTACTCATTAAAACACTCTTCGGGACATCGAAGGGAACTTGAATAAGTTTAACTCAAAACTCTCATTTTCTTTCAAAGATTCAATCTTTATACGTTAAAATGGTTTAGTGACATAATAGGTACCTTTATTGAGTTATTTTCATGTGAAGATTCAATCTTTACTCATTAAAAGACTCTTCGTGATTTCATGGGTAACTCGAATAAGTTTAGCTCAAAACTCTGATTTTCTTTCAAAGATTCAATCTTTATACACTAAAAAGGTCTACTGACATATTAGGTACATTATTGAGGTATTTTCATTCAAAGACTCAACCCTTACTCATTAAAACACTCTTTTATACGTTAAAATGGTCTAGTGACATGATAGGTACCTTGATTGAGGTAATTTCATTCAAAGATTTAATCTTTACTTATTAAAACACTCTTCGTGACGTGAAAGGGATCTCGAATAAGTTTAACTCAAAACTCTCATTTTTTTTCAAAGATTTAATCTTTATATATTAAAATGGTCTAGTGACATAATAGGTACCTAGATTGATGTATTTCTATTCAAAGATTCAATCTTTACTCATTAAAACACTCTTTGGGACGTCGAAGGGAACTCGAATAAGTTTAACTCGGAACTCTCATTTTCTTTCGAAGATTCAATCTTTATAAATTAAAAAAGTTTAATGACATGATAGGTACCTTTATTGAGTTAGTTTCATTCAAAGATTCAATCTTTACTCTTCAAAACACTCTCCGTGACGTCAAAGGGATCTCGAATAAGTTTAACTCAAAACTTTTATTTCCTTTCAAAGATTTAATCCTTATACATTAAAATGGTCTAGTGACATAATAAGTACCTTGATTGAGGTATTTCCATTCAATGATTCAATCTTTACTCTTTAAAACACTCTTCGAGACGTCGAAGGGAACTCGAATAAGTTTAACGCAGAACTTTCATATTCTTTTAAAGATTCAATCTTTACACATTAAAAAGGTTAAGTGACACGATAGGTACCTCTATTCAGTTATTTTCATTCAAAGATTCAATCTTTACACTTTAAAACACTCTTCGTGACGTCAAAGAGATCTCGAATAAGTTTAACTCAAAACTCTCATTTTCTTTCAAAGATTTATTCTTTATACATTAAAATGGTCTAGTCACATAATAAGTACCTTGATTGAGGTATTTTCCATTCAATGATTCAATCTTTAATAATTAAAACACTCTTCGGGACGTCGAAGGGAACTCGAATAAGTTTAACTCAGAACTTTCATTTTCTTCCAAAGATTCAATCTTTATACATTAAAAAGGTTTGGTGACATGATAGGAACCGTTATTCAGTAATTTTCATTCAAAGATTCAAACTTTAATCTTTAAAACACGTTTCGTGACTTCAAAGGGATCTCGAATAAGTTTAGCTCAAAACTCTCATTTTCTTTAAAAGATTCAATCTTTATACATCAAAATGGTCTTGTTACATAATAGGTACCTTGATTGCGGTATTTCCATTCAAAGATTTCATACTTACTCATTAAAACACTCTTCGGGATGTCGAAGGGAACTCGAATAAGTTTAACTCAAAACACTCATTTTCTTTCAAAGATTCAATCTCTGTGCATTAAAAAGGTTTAGTGACACGATAGGTACCTTTATTGAGTTATTTTCATTCACAGATTCAATCTTTACTCATTAAAACACTCTGTGTGACGTAAAAGTGATCTCGAATAAATTTAACTCAAAACTCTCATTTTCTTTCAAAGATTCAATCTTTATACATTAAAATTGTTTAGTGACATAATTGGTACCTTTATTGAGTTATTTTCATTCGAAGATTCAATCTTTACTCGTTAAAAGACTCATCGTGACTTCATGGGTAACTCAAAACTGTTTAGCTCAAAACTCTGATTTTCTTTCAATGATTCAATCTTTATACTCTAGAAAGGTCTAGTGACATAATAGGTTTATTATTGAGGTATTCTCATTCAAAGATTAAATCTTTACTCATTAAAACACTCTTCGGGACGTAAAAGGGAACTTGAATAAGTTTAACTCAGAACTCTCATTTTCTTTCAGAGATTCAATCTTTATACGTTAAAATGGTCTAGTGACATAATAGATACCTTGATTGAGGTAATTTCATTCAAAGATTCGATCTTTACTCATTAAAGCACTCTTCGTGACGCCAAAGGGATCCCGAATAAGTTTAACTCAAAACTCTCATTTTCTTTCAAAGATTTAATCTTTATACATTAAAATGGTCTTGTGACATAATAGGTACCTTGATTGAGGTATTTCCACTCGAAGGTTCAATCTTTACTCATTAAAACACTCTTCGGGACGTCGATGGGATCCTGAATATGTTTAACTCAAAACTCTCATTTTCTTTCAAAGATTTAATCTTTATACATTAAAATGGTCTTGTGACATAATAGGTACCTTGATTGAGGCATTTCTATTCAAAGATTCAATTTTTACTCATTAAAACACTCTTCGGGACATCGAAGGGAACTTGAATAAGTTTAACTCAAAACTCTCATTTTCTTTCAAAGATTCAATCTTTATACGTTAAAATGGTTTAGTGACATAATAGGTACCTTTATTGAGTTATTTTCATGTGAAGATTCAATCTTTACTCATTAAAAGACTCTTCGTGATTTCATGGGTAACTCGAATAAGTTTAGCTCAAAACTCTGATTTTCTTTCAAAGATTCAATCTTTATACACTAAAAAGGTCTACTGACATATTAGGTACATTATTGAGGTATTTTCATTCAAAGACTCAACCCTTACTCATTAAAACACTCTTTTATACGTTAAAATGGTCTAGTGACATGATAGGTACCTTGATTGAGGTAATTTCATTCAAAGATTTAATCTTTACTTATTAAAACACTCTTCGTGACGTGAAAGGGATCTCGAATAAGTTTAACTCAAAACTCTCATTTTTTTTCAAAGATTTAATCTTTATATATTAAAATGGTCTAGTGACATAATAGGTACCTAGATTGATGTATTTCTATTCAAAGATTCAATCTTTACTCATTAAAACACTCTTTGGGACGTCGAAGGGAACTCGAATAAGTTTAACTCGGAACTCTCATTTTCTTTCGAAGATTCAATCTTTATAAATTAAAAAAGTTTAATGACATGATAGGTACCTTTATTGAGTTAGTTTCATTCAAAGATTCAATCTTTACTCTTCAAAACACTCTCCGTGACGTCAAAGGGATCTCGAATAAGTTTAACTCAAAACTTTTATTTCCTTTCAAAGATTTAATCCTTATACATTAAAATGGTCTAGTGACATAATAAGTACCTTGATTGAGGTATTTCCATTCAATGATTCAATCTTTACTCTTTAAAACACTCTTCGAGACGTCGAAGGGAACTCGAATAAGTTTAACGCAGAACTTTCATATTCTTTTAAAGATTCAATCTTTACACATTAAAAAGGTTAAGTGACACGATAGGTACCTCTATTCAGTTATTTTCATTCAAAGATTCAATCTTTACACTTTAAAACACTCTTCGTGACGTCAAAGAGATCTCGAATAAGTTTAACTCAAAACTCTCATTTTCTTTCAAAGATTTATTCTTTATACATTAAAATGGTCTAGTCACATAATAAGTACCTTGATTGAGGTATTTTCCATTCAATGATTCAATCTTTAATAATTAAAACACTCTTCGGGACGTCGAAGGGAACTCGAATAAGTTTAACTCAGAACTTTCATTTTCTTCCAAAGATTCAATCTTTATACATTAAAAAGGTTTGGTGACATGATAGGAACCGTTATTCAGTAATTTTCATTCAAAGATTCAAACTTTAATCTTTAAAACACGTTTCGTGACTTCAAAGGGATCTCGAATAAGTTTAGCTCAAAACTCTCATTTTCTTTAAAAGATTCAATCTTTATACATCAAAATGGTCTTGTTACATAATAGGTACCTTGATTGCGGTATTTCCATTCAAAGATTTCATACTTACTCATTAAAACACTCTTCGGGATGTCGAAGGGAACTCGAATAAGTTTAACTCAAAACACTCATTTTCTTTCAAAGATTCAATCTCTGTGCATTAAAAAGGTTTAGTGACACGATAGGTACCTTTATTGAGTTATTTTCATTCACAGATTCAATCTTTACTCATTAAAACACTCTGTGTGACGTAAAAGTGATCTCGAATAAATTTAACTCAAAACTCTCATTTTCTTTCAAAGATTCAATCTTTATACATTAAAATTGTTTAGTGACATAATTGGTACCTTTATTGAGTTATTTTCATTCGAAGATTCAATCTTTACTCGTTAAAAGACTCATCGTGACTTCGTGGGTAACTCAAAACTGTTTAGCTCAAAACTCTGATTTTCTTTCAATGATTCAATCTTTATACTCTAGAAAGGTCTAGTGACATAATAGGTTTATTATTGAGGTATTCTCATTCAAAGATTAAATCTTTACTCATTAAAACACTCTTCGGGACGTAAAAGGGAACTTGAATAAGTTTAACTCAGAACTCTCATTTTCTTTCAGAGATTCAATCTTTATACGTTAAAATGGTCTAGTGACATAATAGATACCTTGATTGAGGTAATTTCATTCAAAGATTCGATCTTTACTCATTAAAGCACTCTTCGTGACGCCAAAGGGATCCCGAATAAGTTTAACTCAAAACTCTCATTTTCTTTCAAAGATTTAATCTTTATACATTAAAATGGTCTTGTGACATAATAGGTACCTTGATTGAGGTATTTCCACTCGAAGGTTCAATCTTTACTCATTAAAACACTCTTCGGGACGTCGATGGGATCCTGAATATGTTTAACTCAAAACTCTCATTTTCTTTCAAAGATTTAATCTTTATACATTAAAATGGTCTTGTGACATAATAGGTACCTTGATTGAGGCATTTCTATTCAAAGATTCAATTTTTACTCATTAAAACACTCTTCGGGACATCGAAGGGAACTTGAATAAGTTTAACTCAAAACTCTCATTTTCTTTCAAAGATTCAATCTTTATACGTTAAAATGGTTTAGTGACATAATAGGTACCTTTATTGAGTTATTTTCATGTGAAGATTCAATCTTTACTCATTAAAAGACTCTTCGTGATTTCATGGGTAACTCGAATAAGTTTAGCTCAAAACTCTGATTTTCTTTCAAAGATTCAATCTTTATACACTAAAAAGGTCTACTGACATATTAGGTACATTATTGAGGTATTTTCATTCAAAGACTCAACCCTTACTCATTAAAACACTCTTTTATACGTTAAAATGGTCTAGTGACATGATAGGTACCTTGATTGAGGTAATTTCATTCAAAGATTTAATCTTTACTTATTAAAACACTCTTCGTGACGTGAAAGGGATCTCGAATAAGTTTAACTCAAAACTCTCATTTTTTTTCAAAGATTTAATCTTTATATATTAAAATGGTCTAGTGACATAATAGGTACCTAGATTGATGTATTTCTATTCAAAGATTCAATCTTTACTCATTAAAACACTCTTTGGGACGTCGAAGGGAACTCGAATAAGTTTAACTCGGAACTCTCATTTTCTTTCGAAGATTCAATCTTTATAAATTAAAAAAGTTTAATGACATGATAGGTACCTTTATTGAGTTAGTTTCATTCAAAGATTCAATCTTTACTCTTCAAAACACTCTCCGTGACGTCAAAGGGATCTCGAATAAGTTTAACTCAAAACTTTTATTTCCTTTCAAAGATTTAATCCTTATACATTAAAATGGTCTAGTGACATAATAAGTACCTTGATTGAGGTATTTCCATTCAATGATTCAATCTTTACTCTTTAAAACACTCTTCGAGACGTCGAAGGGAACTCGAATAAGTTTAACGCAGAACTTTCATATTCTTTTAAAGATTCAATCTTTACACATTAAAAAGGTTAAGTGACACGATAGGTACCTCTATTCAGTTATTTTCATTCAAAGATTCAATCTTTACACTTTAAAACACTCTTCGTGACGTCAAAGAGATCTCGAATAAGTTTAACTCAAAACTCTCATTTTCTTTCAAAGATTTATTCTTTATACATTAAAATGGTCTAGTCACATAATAAGTACCTTGATTGAGGTATTTTCCATTCAATGATTCAATCTTTAATAATTAAAACACTCTTCGGGACGTCGAAGGGAACTCGAATAAGTTTAACTCAGAACTTTCATTTTCTTCCAAAGATTCAATCTTTATACATTAAAAAGGTTTGGTGACATGATAGGAACCGTTATTCAGTAATTTTCATTCAAAGATTCAAACTTTAATCTTTAAAACACGTTTCGTGACTTCAAAGGGATCTCGAATAAGTTTAGCTCAAAACTCTCATTTTCTTTAAAAGATTCAATCTTTATACATCAAAATGGTCTTGTTACATAATAGGTACCTTGATTGCGGTATTTCCATTCAAAGATTTCATACTTACTCATTAAAACACTCTTCGGGATGTCGAAGGGAACTCGAATAAGTTTAACTCAAAACACTCATTTTCTTTCAAAGATTCAATCTCTGTGCATTAAAAAGGTTTAGTGACACGATAGGTACCTTTATTGAGTTATTTTCATTCACAGATTCAATCTTTACTCATTAAAACACTCTGTGTGACGTAAAAGTGATCTCGAATAAATTTAACTCAAAACTCTCATTTTCTTTCAAAGATTCAATCTTTATACATTAAAATTGTTTAGTGACATAATTGGTACCTTTATTGAGTTATTTTCATTCGAAGATTCAATCTTTACTCGTTAAAAGACTCATCGTGACTTCGTGGGTAACTCAAAACTGTTTAGCTCAAAACTCTGATTTTCTTTCAATGATTCAATCTTTATACTCTAGAAAGGTCTAGTGACATAATAGGTTTATTATTGAGGTATTCTCATTCAAAGATTAAATCTTTACTCATTAAAACACTCTTCGGGACGTAAAAGGGAACTTGAATAAGTTTAACTCAGAACTCTCATTTTCTTTCAGAGATTCAATCTTTATACGTTAAAATGGTCTAGTGACATAATAGATACCTTGATTGAGGTAATTTCATTCAAAGATTCGATCTTTACTCATTAAAGCACTCTTCGTGACGCCAAAGGGATCCCGAATAAGTTTAACTCAAAACTCTCATTTTCTTTCAAAGATTTAATCTTTATACATTAAAATGGTCTTGTGACATAATAGGTACCTTGATTGAGGTATTTCCACTCGAAGGTTCAATCTTTACTCATTAAAACACTCTTCGGGACGTCGATGGGATCCTGAATATGTTTAACTCAAAACTCTCATTTTCTTTCAAAGATTTAATCTTTATACATTAAAATGGTCTTGTGACATAATAGGTACCTTGATTGAGGCATTTCTATTCAAAGATTCAATTTTTACTCATTAAAACACTCTTCGGGACATCGAAGGGAACTTGAATAAGTTTAACTCAAAACTCTCATTTTCTTTCAAAGATTCAATCTTTATACGTTAAAATGGTTTAGTGACATAATAGGTACCTTTATTGAGTTATTTTCATGTGAAGATTCAATCTTTACTCATTAAAAGACTCTTCGTGATTTCATGGGTAACTCGAATAAGTTTAGCTCAAAACTCTGATTTTCTTTCAAAGATTCAATCTTTATACACTAAAAAGGTCTACTGACATATTAGGTACATTATTGAGGTATTTTCATTCAAAGACTCAACCCTTACTCATTAAAACACTCTTTTATACGTTAAAATGGTCTAGTGACATGATAGGTACCTTGATTGAGGTAATTTCATTCAAAGATTTAATCTTTACTTATTAAAACACTCTTCGTGACGTGAAAGGGATCTCGAATAAGTTTAACTCAAAACTCTCATTTTTTTTCAAAGATTTAATCTTTATATATTAAAATGGTCTAGTGACATAATAGGTACCTAGATTGATGTATTTCTATTCAAAGATTCAATCTTTACTCATTAAAACACTCTTTGGGACGTCGAAGGGAACTCGAATAAGTTTAACTCGGAACTCTCATTTTCTTTCGAAGATTCAATCTTTATAAATTAAAAAAGTTTAATGACATGATAGGTACCTTTATTGAGTTAGTTTCATTCAAAGATTCAATCTTTACTCTTCAAAACACTCTCCGTGACGTCAAAGGGATCTCGAATAAGTTTAACTCAAAACTTTTATTTCCTTTCAAAGATTTAATCCTTATACATTAAAATGGTCTAGTGACATAATAAGTACCTTGATTGAGGTATTTCCATTCAATGATTCAATCTTTACTCTTTAAAACACTCTTCGAGACGTCGAAGGGAACTCGAATAAGTTTAACGCAGAACTTTCATATTCTTTTAAAGATTCAATCTTTACACATTAAAAAGGTTAAGTGACACGATAGGTACCTCTATTCAGTTATTTTCATTCAAAGATTCAATCTTTACACTTTAAAACACTCTTCGTGACGTCAAAGAGATCTCGAATAAGTTTAACTCAAAACTCTCATTTTCTTTCAAAGATTTATTCTTTATACATTAAAATGGTCTAGTCACATAATAAGTACCTTGATTGAGGTATTTTCCATTCAATGATTCAATCTTTAATAATTAAAACACTCTTCGGGACGTCGAAGGGAACTCGAATAAGTTTAACTCAGAACTTTCATTTTCTTCCAAAGATTCAATCTTTATACATTAAAAAGGTTTGGTGACATGATAGGAACCGTTATTCAGTAATTTTCATTCAAAGATTCAAACTTTAATCTTTAAAACACGTTTCGTGACTTCAAAGGGATCTCGAATAAGTTTAGCTCAAAACTCTCATTTTCTTTAAAAGATTCAATCTTTATACATCAAAATGGTCTTGTTACATAATAGGTACCTTGATTGCGGTATTTCCATTCAAAGATTTCATACTTACTCATTAAAACACTCTTCGGGATGTCGAAGGGAACTCGAATAAGTTTAACTCAAAACACTCATTTTCTTTCAAAGATTCAATCTCTGTGCATTAAAAAGGTTTAGTGACACGATAGGTACCTTTATTGAGTTATTTTCATTCACAGATTCAATCTTTACTCATTAAAACACTCTGTGTGACGTAAAAGTGATCTCGAATAAATTTAACTCAAAACTCTCATTTTCTTTCAAAGATTCAATCTTTATACATTAAAATTGTTTAGTGACATAATTGGTACCTTTATTGAGTTATTTTCATTCGAAGATTCAATCTTTACTCGTTAAAAGACTCATCGTGACTTCGTGGGTAACTCAAAACTGTTTAGCTCAAAACTCTGATTTTCTTTCAATGATTCAATCTTTATACTCTAGAAAGGTCTAGTGACATAATAGGTTTATTATTGAGGTATTCTCATTCAAAGATTAAATCTTTACTCATTAAAACACTCTTCGGGACGTAAAAGGGAACTTGAATAAGTTTAACTCAGAACTCTCATTTTCTTTCAGAGATTCAATCTTTATACGTTAAAATGGTCTAGTGACATAATAGATACCTTGATTGAGGTAATTTCATTCAAAGATTCGATCTTTACTCATTAAAGCACTCTTCGTGACGCCAAAGGGATCCCGAATAAGTTTAACTCAAAACTCTCATTTTCTTTCAAAGATTTAATCTTTATACATTAAAATGGTCTTGTGACATAATAGGTACCTTGATTGAGGTATTTCCACTCGAAGGTTCAATCTTTACTCATTAAAACACTCTTCGGGACGTCGATGGGATCCTGAATATGTTTAACTCAAAACTCTCATTTTCTTTCAAAGATTTAATCTTTATACATTAAAATGGTCTTGTGACATAATAGGTACCTTGATTGAGGCATTTCTATTCAAAGATTCAATTTTTACTCATTAAAACACTCTTCGGGACATCGAAGGGAACTTGAATAAGTTTAACTCAAAACTCTCATTTTCTTTCAAAGATTCAATCTTTATACGTTAAAATGGTTTAGTGACATAATAGGTACCTTTATTGAGTTATTTTCATGTGAAGATTCAATCTTTACTCATTAAAAGACTCTTCGTGATTTCATGGGTAACTCGAATAAGTTTAGCTCAAAACTCTGATTTTCTTTCAAAGATTCAATCTTTATACACTAAAAAGGTCTACTGACATATTAGGTACATTATTGAGGTATTTTCATTCAAAGACTCAACCCTTACTCATTAAAACACTCTTTTATACGTTAAAATGGTCTAGTGACATGATAGGTACCTTGATTGAGGTAATTTCATTCAAAGATTTAATCTTTACTTATTAAAACACTCTTCGTGACGTGAAAGGGATCTCGAATAAGTTTAACTCAAAACTCTCATTTTTTTTCAAAGATTTAATCTTTATATATTAAAATGGTCTAGTGACATAATAGGTACCTAGATTGATGTATTTCTATTCAAAGATTCAATCTTTACTCATTAAAACACTCTTTGGGACGTCGAAGGGAACTCGAATAAGTTTAACTCGGAACTCTCATTTTCTTTCGAAGATTCAATCTTTATAAATTAAAAAAGTTTAATGACATGATAGGTACCTTTATTGAGTTAGTTTCATTCAAAGATTCAATCTTTACTCTTCAAAACACTCTCCGTGACGTCAAAGGGATCTCGAATAAGTTTAACTCAAAACTTTTATTTCCTTTCAAAGATTTAATCCTTATACATTAAAATGGTCTAGTGACATAATAAGTACCTTGATTGAGGTATTTCCATTCAATGATTCAATCTTTACTCTTTAAAACACTCTTCGAGACGTCGAAGGGAACTCGAATAAGTTTAACGCAGAACTTTCATATTCTTTTAAAGATTCAATCTTTACACATTAAAAAGGTTAAGTGACACGATAGGTACCTCTATTCAGTTATTTTCATTCAAAGATTCAATCTTTACACTTTAAAACACTCTTCGTGACGTCAAAGAGATCTCGAATAAGTTTAACTCAAAACTCTCATTTTCTTTCAAAGATTTGTTCTTTATACATTAAAATGGTCTAGTCACATAATAAGTACCTTGATTGAGGTATTTTCCATTCAATGATTCAATCTTTAATAATTAAAACACTCTTCGGGACGTCGAAGGGAACTCGAATAAGTTTAACTCAGAACTTTCATTTTCTTCCAAAGATTCAATCTTTATACATTAAAAAGGTTTGGTGACATGATAGGAACCGTTATTCAGTAATTTTCATTCAAAGATTCAAACTTTAATCTTTAAAACACGTTTCGTGACTTCAAAGGGATCTCGAATAAGTTTAGCTCAAAACTCTCATTTTCTTTAAAAGATTCAATCTTTATACATCAAAATGGTCTTGTTACATAATAGGTACCTTGATTGCGGTATTTCCATTCAAAGATTTCATACTTACTCATTAAAACACTCTTCGGGATGTCGAAGGGAACTCGAATAAGTTTAACTCAAAACACTCATTTTCTTTCAAAGATTCAATCTCTGTGCATTAAAAAGGTTTAGTGACACGATAGGTACCTTTATTGAGTTATTTTCATTCACAGATTCAATCTTTACTCATTAAAACACTCTGTGTGACGTAAAAGTGATCTCGAATAAATTTAACTCAAAACTCTCATTTTCTTTCAAAGATTCAATCTTTATACATTAAAATTGTTTAGTGACATAATTGGTACCTTTATTGAGTTATTTTCATTCGAAGATTCAATCTTTACTCGTTAAAAGACTCATCGTGACTTCGTGGGTAACTCAAAACTGTTTAGCTCAAAACTCTGATTTTCTTTCAATGATTCAATCTTTATACTCTAGAAAGGTCTAGTGACATAATAGGTTTATTATTGAGGTATTCTCATTCAAAGATTAAATCTTTACTCATTAAAACACTCTTCGGGACGTAAAAGGGAACTTGAATAAGTTTAACTCAGAACTCTCATTTTCTTTCAGAGATTCAATCTTTATACGTTAAAATGGTCTAGTGACATAATAGATACCTTGATTGAGGTAATTTCATTCAAAGATTCGATCTTTACTCATTAAAGCACTCTTCGTGACGCCAAAGGGATCCCGAATAAGTTTAACTCAAAACTCTCATTTTCTTTCAAAGATTTAATCTTTATACATTAAAATGGTCTTGTGACATAATAGGTACCTTGATTGAGGTATTTCCACTCGAAGGTTCAATCTTTACTCATTAAAACACTCTTCGGGACGTCGATGGGATCCTGAATATGTTTAACTCAAAACTCTCATTTTCTTTCAAAGATTTAATCTTTATACATTAAAATGGTCTTGTGACATAATAGGTACCTTGATTGAGGCATTTCTATTCAAAGATTCAATTTTTACTCATTAAAACACTCTTCGGGACATCGAAGGGAACTTGAATAAGTTTAACTCAAAACTCTCATTTTCTTTCAAAGATTCAATCTTTATACGTTAAAATGGTTTAGTGACATAATAGGTACCTTTATTGAGTTATTTTCATGTGAAGATTCAATCTTTACTCATTAAAAGACTCTTCGTGATTTCATGGGTAACTCGAATAAGTTTAGCTCAAAACTCTGATTTTCTTTCAAAGATTCAATCTTTATACACTAAAAAGGTCTACTGACATATTAGGTACATTATTGAGGTATTTTCATTCAAAGACTCAACCCTTACTCATTAAAACACTCTTTTATACGTTAAAATGGTCTAGTGACATGATAGGTACCTTGATTGAGGTAATTTCATTCAAAGATTTAATCTTTACTTATTAAAACACTCTTCGTGACGTGAAAGGGATCTCGAATAAGTTTAACTCAAAACTCTCATTTTTTTTCAAAGATTTAATCTTTATATATTAAAATGGTCTAGTGACATAATAGGTACCTAGATTGATGTATTTCTATTCAAAGATTCAATCTTTACTCATTAAAACACTCTTTGGGACGTCGAAGGGAACTCGAATAAGTTTAACTCGGAACTCTCATTTTCTTTCGAAGATTCAATCTTTATAAATTAAAAAAGTTTAATGACATGATAGGTACCTTTATTGAGTTAGTTTCATTCAAAGATTCAATCTTTACTCTTCAAAACACTCTCCGTGACGTCAAAGGGATCTCGAATAAGTTTAACTCAAAACTTTTATTTCCTTTCAAAGATTTAATCCTTATACATTAAAATGGTCTAGTGACATAATAAGTACCTTGATTGAGGTATTTCCATTCAATGATTCAATCTTTACTCTTTAAAACACTCTTCGAGACGTCGAAGGGAACTCGAATAAGTTTAACGCAGAACTTTCATATTCTTTTAAAGATTCAATCTTTACACATTAAAAAGGTTAAGTGACACGATAGGTACCTCTATTCAGTTATTTTCATTCAAAGATTCAATCTTTACACTTTAAAACACTCTTCGTGACGTCAAAGAGATCTCGAATAAGTTTAACTCAAAACTCTCATTTTCTTTCAAAGATTTATTCTTTATACATTAAAATGGTCTAGTCACATAATAAGTACCTTGATTGAGGTATTTTCCATTCAATGATTCAATCTTTAATAATTAAAACACTCTTCGGGACGTCGAAGGGAACTCGAATAAGTTTAACTCAGAACTTTCATTTTCTTCCAAAGATTCAATCTTTATACATTAAAAAGGTTTGGTGACATGATAGGAACCGTTATTCAGTAATTTTCATTCAAAGATTCAAACTTTAATCTTTAAAACACGTTTCGTGACTTCAAAGGGATCTCGAATAAGTTTAGCTCAAAACTCTCATTTTCTTTAAAAGATTCAATCTTTATACATCAAAATGGTCTTGTTACATAATAGGTACCTTGATTGCGGTATTTCCATTCAAAGATTTCATACTTACTCATTAAAACACTCTTCGGGATGTCGAAGGGAACTCGAATAAGTTTAACTCAAAACACTCATTTTCTTTCAAAGATTCAATCTCTGTGCATTAAAAAGGTTTAGTGACACGATAGGTACCTTTATTGAGTTATTTTCATTCACAGATTCAATCTTTACTCATTAAAACACTCTGTGTGACGTAAAAGTGATCTCGAATAAATTTAACTCAAAACTCTCATTTTCTTTCAAAGATTCAATCTTTATACATTAAAATTGTTTAGTGACATAATTGGTACCTTTATTGAGTTATTTTCATTCGAAGATTCAATCTTTACTCGTTAAAAGACTCATCGTGACTTCATGGGTAACTCAAAACTGTTTAGCTCAAAACTCTGATTTTCTTTCAATGATTCAATCTTTATACTCTAGAAAGGTCTAGTGACATAATAGGTTTATTATTGAGGTATTCTCATTCAAAGATTAAATCTTTACTCATTAAAACACTCTTCGGGACGTAAAAGGGAACTTGAATAAGTTTAACTCAGAACTCTCATTTTCTTTCAGAGATTCAATCTTTATACGTTAAAATGGTCTAGTGACATAATAGATACCTTGATTGAGGTAATTTCATTCCAAGATTCGATCTTTACTCATTAAAGCACTCTTCGTGACGCCAAAGGGATCCCGAATAAGTTTAACTCAAAACTCTCATTTTCTTTCAAAGATTTAATCTTTATACATTAAAATGGTCTTGTGACATAATAGGTACCTTGATTGAGGTATTTCCACTCGAAGGTTCAATCTTTACTCATTAAAACACTCTTCGGGACGTCGATGGGATCCTGAATATGTTTAACTCAAAACTCTCATTTTCTTTCAAAGATTTAATCTTTATACATTAAAATGGTCTTGTGACATAATAGGTACCTTGATTGAGGCATTTCTATTCAAAGATTCAATTTTTACTCATTAAAACACTCTTCGGGACATCGAAGGGAACTTGAATAAGTTTAACTCAAAACTCTCATTTTCTTTCAAAGATTCAATCTTTATACGTTAAAATGGTTTAGTGACATAATAGGTACCTTTATTGAGTTATTTTCATGTGAAGATTCAATCTTTACTCATTAAAAGACTCTTCGTGATTTCATGGGTAACTCGAATAAGTTTAGCTCAAAACTCTGATTTTCTTTCAAAGATTCAATCTTTATACACTAAAAAGGTCTACTGACATATTAGGTACATTATTGAGGTATTTTCATTCAAAGACTCAACCCTTACTCATTAAAACACTCTTTTATACGTTAAAATGGTCTAGTGACATGATAGGTACCTTGATTGAGGTAATTTCATTCAAAGATTTAATCTTTACTTATTAAAACACTCTTCGTGACGTGAAAGGGATCTCGAATAAGTTTAACTCAAAACTCTCATTTTTTTTCAAAGATTTAATCTTTATATATTAAAATGGTCTAGTGACATAATAGGTACCTAGATTGATGTATTTCTATTCAAAGATTCAATCTTTACTCATTAAAACACTCTTTGGGACGTCGAAGGGAACTCGAATAAGTTTAACTCGGAACTCTCATTTTCTTTCGAAGATTCAATCTTTATAAATTAAAAAAGTTTAATGACATGATAGGTACCTTTATTGAGTTAGTTTCATTCAAAGATTCAATCTTTACTCTTCAAAACACTCTCCGTGACGTCAAAGGGATCTCGAATAAGTTTAACTCAAAACTTTTATTTCCTTTCAAAGATTTAATCCTTATACATTAAAATGGTCTAGTGACATAATAAGTACCTTGATTGAGGTATTTCCATTCAATGATTCAATCTTTACTCTTTAAAACACTCTTCGAGACGTCGAAGGGAACTCGAATAAGTTTAACGCAGAACTTTCATATTCTTTTAAAGATTCAATCTTTACACATTAAAAAGGTTAAGTGACACGATAGGTACCTCTATTCAGTTATTTTCATTCAAAGATTCAATCTTTACACTTTAAAACACTCTTCGTGACGTCAAAGAGATCTCGAATAAGTTTAACTCAAAACTCTCATTTTCTTTCAAAGATTTATTCTTTATACATTAAAATGGTCTAGTCACATAATAAGTACCTTGATTGAGGTATTTTCCATTCAATGATTCAATCTTTAATAATTAAAACACTCTTCGGGACGTCGAAGGGAACTCGAATAAGTTTAACTCAGAACTTTCATTTTCTTCCAAAGATTCAATCTTTATACATTAAAAAGGTTTGGTGACATGATAGGAACCGTTATTCAGTAATTTTCATTCAAAGATTCAAACTTTAATCTTTAAAACACGTTTCGTGACTTCAAAGGGATCTCGAATAAGTTTAGCTCAAAACTCTCATTTTCTTTAAAAGATTCAATCTTTATACATCAAAATGGTCTTGTTACATAATAGGTACCTTGATTGCGGTATTTCCATTCAAAGATTTCATACTTACTCATTAAAACACTCTTCGGGATGTCGAAGGGAACTCGAATAAGTTTAACTCAAAACACTCATTTTCTTTCAAAGATTCAATCTCTGTGCATTAAAAAGGTTTAGTGACACGATAGGTACCTTTATTGAGTTATTTTCATTCACAGATTCAATCTTTACTCATTAAAACACTCTGTGTGACGTAAAAGTGATCTCGAATAAATTTAACTCAAAACTCTCATTTTCTTTCAAAGATTCAATCTTTATACATTAAAATTGTTTAGTGACATAATTGGTACCTTTATTGAGTTATTTTCATTCGAAGATTCAATCTTTACTCGTTAAAAGACTCATCGTGACTTCGTGGGTAACTCAAAACTGTTTAGCTCAAAACTCTGATTTTCTTTCAATGATTCAATCTTTATACTCTAGAAAGGTCTAGTGACATAATAGGTTTATTATTGAGGTATTCTCATTCAAAGATTAAATCTTTACTCATTAAAACACTCTTCGGGACGTAAAAGGGAACTTGAATAAGTTTAACTCAGAACTCTCATTTTCTTTCAGAGATTCAATCTTTATACGTTAAAATGGTCTAGTGACATAATAGATACCTTGATTGAGGTAATTTCATTCAAAGATTCGATCTTTACTCATTAAAGCACTCTTCGTGACGCCAAAGGGATCCCGAATAAGTTTAACTCAAAACTCTCATTTTCTTTCAAAGATTTAATCTTTATACATTAAAATGGTCTTGTGACATAATAGGTACCTTGATTGAGGTATTTCCACTCGAAGGTTCAATCTTTACTCATTAAAACACTCTTCGGGACGTCGATGGGATCCTGAATATGTTTAACTCAAAACTCTCATTTTCTTTCAAAGATTTAATCTTTATACATTAAAATGGTCTTGTGACATAATAGGTACCTTGATTGAGGCATTTCTATTCAAAGATTCAATTTTTACTCATTAAAACACTCTTCGGGACATCGAAGGGAACTTGAATAAGTTTAACTCAAAACTCTCATTTTCTTTCAAAGATTCAATCTTTATACGTTAAAATGGTTTAGTGACATAATAGGTACCTTTATTGAGTTATTTTCATGTGAAGATTCAATCTTTACTCATTAAAAGACTCTTCGTGATTTCATGGGTAACTCGAATAAGTTTAGCTCAAAACTCTGATTTTCTTTCAAAGATTCAATCTTTATACACTAAAAAGGTCTACTGACATATTAGGTACATTATTGAGGTATTTTCATTCAAAGACTCAACCCTTACTCATTAAAACACTCTTTTATACGTTAAAATGGTCTAGTGACATGATAGGTACCTTGATTGAGGTAATTTCATTCAAAGATTTAATCTTTACTTATTAAAACACTCTTCGTGACGTGAAAGGGATCTCGAATAAGTTTAACTCAAAACTCTCATTTTTTTTCAAAGATTTAATCTTTATATATTAAAATGGTCTAGTGACATAATAGGTACCTAGATTGATGTATTTCTATTCAAAGATTCAATCTTTACTCATTAAAACACTCTTTGGGACGTCGAAGGGAACTCGAATAAGTTTAACTCGGAACTCTCATTTTCTTTCGAAGATTCAATCTTTATAAATTAAAAAAGTTTAATGACATGATAGGTACCTTTATTGAGTTAGTTTCATTCAAAGATTCAATCTTTACTCTTCAAAACACTCTCCGTGACGTCAAAGGGATCTCGAATAAGTTTAACTCAAAACTTTTATTTCCTTTCAAAGATTTAATCCTTATACATTAAAATGGTCTAGTGACATAATAAGTACCTTGATTGAGGTATTTCCATTCAATGATTCAATCTTTACTCTTTAAAACACTCTTCGAGACGTCGAAGGGAACTCGAATAAGTTTAACGCAGAACTTTCATATTCTTTTAAAGATTCAATCTTTACACATTAAAAAGGTTAAGTGACACGATAGGTACCTCTATTCAGTTATTTTCATTCAAAGATTCAATCTTTACACTTTAAAACACTCTTCGTGACGTCAAAGAGATCTCGAATAAGTTTAACTCAAAACTCTCATTTTCTTTCAAAGATTTATTCTTTATACATTAAAATGGTCTAGTCACATAATAAGTACCTTGATTGAGGTATTTTCCATTCAATGATTCAATCTTTAATAATTAAAACACTCTTCGGGACGTCGAAGGGAACTCGAATAAGTTTAACTCAGAACTTTCATTTTCTTCCAAAGATTCAATCTTTATACATTAAAAAGGTTTGGTGACATGATAGGAACCGTTATTCAGTAATTTTCATTCAAAGATTCAAACTTTAATCTTTAAAACACGTTTCGTGACTTCAAAGGGATCTCGAATAAGTTTAGCTCAAAACTCTCATTTTCTTTAAAAGATTCAATCTTTATACATCAAAATGGTCTTGTTACATAATAGGTACCTTGATTGCGGTATTTCCATTCAAAGATTTCATACTTACTCATTAAAACACTCTTCGGGATGTCGAAGGGAACTCGAATAAGTTTAACTCAAAACACTCATTTTCTTTCAAAGATTCAATCTCTGTGCATTAAAAAGGTTTAGTGACACGATAGGTACCTTTATTGAGTTATTTTCATTCACAGATTCAATCTTTACTCATTAAAACACTCTGTGTGACGTAAAAGTGATCTCGAATAAATTTAACTCAAAACTCTCATTTTCTTTCAAAGATTCAATCTTTATACATTAAAATTGTTTAGTGACATAATTGGTACCTTTATTGAGTTATTTTCATTCGAAGATTCAATCTTTACTCGTTAAAAGACTCATCGTGACTTCGTGGGTAACTCAAAACTGTTTAGCTCAAAACTCTGATTTTCTTTCAATGATTCAATCTTTATACTCTAGAAAGGTCTAGTGACATAATAGGTTTATTATTGAGGTATTCTCATTCAAAGATTAAATCTTTACTCATTAAAACACTCTTCGGGACGTAAAAGGGAACTTGAATAAGTTTAACTCAGAACTCTCATTTTCTTTCAGAGATTCAATCTTTATACGTTAAAATGGTCTAGTGACATAATAGATACCTTGATTGAGGTAATTTCATTCCAAGATTCGATCTTTACTCATTAAAGCACTCTTCGTGACGCCAAAGGGATCCCGAATAAGTTTAACTCAAAACTCTCATTTTCTTTCAAAGATTTAATCTTTATACATTAAAATGGTCTTGTGACATAATAGGTACCTTGATTGAGGTATTTCCACTCGAAGGTTCAATCTTTACTCATTAAAACACTCTTCGGGACGTCGATGGGATCCTGAATATGTTTAACTCAAAACTCTCATTTTCTTTCAAAGATTTAATCTTTATACATTAAAATGGTCTTGTGACATAATAGGTACCTTGATTGAGGCATTTCTATTCAAAGATTCAATTTTTACTCATTAAAACACTCTTCGGGACATCGAAGGGAACTTGAATAAGTTTAACTCAAAACTCTCATTTTCTTTCAAAGATTCAATCTTTATACGTTAAAATGGTTTAGTGACATAATAGGTACCTTTATTGAGTTATTTTCATGTGAAGATTCAATCTTTACTCATTAAAAGACTCTTCGTGATTTCATGGGTAACTCGAATAAGTTTAGCTCAAAACTCTGATTTTCTTTCAAAGATTCAATCTTTATACACTAAAAAGGTCTACTGACATATTAGGTACATTATTGAGGTATTTTCATTCAAAGACTCAACCCTTACTCATTAAAACACTCTTTTATACGTTAAAATGGTCTAGTGACATGATAGGTACCTTGATTGAGGTAATTTCATTCAAAGATTTAATCTTTACTTATTAAAACACTCTTCGTGACGTGAAAGGGATCTCGAATAAGTTTAACTCAAAACTCTCATTTTTTTTCAAAGATTTAATCTTTATATATTAAAATGGTCTAGTGACATAATAGGTACCTAGATTGATGTATTTCTATTCAAAGATTCAATCTTTACTCATTAAAACACTCTTTGGGACGTCGAAGGGAACTCGAATAAGTTTAACTCGGAACTCTCATTTTCTTTCGAAGATTCAATCTTTATAAATTAAAAAAGTTTAATGACATGATAGGTACCTTTATTGAGTTAGTTTCATTCAAAGATTCAATCTTTACTCTTCAAAACACTCTCCGTGACGTCAAAGGGATCTCGAATAAGTTTAACTCAAAACTTTTATTTCCTTTCAAAGATTTAATCCTTATACATTAAAATGGTCTAGTGACATAATAAGTACCTTGATTGAGGTATTTCCATTCAATGATTCAATCTTTACTCTTTAAAACACTCTTCGAGACGTCGAAGGGAACTCGAATAAGTTTAACGCAGAACTTTCATATTCTTTTAAAGATTCAATCTTTACACATTAAAAAGGTTAAGTGACACGATAGGTACCTCTATTCAGTTATTTTCATTCAAAGATTCAATCTTTACACTTTAAAACACTCTTCGTGACGTCAAAGAGATCTCGAATAAGTTTAACTCAAAACTCTCATTTTCTTTCAAAGATTTATTCTTTATACATTAAAATGGTCTAGTCACATAATAAGTACCTTGATTGAGGTATTTTCCATTCAATGATTCAATCTTTAATAATTAAAACACTCTTCGGGACGTCGAAGGGAACTCGAATAAGTTTAACTCAGAACTTTCATTTTCTTCCAAAGATTCAATCTTTATACATTAAAAAGGTTTGGTGACATGATAGGAACCGTTATTCAGTAATTTTCATTCAAAGATTCAAACTTTAATCTTTAAAACACGTTTCGTGACTTCAAAGGGATCTCGAATAAGTTTAGCTCAAAACTCTCATTTTCTTTAAAAGATTCAATCTTTATACATCAAAATGGTCTTGTTACATAATAGGTACCTTGATTGCGGTATTTCCATTCAAAGATTTCATACTTACTCATTAAAACACTCTTCGGGATGTCGAAGGGAACTCGAATAAGTTTAACTCAAAACACTCATTTTCTTTCAAAGATTCAATCTCTGTGCATTAAAAAGGTTTAGTGACACGATAGGTACCTTTATTGAGTTATTTTCATTCACAGATTCAATCTTTACTCATTAAAACACTCTGTGTGACGTAAAAGTGATCTCGAATAAATTTAACTCAAAACTCTCATTTTCTTTCAAAGATTCAATCTTTATACATTAAAATTGTTTAGTGACATAATTGGTACCTTTATTGAGTTATTTTCATTCGAAGATTCAATCTTTACTCGTTAAAAGACTCATCGTGACTTCATGGGTAACTCAAAACTGTTTAGCTCAAAACTCTGATTTTCTTTCAATGATTCAATCTTTATACTCTAGAAAGGTCTAGTGACATAATAGGTTTATTATTGAGGTATTCTCATTCAAAGATTAAATCTTTACTCATTAAAACACTCTTCGGGACGTAAAAGGGAACTTGAATAAGTTTAACTCAGAACTCTCATTTTCTTTCAGAGATTCAATCTTTATACGTTAAAATGGTCTAGTGACATAATAGATACCTTGATTGAGGTAATTTCATTCCAAGATTCGATCTTTACTCATTAAAGCACTCTTCGTGACGCCAAAGGGATCCCGAATAAGTTTAACTCAAAACTCTCATTTTCTTTCAAAGATTTAATCTTTATACATTAAAATGGTCTTGTGACATAATAGGTACCTTGATTGAGGTATTTCCACTCGAAGGTTCAATCTTTACTCATTAAAACACTCTTCGGGACGTCGATGGGATCCTGAATATGTTTAACTCAAAACTCTCATTTTCTTTCAAAGATTTAATCTTTATACATTAAAATGGTCTTGTGACATAATAGGTACCTTGATTGAGGCATTTCTATTCAAAGATTCAATTTTTACTCATTAAAACACTCTTCGGGACATCGAATGGAACTTGAATAAGTTTAACTCAAAACTCTCATTTTCTTTCAAAGATTCAATCTTTATACGTTAAAATGGTTTAGTGACATAATAGGTACCTTTATTGAGTTATTTTCATGTGAAGATTCAATCTTTACTCATTAAAAGACTCTTCGTGATTTCATGGGTAACTCGAATAAGTTTAGCTCAAAACTCTGATTTTCTTTCAAAGATTCAATCTTTATACACTAAAAAGGTCTACTGACATATTAGGTACATTATTGAGGTATTTTCATTCAAAGACTCAACCCTTACTCATTAAAACACTCTTTTATACGTTAAAATGGTCTAGTGACATGATAGGTACCTTGATTGAGGTAATTTCATTCAAAGATTTAATCTTTACTTATTAAAACACTCTTCGTGACGTGAAAGGGATCTCGAATAAGTTTAACTCAAAACTCTCATTTTTTTTCAAAGATTTAATCTTTATATATTAAAATGGTCTAGTGACATAATAGGTACCTAGATTGATGTATTTCTATTCAAAGATTCAATCTTTACTCATTAAAACACTCTTTGGGACGTCGAAGGGAACTCGAATAAGTTTAACTCGGAACTCTCATTTTCTTTCGAAGATTCAATCTTTATAAATTAAAAAAGTTTAATGACATGATAGGTACCTTTATTGAGTTAGTTTCATTCAAAGATTCAATCTTTACTCTTCAAAACACTCTCCGTGACGTCAAAGGGATCTCGAATAAGTTTAACTCAAAACTTTTATTTCCTTTCAAAGATTTAATCCTTATACATTAAAATGGTCTAGTGACATAATAAGTACCTTGATTGAGGTATTTCCATTCAATGATTCAATCTTTACTCTTTAAAACACTCTTCGAGACGTCGAAGGGAACTCGAATAAGTTTAACGCAGAACTTTCATATTCTTTTAAAGATTCAATCTTTACACATTAAAAAGGTTAAGTGACACGATAGGTACCTCTATTCAGTTATTTTCATTCAAAGATTCAATCTTTACACTTTAAAACACTCTTCGTGACGTCAAAGAGATCTCGAATAAGTTTAACTCAAAACTCTCATTTTCTTTCAAAGATTTATTCTTTATACATTAAAATGGTCTAGTCACATAATAAGTACCTTGATTGAGGTATTTTCCATTCAATGATTCAATCTTTAATAATTAAAACACTCTTCGGGACGTCGAAGGGAACTCGAATAAGTTTAACTCAGAACTTTCATTTTCTTCCAAAGATTCAATCTTTATACATTAAAAAGGTTTGGTGACATGATAGGAACCGTTATTCAGTAATTTTCATTCAAAGATTCAAACTTTAATCTTTAAAACACGTTTCGTGACTTCAAAGGGATCTCGAATAAGTTTAGCTCAAAACTCTCATTTTCTTTAAAAGATTCAATCTTTATACATCAAAATGGTCTTGTTACATAATAGGTACCTTGATTGCGGTATTTCCATTCAAAGATTTCATACTTACTCATTAAAACACTCTTCGGGATGTCGAAGGGAACTCGAATAAGTTTAACTCAAAACACTCATTTTCTTTCAAAGATTCAATCTCTGTGCATTAAAAAGGTTTAGTGACACGATAGGTACCTTTATTGAGTTATTTTCATTCACAGATTCAATCTTTACTCATTAAAACACTCTGTGTGACGTAAAAGTGATCTCGAATAAATTTAACTCAAAACTCTCATTTTCTTTCAAAGATTCAATCTTTATACATTAAAATTGTTTAGTGACATAATTGGTACCTTTATTGAGTTATTTTCATTCGAAGATTCAATCTTTACTCGTTAAAAGACTCATCGTGACTTCATGGGTAACTCAAAACTGTTTAGCTCAAAACTCTGATTTTCTTTCAATGATTCAATCTTTATACTCTAGAAAGGTCTAGTGACATAATAGGTTTATTATTGAGGTATTCTCATTCAAAGATTAAATCTTTACTCATTAAAACACTCTTCGGGACGTAAAAGGGAACTTGAATAAGTTTAACTCAGAACTCTCATTTTCTTTCAGAGATTCAATCTTTATACGTTAAAATGGTCTAGTGACATAATAGATACCTTGATTGAGGTAATTTCATTCCAAGATTCGATCTTTACTCATTAAAGCACTCTTCGTGACGCCAAAGGGATCCCGAATAAGTTTAACTCAAAACTCTCATTTTCTTTCAAAGATTTAATCTTTATACATTAAAATGGTCTTGTGACATAATAGGTACCTTGATTGAGGTATTTCCACTCGAAGGTTCAATCTTTACTCATTAAAACACTCTTCGGGACGTCGATGGGATCCTGAATATGTTTAACTCAAAACTCTCATTTTCTTTCAAAGATTTAATCTTTATACATTAAAATGGTCTTGTGACATAATAGGTACCTTGATTGAGGCATTTCTATTCAAAGATTCAATTTTTACTCATTAAAACACTCTTCGGGACATCGAAGGGAACTTGAATAAGTTTAACTCAAAACTCTCATTTTCTTTCAAAGATTCAATCTTTATACGTTAAAATGGTTTAGTGACATAATAGGTACCTTTATTGAGTTATTTTCATGTGAAGATTCAATCTTTACTCATTAAAAGACTCTTCGTGATTTCATGGGTAACTCGAATAAGTTTAGCTCAAAACTCTGATTTTCTTTCAAAGATTCAATCTTTATACACTAAAAAGGTCTACTGACATATTAGGTACATTATTGAGGTATTTTCATTCAAAGACTCAACCCTTACTCATTAAAACACTCTTTTATACGTTAAAATGGTCTAGTGACATGATAGGTACCTTGATTGAGGTAATTTCATTCAAAGATTTAATCTTTACTTATTAAAACACTCTTCGTGACGTGAAAGGGATCTCGAATAAGTTTAACTCAAAACTCTCATTTTTTTTCAAAGATTTAATCTTTATATATTAAAATGGTCTAGTGACATAATAGGTACCTAGATTGATGTATTTCTATTCAAAGATTCAATCTTTACTCATTAAAACACTCTTTGGGACGTCGAAGGGAACTCGAATAAGTTTAACTCGGAACTCTCATTTTCTTTCGAAGATTCAATCTTTATAAATTAAAAAAGTTTAATGACATGATAGGTACCTTTATTGAGTTAGTTTCATTCAAAGATTCAATCTTTACTCTTCAAAACACTCTCCGTGACGTCAAAGGGATCTCGAATAAGTTTAACTCAAAACTTTTATTTCCTTTCAAAGATTTAATCCTTATACATTAAAATGGTCTAGTGACATAATAAGTACCTTGATTGAGGTATTTCCATTCAATGATTCAATCTTTACTCTTTAAAACACTCTTCGAGACGTCGAAGGGAACTCGAATAAGTTTAACGCAGAACTTTCATATTCTTTTAAAGATTCAATCTTTACACATTAAAAAGGTTAAGTGACACGATAGGTACCTCTATTCAGTTATTTTCATTCAAAGATTCAATCTTTACACTTTAAAACACTCTTCGTGACGTCAAAGAGATCTCGAATAAGTTTAACTCAAAACTCTCATTTTCTTTCAAAGATTTATTCTTTATACATTAAAATGGTCTAGTCACATAATAAGTACCTTGATTGAGGTATTTTCCATTCAATGATTCAATCTTTAATAATTAAAACACTCTTCGGGACGTCGAAGGGAACTCGAATAAGTTTAACTCAGAACTTTCATTTTCTTCCAAAGATTCAATCTTTATACATTAAAAAGGTTTGGTGACATGATAGGAACCGTTATTCAGTAATTTTCATTCAAAGATTCAAACTTTAATCTTTAAAACACGTTTCGTGACTTCAAAGGGATCTCGAATAAGTTTAGCTCAAAACTCTCATTTTCTTTAAAAGATTCAATCTTTATACATCAAAATGGTCTTGTTACATAATAGGTACCTTGATTGCGGTATTTCCATTCAAAGATTTCATACTTACTCATTAAAACACTCTTCGGGATGTCGAAGGGAACTCGAATAAGTTTAACTCAAAACACTCATTTTCTTTCAAAGATTCAATCTCTGTGCATTAAAAAGGTTTAGTGACACGATAGGTACCTTTATTGAGTTATTTTCATTCACAGATTCAATCTTTACTCATTAAAACACTCTGTGTGACGTAAAAGTGATCTCGAATAAATTTAACTCAAAACTCTCATTTTCTTTCAAAGATTCAATCTTTATACATTAAAATTGTTTAGTGACATAATTGGTACCTTTATTGAGTTATTTTCATTCGAAGATTCAATCTTTACTCGTTAAAAGACTCATCGTGACTTCATGGGTAACTCAAAACTGTTTAGCTCAAAACTCTGATTTTCTTTCAATGATTCAATCTTTATACTCTAGAAAGGTCTAGTGACATAATAGGTTTATTATTGAGGTATTCTCATTCAAAGATTAAATCTTTACTCATTAAAACACTCTTCGGGACGTAAAAGGGAACTTGAATAAGTTTAACTCAGAACTCTCATTTTCTTTCAGAGATTCAATCTTTATACGTTAAAATGGTCTAGTGACATAATAGATACCTTGATTGAGGTAATTTCATTCCAAGATTCGATCTTTACTCATTAAAGCACTCTTCGTGACGCCAAAGGGATCCCGAATAAGTTTAACTCAAAACTCTCATTTTCTTTCAAAGATTTAATCTTTATACATTAAAATGGTCTTGTGACATAATAGGTACCTTGATTGAGGTATTTCCACTCGAAGGTTCAATCTTTACTCATTAAAACACTCTTCGGGACGTCGATGGGATCCTGAATATGTTTAACTCAAAACTCTCATTTTCTTTCAAAGATTTAATCTTTATACATTAAAATGGTCTTGTGACATAATAGGTACCTTGATTGAGGCATTTCTATTCAAAGATTCAATTTTTACTCATTAAAACACTCTTCGGGACATCGAAGGGAACTTGAATAAGTTTAACTCAAAACTCTCATTTTCTTTCAAAGATTCAATCTTTATACGTTAAAATGGTTTAGTGACATAATAGGTACCTTTATTGAGTTATTTTCATGTGAAGATTCAATCTTTACTCATTAAAAGACTCTTCGTGATTTCATGGGTAACTCGAATAAGTTTAGCTCAAAACTCTGATTTTCTTTCAAAGATTCAATCTTTATACACTAAAAAGGTCTACTGACATATTAGGTACATTATTGAGGTATTTTCATTCAAAGACTCAACCCTTACTCATTAAAACACTCTTTTATACGTTAAAATGGTCTAGTGACATGATAGGTACCTTGATTGAGGTAATTTCATTCAAAGATTTAATCTTTACTTATTAAAACACTCTTCGTGACGTGAAAGGGATCTCGAATAAGTTTAACTCAAAACTCTCATTTTTTTTCAAAGATTTAATCTTTATATATTAAAATGGTCTAGTGACATAATAGGTACCTAGATTGATGTATTTCTATTCAAAGATTCAATCTTTACTCATTAAAACACTCTTTGGGACGTCGAAGGGAACTCGAATAAGTTTAACTCGGAACTCTCATTTTCTTTCGAAGATTCAATCTTTATAAATTAAAAAAGTTTAATGACATGATAGGTACCTTTATTGAGTTAGTTTCATTCAAAGATTCAATCTTTACTCTTCAAAACACTCTCCGTGACGTCAAAGGGATCTCGAATAAGTTTAACTCAAAACTTTTATTTCCTTTCAAAGATTTAATCCTTATACATTAAAATGGTCTAGTGACATAATAAGTACCTTGATTGAGGTATTTCCATTCAATGATTCAATCTTTACTCTTTAAAACACTCTTCGAGACGTCGAAGGGAACTCGAATAAGTTTAACGCAGAACTTTCATATTCTTTTAAAGATTCAATCTTTACACATTAAAAAGGTTAAGTGACACGATAGGTACCTCTATTCAGTTATTTTCATTCAAAGATTCAATCTTTACACTTTAAAACACTCTTCGTGACGTCAAAGAGATCTCGAATAAGTTTAACTCAAAACTCTCATTTTCTTTCAAAGATTTATTCTTTATACATTAAAATGGTCTAGTCACATAATAAGTACCTTGATTGAGGTATTTTCCATTCAATGATTCAATCTTTAATAATTAAAACACTCTTCGGGACGTCGAAGGGAACTCGAATAAGTTTAACTCAGAACTTTCATTTTCTTCCAAAGATTCAATCTTTATACATTAAAAAGGTTTGGTGACATGATAGGAACCGTTATTCAGTAATTTTCATTCAAAGATTCAAACTTTAATCTTTAAAACACGTTTCGTGACTTCAAAGGGATCTCGAATAAGTTTAGCTCAAAACTCTCATTTTCTTTAAAAGATTCAATCTTTATACATCAAAATGGTCTTGTTACATAATAGGTACCTTGATTGCGGTATTTCCATTCAAAGATTTCATACTTACTCATTAAAACACTCTTCGGGATGTCGAAGGGAACTCGAATAAGTTTAACTCAAAACACTCATTTTCTTTCAAAGATTCAATCTCTGTGCATTAAAAAGGTTTAGTGACACGATAGGTACCTTTATTGAGTTATTTTCATTCACAGATTCAATCTTTACTCATTAAAACACTCTGTGTGACGTAAAAATGATCTCGAATAAATTTAACTCAAAACTCTCATTTTCTTTCAAAGATTCAATCTTTATACATTAAAATTGTTTAGTGACATAATTGGTACCTTTATTGAGTTATTTTCATTCGAAGATTCAATCTTTACTCGTTAAAAGACTCATCGTGACTTCATGGGTAACTCAAAACTGTTTAGCTCAAAACTCTGATTTTCTTTCAATGATTCAATCTTTATACTCTAGAAAGGTCTAGTGACATAATAGGTTTATTATTGAGGTATTCTCATTCAAAGATTAAATCTTTACTCATTAAAACACTCTTCGGGACGTAAAAGCGAACTTGAATAAGTTTAACTCAGAACTCTCATTTTCTTTCAGAGATTCAATCTTTATACGTTAAAATGGTCTAGTGACATAATAGATACCTTGATTGAGGTAATTTCATTCCAAGATTCGATCTTTACTCATTAAAGCACTCTTCGTGACGCCAAAGGGATCCCGAATAAGTTTAACTCAAAACTCTCATTTTCTTTCAAAGATTTAATCTTTATACATTAAAATGGTCTTGTGACATAATAGGTACCTTGATTGAGGTATTTCCACTCGAAGGTTCAATCTTTACTCATTAAAACACTCTTCGGGACGTCGATGGGATCCTGAATATGTTTAACTCAAAACTCTCATTTTCTTTCAAAGATTTAATCTTTATACATTAAAATGGTCTTGTGACATAATAGGTACCTTGATTGAGGCATTTCTATTCAAAGATTCAATTTTTACTCATTAAAACACTCTTCGGGACATCGAAGGGAACTTGAATAAGTTTAACTCAAAACTCTCATTTTCTTTCAAAGATTCAATCTTTATACGTTAAAATGGTTTAGTGACATAATAGGTACCTTTATTGAGTTATTTTCATGTGAAGATTCAATCTTTACTCATTAAAAGACTCTTCGTGATTTCATGGGTAACTCGAATAAGTTTAGCTCAAAACTCTGATTTTCTTTCAAAGATTCAATCTTTATACACTAAAAAGGTCTACTGACATATTAGGTACATTATTGAGGTATTTTCATTCAAAGACTCAACCCTTACTCATTAAAACACTCTTTTATACGTTAAAATGGTCTAGTGACATGATAGGTACCTTGATTGAGGTAATTTCATTCAAAGATTTAATCTTTACTTATTAAAACACTCTTCGTGACGTGAAAGGGATCTCGAATAAGTTTAACTCAAAACTCTCATTTTTTTTCAAAGATTTAATCTTTATATATTAAAATGGTCTAGTGACATAATAGGTACCTAGATTGATGTATTTCTATTCAAAGATTCAATCTTTACTCATTAAAACACTCTTTGGGACGTCGAAGGGAACTCGAATAAGTTTAACTCGGAACTCTCATTTTCTTTCGAAGATTCAATCTTTATAAATTAAAAAAGTTTAATGACATGATAGGTACCTTTATTGAGTTAGTTTCATTCAAAGATTCAATCTTTACTCTTCAAAACACTCTCCGTGACGTCAAAGGGATCTCGAATAAGTTTAACTCAAAACTTTTATTTCCTTTCAAAGATTTAATCCTTATACATTAAAATGGTCTAGTGACATAATAAGTACCTTGATTGAGGTATTTCCATTCAATGATTCAATCTTTACTCTTTAAAACACTCTTCGAGACGTCGAAGGGAACTCGAATAAGTTTAACGCAGAACTTTCATATTCTTTTAAAGATTCAATCTTTACACATTAAAAAGGTTAAGTGACACGATAGGTACCTCTATTCAGTTATTTTCATTCAAAGATTCAATCTTTACACTTTAAAACACTCTTCGTGACGTCAAAGAGATCTCGAATAAGTTTAACTCAAAACTCTCATTTTCTTTCAAAGATTTATTCTTTATACATTAAAATGGTCTAGTCACATAATAAGTACCTTGATTGAGGTATTTTCCATTCAATGATTCAATCTTTAATAATTAAAACACTCTTCGGGACGTCGAAGGGAACTCGAATAAGTTTAACTCAGAACTTTCATTTTCTTCCAAAGATTCAATCTTTATACATTAAAAAGGTTTGGTGACATGATAGGAACCGTTATTCAGTAATTTTCATTCAAAGATTCAAACTTTAATCTTTAAAACACGTTTCGTGACTTCAAAGGGATCTCGAATAAGTTTAGCTCAAAACTCTCATTTTCTTTAAAAGATTCAATCTTTATACATCAAAATGGTCTTGTTACATAATAGGTACCTTGATTGCGGTATTTCCATTCAAAGATTTCATACTTACTCATTAAAACACTCTTCGGGATGTCGAAGGGAACTCGAATAAGTTTAACTCAAAACACTCATTTTCTTTCAAAGATTCAATCTCTGTGCATTAAAAAGGTTTAGTGACACGATAGGTACCTTTATTGAGTTATTTTCATTCACAGATTCAATCTTTACTCATTAAAACACTCTGTGTGACGTAAAAGTGATCTCGAATAAATTTAACTCAAAACTCTCATTTTCTTTCAAAGATTCAATCTTTATACATTAAAATTGTTTAGTGACATAATTGGTACCTTTATTGAGTTATTTTCATTCGAAGATTCAATCTTTACTCGTTAAAAGACTCATCGTGACTTCATGGGTAACTCAAAACTGTTTAGCTCAAAACTCTGATTTTCTTTCAATGATTCAATCTTTATACTCTAGAAAGGTCTAGTGACATAATAGGTTTATTATTGAGGTATTCTCATTCAAAGATTAAATCTTTACTCATTAAAACACTCTTCGGGACGTAAAAGCGAACTTGAATAAGTTTAACTCAGAACTCTCATTTTCTTTCAGAGATTCAATCTTTATACGTTAAAATGGTCTAGTGACATAATAGATACCTTGATTGAGGTAATTTCATTCCAAGATTCGATCTTTACTCATTAAAGCACTCTTCGTGACGCCAAAGGGATCCCGAATAAGTTTAACTCAAAACTCTCATTTTCTTTCAAAGATTTAATCTTTATACATTAAAATGGTCTTGTGACATAATAGGTACCTTGATTGAGGTATTTCCACTCGAAGGTTCAATCTTTACTCATTAAAACACTCTTCGGGACGTCGATGGGATCCTGAATATGTTTAACTCAAAACTCTCATTTTCTTTCAAAGATTTAATCTTTATACATTAAAATGGTCTTGTGACATAATAGGTACCTTGATTGAGGCATTTCTATTCAAAGATTCAATTTTTACTCATTAAAACACTCTTCGGGACATCGAAGGGAACTTGAATAAGTTTAACTCAAAACTCTCATTTTCTTTCAAAGATTCAATCTTTATACGTTAAAATGGTTTAGTGACATAATAGGTACCTTTATTGAGTTATTTTCATGTGAAGATTCAATCTTTACTCATTAAAAGACTCTTCGTGATTTCATGGGTAACTCGAATAAGTTTAGCTCAAAACTCTGATTTTCTTTCAAAGATTCAATCTTTATACACTAAAAAGGTCTACTGACATATTAGGTACATTATTGAGGTATTTTCATTCAAAGACTCAACCCTTACTCATTAAAACACTCTTTTATACGTTAAAATGGTCTAGTGACATGATAGGTACCTTGATTGAGGTAATTTCATTCAAAGATTTAATCTTTACTTATTAAAACACTCTTCGTGACGTGAAAGGGATCTCGAATAAGTTTAACTCAAAACTCTCATTTTTTTTCAAAGATTTAATCTTTATATATTAAAATGGTCTAGTGACATAATAGGTACCTAGATTGATGTATTTCTATTCAAAGATTCAATCTTTACTCATTAAAACACTCTTTGGGACGTCGAAGGGAACTCGAATAAGTTTAACTCGGAACTCTCATTTTCTTTCGAAGATTCAATCTTTATAAATTAAAAAAGTTTAATGACATGATAGGTACCTTTATTGAGTTAGTTTCATTCAAAGATTCAATCTTTACTCTTCAAAACACTCTCCGTGACGTCAAAGGGATCTCGAATAAGTTTAACTCAAAACTTTTATTTCCTTTCAAAGATTTAATCCTTATACATTAAAATGGTCTAGTGACATAATAAGTACCTTGATTGAGGTATTTCCATTCAATGATTCAATCTTTACTCTTTAAAACACTCTTCGAGACGTCGAAGGGAACTCGAATAAGTTTAACGCAGAACTTTCATATTCTTTTAAAGATTCAATCTTTACACATTAAAAAGGTTAAGTGACACGATAGGTACCTCTATTCAGTTATTTTCATTCAAAGATTCAATCTTTACACTTTAAAACACTCTTCGTGACGTCAAAGAGATCTCGAATAAGTTTAACTCAAAACTCTCATTTTCTTTCAAAGATTTATTCTTTATACATTAAAATGGTCTAGTCACATAATAAGTACCTTGATTGAGGTATTTTCCATTCAATGATTCAATCTTTAATAATTAAAACACTCTTCGGGACGTCGAAGGGAACTCGAATAAGTTTAACTCAGAACTTTCATTTTCTTCCAAAGATTCAATCTTTATACATTAAAAAGGTTTGGTGACATGATAGGAACCGTTATTCAGTAATTTTCATTCAAAGATTCAAACTTTAATCTTTAAAACACGTTTCGTGACTTCAAAGGGATCTCGAATAAGTTTAGCTCAAAACTCTCATTTTCTTTAAAAGATTCAATCTTTATACATCAAAATGGTCTTGTTACATAATAGGTACCTTGATTGCGGTATTTCCATTCAAAGATTTCATACTTACTCATTAAAACACTCTTCGGGATGTCGAAGGGAACTCGAATAAGTTTAACTCAAAACACTCATTTTCTTTCAAAGATTCAATCTCTGTGCATTAAAAAGGTTTAGTGACACGATAGGTACCTTTATTGAGTTATTTTCATTCACAGATTCAATCTTTACTCATTAAAACACTCTGTGTGACGTAAAAGTGATCTCGAATAAATTTAACTCAAAACTCTCATTTTCTTTCAAAGATTCAATCTTTATACATTAAAATTGTTTAGTGACATAATTGGTACCTTTATTGAGTTATTTTCATTCGAAGATTCAATCTTTACTCGTTAAAAGACTCATCGTGACTTCATGGGTAACTCAAAACTGTTTAGCTCAAAACTCTGATTTTCTTTCAATGATTCAATCTTTATACTCTAGAAAGGTCTAGTGACATAATAGGTTTATTATTGAGGTATTCTCATTCAAAGATTAAATCTTTACTCATTAAAACACTCTTCGGGACGTAAAAGCGAACTTGAATAAGTTTAACTCAGAACTCTCATTTTCTTTCAGAGATTCAATCTTTATACGTTAAAATGGTCTAGTGACATAATAGATACCTTGATTGAGGTAATTTCATTCCAAGATTCGATCTTTACTCATTAAAGCACTCTTCGTGACGCCAAAGGGATCCCGAATAAGTTTAACTCAAAACTCTCATTTTCTTTCAAAGATTTAATCTTTATACATTAAAATGGTCTTGTGACATAATAGGTACCTTGATTGAGGTATTTCCACTCGAAGGTTCAATCTTTACTCATTAAAACACTCTTCGGGACGTCGATGGGATCCTGAATATGTTTAACTCAAAACTCTCATTTTCTTTCAAAGATTTAATCTTTATACATTAAAATGGTCTTGTGACATAATAGGTACCTTGATTGAGGCATTTCTATTCAAAGATTCAATTTTTACTCATTAAAACACTCTTCGGGACATCGAAGGGAACTTGAATAAGTTTAACTCAAAACTCTCATTTTCTTTCAAAGATTCAATCTTTATACGTTAAAATGGTTTAGTGACATAATAGGTACCTTTATTGAGTTATTTTCATGTGAAGATTCAATCTTTACTCATTAAAAGACTCTTCGTGATTTCATGGGTAACTCGAATAAGTTTAGCTCAAAACTCTGATTTTCTTTCAAAGATTCAATCTTTATACACTAAAAAGGTCTACTGACATATTAGGTACATTATTGAGGTATTTTCATTCAAAGACTCAACCCTTACTCATTAAAACACTCTTTTATACGTTAAAATGGTCTAGTGACATGATAGGTACCTTGATTGAGGTAATTTCATTCAAAGATTTAATCTTTACTTATTAAAACACTCTTCGTGACGTGAAAGGGATCTCGAATAAGTTTAACTCAAAACTCTCATTTTTTTTCAAAGATTTAATCTTTATATATTAAAATGGTCTAGTGACATAATAGGTACCTAGATTGATGTATTTCTATTCAAAGATTCAATCTTTACTCATTAAAACACTCTTTGGGACGTCGAAGGGAACTCGAATAAGTTTAACTCGGAACTCTCATTTTCTTTCGAAGATTCAATCTTTATAAATTAAAAAAGTTTAATGACATGATAGGTACCTTTATTGAGTTAGTTTCATTCAAAGATTCAATCTTTACTCTTCAAAACACTCTCCGTGACGTCAAAGGGATCTCGAATAAGTTTAACTCAAAACTTTTATTTCCTTTCAAAGATTTAATCCTTATACATTAAAATGGTCTAGTGACATAATAAGTACCTTGATTGAGGTATTTCCATTCAATGATTCAATCTTTACTCTTTAAAACACTCTTCGAGACGTCGAAGGGAACTCGAATAAGTTTAACGCAGAACTTTCATATTCTTTTAAAGATTCAATCTTTACACATTAAAAAGGTTAAGTGACACGATAGGTACCTCTATTCAGTTATTTTCATTCAAAGATTCAATCTTTACACTTTAAAACACTCTTCGTGACGTCAAAGAGATCTCGAATAAGTTTAACTCAAAACTCTCATTTTCTTTCAAAGATTTATTCTTTATACATTAAAATGGTCTAGTCACATAATAAGTACCTTGATTGAGGTATTTTCCATTCAATGATTCAATCTTTAATAATTAAAACACTCTTCGGGACGTCGAAGGGAACTCGAATAAGTTTAACTCAGAACTTTCATTTTCTTCCAAAGATTCAATCTTTATACATTAAAAAGGTTTGGTGACATGATAGGAACCGTTATTCAGTAATTTTCATTCAAAGATTCAAACTTTAATCTTTAAAACACGTTTCGTGACTTCAAAGGGATCTCGAATAAGTTTAGCTCAAAACTCTCATTTTCTTTAAAAGATTCAATCTTTATACATCAAAATGGTCTTGTTACATAATAGGTACCTTGATTGCGGTATTTCCATTCAAAGATTTCATACTTACTCATTAAAACACTCTTCGGGATGTCGAAGGGAACTCGAATAAGTTTAACTCAAAACACTCATTTTCTTTCAAAGATTCAATCTCTGTGCATTAAAAAGGTTTAGTGACACGATAGGTACCTTTATTGAGTTATTTTCATTCACAGATTCAATCTTTACTCATTAAAACACTCTGTGTGACGTAAAAGTGATCTCGAATAAATTTAACTCAAAACTCTCATTTTCTTTCAAAGATTCAATCTTTATACATTAAAATTGTTTAGTGACATAATTGGTACCTTTATTGAGTTATTTTCATTCGAAGATTCAATCTTTACTCGTTAAAAGACTCATCGTGACTTCATGGGTAACTCAAAACTGTTTAGCTCAAAACTCTGATTTTCTTTCAATGATTCAATCTTTATACTCTAGAAAGGTCTAGTGACATAATAGGTTTATTATTGAGGTATTCTCATTCAAAGATTAAATCTTTACTCATTAAAACACTCTTCGGGACGTAAAAGCGAACTTGAATAAGTTTAACTCAGAACTCTCATTTTCTTTCAGAGATTCAATCTTTATACGTTAAAATGGTCTAGTGACATAATAGATACCTTGATTGAGGTAATTTCATTCCAAGATTCGATCTTTACTCATTAAAGCACTCTTCGTGACGCCAAAGGGATCCCGAATAAGTTTAACTCAAAACTCTCATTTTCTTTCAAAGATTTAATCTTTATACATTAAAATGGTCTTGTGACATAATAGGTACCTTGATTGAGGTATTTCCACTCGAAGGTTCAATCTTTACTCATTAAAACACTCTTCGGGACGTCGATGGGATCCTGAATATGTTTAACTCAAAACTCTCATTTTCTTTCAAAGATTTAATCTTTATACATTAAAATGGTCTTGTGACATAATAGGTACCTTGATTGAGGCATTTCTATTCAAAGATTCAATTTTTACTCATTAAAACACTCTTCGGGACATCGAAGGGAACTTGAATAAGTTTAACTCAAAACTCTCATTTTCTTTCAAAGATTCAATCTTTATACGTTAAAATGGTTTAGTGACATAATAGGTACCTTTATTGAGTTATTTTCATGTGAAGATTCAATCTTTACTCATTAAAAGACTCTTCGTGATTTCATGGGTAACTCGAATAAGTTTAGCTCAAAACTCTGATTTTCTTTCAAAGATTCAATCTTTATACACTAAAAAGGTCTACTGACATATTAGGTACATTATTGAGGTATTTTCATTCAAAGACTCAACCCTTACTCATTAAAACACTCTTTTATACGTTAAAATGGTCTAGTGACATGATAGGTACCTTGATTGAGGTAATTTCATTCAAAGATTTAATCTTTACTTATTAAAACACTCTTCGTGACGTGAAAGGGATCTCGAATAAGTTTAACTCAAAACTCTCATTTTTTTTCAAAGATTTAATCTTTATATATTAAAATGGTCTAGTGACATAATAGGTACCTAGATTGATGTATTTCTATTCAAAGATTCAATCTTTACTCATTAAAACACTCTTTGGGACGTCGAAGGGAACTCGAATAAGTTTAACTCGGAACTCTCATTTTCTTTCGAAGATTCAATCTTTATAAATTAAAAAAGTTTAATGACATGATAGGTACCTTTATTGAGTTAGTTTCATTCAAAGATTCAATCTTTACTCTTCAAAACACTCTCCGTGACGTCAAAGGGATCTCGAATAAGTTTAACTCAAAACTTTTATTTCCTTTCAAAGATTTAATCCTTATACATTAAAATGGTCTAGTGACATAATAAGTACCTTGATTGAGGTATTTCCATTCAATGATTCAATCTTTACTCTTTAAAACACTCTTCGAGACGTCGAAGGGAACTCGAATAAGTTTAACGCAGAACTTTCATATTCTTTTAAAGATTCAATCTTTACACATTAAAAAGGTTAAGTGACACGATAGGTACCTCTATTCAGTTATTTTCATTCAAAGATTCAATCTTTACACTTTAAAACACTCTTCGTGACGTCAAAGAGATCTCGAATAAGTTTAACTCAAAACTCTCATTTTCTTTCAAAGATTTATTCTTTATACATTAAAATGGTCTAGTCACATAATAAGTACCTTGATTGAGGTATTTTCCATTCAATGATTCAATCTTTAATAATTAAAACACTCTTCGGGACGTCGAAGGGAACTCGAATAAGTTTAACTCAGAACTTTCATTTTCTTCCAAAGATTCAATCTTTATACATTAAAAAGGTTTGGTGACATGATAGGAACCGTTATTCAGTAATTTTCATTCAAAGATTCAAACTTTAATCTTTAAAACACGTTTCGTGACTTCAAAGGGATCTCGAATAAGTTTAGCTCAAAACTCTCATTTTCTTTAAAAGATTCAATCTTTATACATCAAAATGGTCTTGTTACATAATAGGTACCTTGATTGCGGTATTTCCATTCAAAGATTTCATACTTACTCATTAAAACACTCTTCGGGATGTCGAAGGGAACTCGAATAAGTTTAACTCAAAACACTCATTTTCTTTCAAAGATTCAATCTCTGTGCATTAAAAAGGTTTAGTGACACGATAGGTACCTTTATTGAGTTATTTTCATTCACAGATTCAATCTTTACTCATTAAAACACTCTGTGTGACGTAAAAGTGATCTCGAATAAATTTAACTCAAAACTCTCATTTTCTTTCAAAGATTCAATCTTTATACATTAAAATTGTTTAGTGACATAATTGGTACCTTTATTGAGTTATTTTCATTCGAAGATTCAATCTTTACTCGTTAAAAGACTCATCGTGACTTCATGGGTAACTCAAAACTGTTTAGCTCAAAACTCTGATTTTCTTTCAATGATTCAATCTTTATACTCTAGAAAGGTCTAGTGACATAATAGGTTTATTATTGAGGTATTCTCATTCAAAGATTAAATCTTTACTCATTAAAACACTCTTCGGGACGTAAAAGGGAACTTGAATAAGTTTAACTCAGAACTCTCATTTTCTTTCAGAGATTCAATCTTTATACGTTAAAATGGTCTAGTGACATAATAGATACCTTGATTGAGGTAATTTCATTCAAAGATTCGATCTTTACTCATTAAAGCACTCTTCGTGACGCCAAAGGGATCCCGAATAAGTTTAACTCAAAACTCTCATTTTCTTTCAAAGATTTAATCTTTATACATTAAAATGGTCTTGTGACATAATAGGTACCTTGATTGAGGTATTTCCACTCGAAGGTTCAATCTTTACTCATTAAAACACTCTTCGGGACGTCGATGGGATCCTGAATATGTTTAACTCAAAACTCTCATTTTCTTTCAAAGATTTAATCTTTATACATTAAAATGGTCTTGTGACATAATAGGTACCTTGATTGAGGCATTTCTATTCAAAGATTCAATTTTTACTCATTAAAACACTCTTCGGGACATCGAAGGGAACTTGAATAAGTTTAACTCAAAACTCTCATTTTCTTTCAAAGATTCAATCTTTATACGTTAAAATGGTTTAGTGACATAATAGGTACCTTTATTGAGTTATTTTCATGTGAAGATTCAATCTTTACTCATTAAAAGACTCTTCGTGATTTCATGGGTAACTCGAATAAGTTTAGCTCAAAACTCTGATTTTCTTTCAAAGATTCAATCTTTATACACTAAAAAGGTCTACTGACATATTAGGTACATTATTGAGGTATTTTCATTCAAAGACTCAACCCTTACTCATTAAAACACTCTTTTATACGTTAAAATGGTCTAGTGACATGATAGGTACCTTGATTGAGGTAATTTCATTCAAAGATTTAATCTTTACTTATTAAAACACTCTTCGTGACGTGAAAGGGATCTCGAATAAGTTTAACTCAAAACTCTCATTTTTTTTCAAAGATTTAATCTTTATATATTAAAATGGTCTAGTGACATAATAGGTACCTAGATTGATGTATTTCTATTCAAAGATTCAATCTTTACTCATTAAAACACTCTTTGGGACGTCGAAGGGAACTCGAATAAGTTTAACTCGGAACTCTCATTTTCTTTCGAAGATTCAATCTTTATAAATTAAAAAAGTTTAATGACATGATAGGTACCTTTATTGAGTTAGTTTCATTCAAAGATTCAATCTTTACTCTTCAAAACACTCTCCGTGACGTCAAAGGGATCTCGAATAAGTTTAACTCAAAACTTTTATTTCCTTTCAAAGATTTAATCCTTATACATTAAAATGGTCTAGTGACATAATAAGTACCTTGATTGAGGTATTTCCATTCAATGATTCAATCTTTACTCTTTAAAACACTCTTCGAGACGTCGAAGGGAACTCGAATAAGTTTAACGCAGAACTTTCATATTCTTTTAAAGATTCAATCTTTACACATTAAAAAGGTTAAGTGACACGATAGGTACCTCTATTCAGTTATTTTCATTCAAAGATTCAATCTTTACACTTTAAAACACTCTTCGTGACGTCAAAGAGATCTCGAATAAGTTTAACTCAAAACTCTCATTTTCTTTCAAAGATTTATTCTTTATACATTAAAATGGTCTAGTCACATAATAAGTACCTTGATTGAGGTATTTTCCATTCAATGATTCAATCTTTAATAATTAAAACACTCTTCGGGACGTCGAAGGGAACTCGAATAAGTTTAACTCAGAACTTTCATTTTCTTCCAAAGATTCAATCTTTATACATTAAAAAGGTTTGGTGACATGATAGGAACCGTTATTCAGTAATTTTCATTCAAAGATTCAAACTTTAATCTTTAAAACACGTTTCGTGACTTCAAAGGGATCTCGAATAAGTTTAGCTCAAAACTCTCATTTTCTTTAAAAGATTCAATCTTTATACATCAAAATGGTCTTGTTACATAATAGGTACCTTGATTGCGGTATTTCCATTCAAAGATTTCATACTTACTCATTAAAACACTCTTCGGGATGTCGAAGGGAACTCGAATAAGTTTAACTCAAAACACTCATTTTCTTTCAAAGATTCAATCTCTGTGCATTAAAAAGGTTTAGTGACACGATAGGTACCTTTATTGAGTTATTTTCATTCACAGATTCAATCTTTACTCATTAAAACACTCTGTGTGACGTAAAAGTGATCTCGAATAAATTTAACTCAAAACTCTCATTTTCTTTCAAAGATTCAATCTTTATACATTAAAATTGTTTAGTGACATAATTGGTACCTTTATTGAGTTATTTTCATTCGAAGATTCAATCTTTACTCGTTAAAAGACTCATCGTGACTTCATGGGTAACTCAAAACTGTTTAGCTCAAAACTCTGATTTTCTTTCAATGATTCAATCTTTATACTCTAGAAAGGTCTAGTGACATAATAGGTTTATTATTGAGGTATTCTCATTCAAAGATTAAATCTTTACTCATTAAAACACTCTTCGGGACGTAAAAGGGAACTTGAATAAGTTTAACTCAGAACTCTCATTTTCTTTCAGAGATTCAATCTTTATACGTTAAAATGGTCTAGTGACATAATAGATACCTTGATTGAGGTAATTTCATTCCAAGATTCGATCTTTACTCATTAAAGCACTCTTCGTGACGCCAAAGGGATCCCGAATAAGTTTAACTCAAAACTCTCATTTTCTTTCAAAGATTTAATCTTTATACATTAAAATGGTCTTGTGACATAATAGGTACCTTGATTGAGGTATTTCCACTCGAAGGTTCAATCTTTACTCATTAAAACACTCTTCGGGACGTCGATGGGATCCTGAATATGTTTAACTCAAAACTCTCATTTTCTTTCAAAGATTTAATCTTTATACATTAAAATGGTCTTGTGACATAATAGGTACCTTGATTGAGGCATTTCTATTCAAAGATTCAATTTTTACTCATTAAAACACTCTTCGGGACATCGAAGGGAACTTGAATAAGTTTAACTCAAAACTCTCATTTTCTTTCAAAGATTCAATCTTTATACGTTAAAATGGTTTAGTGACATAATAGGTACCTTTATTGAGTTATTTTCATGTGAAGATTCAATCTTTACTCATTAAAAGACTCTTCGTGATTTCATGGGTAACTCGAATAAGTTTAGCTCAAAACTCTGATTTTCTTTCAAAGATTCAATCTTTATACACTAAAAAGGTCTACTGACATATTAGGTACATTATTGAGGTATTTTCATTCAAAGACTCAACCCTTACTCATTAAAACACTCTTTTATACGTTAAAATGGTCTAGTGACATGATAGGTACCTTGATTGAGGTAATTTCATTCAAAGATTTAATCTTTACTTATTAAAACACTCTTCGTGACGTGAAAGGGATCTCGAATAAGTTTAACTCAAAACTCTCATTTTTTTTCAAAGATTTAATCTTTATATATTAAAATGGTCTAGTGACATAATAGGTACCTAGATTGATGTATTTCTATTCAAAGATTCAATCTTTACTCATTAAAACACTCTTTGGGACGTCGAAGGGAACTCGAATAAGTTTAACTCGGAACTCTCATTTTCTTTCGAAGATTCAATCTTTATAAATTAAAAAAGTTTAATGACATGATAGGTACCTTTATTGAGTTAGTTTCATTCAAAGATTCAATCTTTACTCTTCAAAACACTCTCCGTGACGTCAAAGGGATCTCGAATAAGTTTAACTCAAAACTTTTATTTCCTTTCAAAGATTTAATCCTTATACATTAAAATGGTCTAGTGACATAATAAGTACCTTGATTGAGGTATTTCCATTCAATGATTCAATCTTTACTCTTTAAAACACTCTTCGAGACGTCGAAGGGAACTCGAATAAGTTTAACGCAGAACTTTCATATTCTTTTAAAGATTCAATCTTTACACATTAAAAAGGTTAAGTGACACGATAGGTACCTCTATTCAGTTATTTTCATTCAAAGATTCAATCTTTACACTTTAAAACACTCTTCGTGACGTCAAAGAGATCTCGAATAAGTTTAACTCAAAACTCTCATTTTCTTTCAAAGATTTATTCTTTATACATTAAAATGGTCTAGTCACATAATAAGTACCTTGATTGAGGTATTTTCCATTCAATGATTCAATCTTTAATAATTAAAACACTCTTCGGGACGTCGAAGGGAACTCGAATAAGTTTAACTCAGAACTTTCATTTTCTTCCAAAGATTCAATCTTTATACATTAAAAAGGTTTGGTGACATGATAGGAACCGTTATTCAGTAATTTTCATTCAAAGATTCAAACTTTAATCTTTAAAACACGTTTCGTGACTTCAAAGGGATCTCGAATAAGTTTAGCTCAAAACTCTCATTTTCTTTAAAAGATTCAATCTTTATACATCAAAATGGTCTTGTTACATAATAGGTACCTTGATTGCGGTATTTCCATTCAAAGATTTCATACTTACTCATTAAAACACTCTTCGGGATGTCGAAGGGAACTCGAATAAGTTTAACTCAAAACACTCATTTTCTTTCAAAGATTCAATCTCTGTGCATTAAAAAGGTTTAGTGACACGATAGGTACCTTTATTGAGTTATTTTCATTCACAGATTCAATCTTTACTCATTAAAACACTCTGTGTGACGTAAAAGTGATCTCGAATAAATTTAACTCAAAACTCTCATTTTCTTTCAAAGATTCAATCTTTATACATTAAAATTGTTTAGTGACATAATTGGTACCTTTATTGAGTTATTTTCATTCGAAGATTCAATCTTTACTCGTTAAAAGACTCATCGTGACTTCATGGGTAACTCAAAACTGTTTAGCTCAAAACTCTGATTTTCTTTCAATGATTCAATCTTTATACTCTAGAAAGGTCTAGTGACATAATAGGTTTATTATTGAGGTATTCTCATTCAAAGATTAAATCTTTACTCATTAAAACACTCTTCGGGACGTAAAAGGGAACTTGAATAAGTTTAACTCAGAACTCTCATTTTCTTTCAGAGATTCAATCTTTATACGTTAAAATGGTCTAGTGACATAATAGATACCTTGATTGAGGTAATTTCATTCCAAGATTCGATCTTTACTCATTAAAGCACTCTTCGTGACGCCAAAGGGATCCCGAATAAGTTTAACTCAAAACTCTCATTTTCTTTCAAAGATTTAATCTTTATACATTAAAATGGTCTTGTGACATAATAGGTACCTTGATTGAGGTATTTCCACTCGAAGGTTCAATCTTTACTCATTAAAACACTCTTCGGGACGTCGATGGGATCCTGAATATGTTTAACTCAAAACTCTCATTTTCTTTCAAAGATTTAATCTTTATACATTAAAATGGTCTTGTGACATAATAGGTACCTTGATTGAGGCATTTCTATTCAAAGATTCAATTTTTACTCATTAAAACACTCTTCGGGACATCGAAGGGAACTTGAATAAGTTTAACTCAAAACTCTCATTTTCTTTCAAAGATTCAATCTTTATACGTTAAAATGGTTTAGTGACATAATAGGTACCTTTATTGAGTTATTTTCATGTGAAGATTCAATCTTTACTCATTAAAAGACTCTTCGTGATTTCATGGGTAACTCGAATAAGTTTAGCTCAAAACTCTGATTTTCTTTCAAAGATTCAATCTTTATACACTAAAAAGGTCTACTGACATATTAGGTACATTATTGAGGTATTTTCATTCAAAGACTCAACCCTTACTCATTAAAACACTCTTTTATACGTTAAAATGGTCTAGTGACATGATAGGTACCTTGATTGAGGTAATTTCATTCAAAGATTTAATCTTTACTTATTAAAACACTCTTCGTGACGTGAAAGGGATCTCGAATAAGTTTAACTCAAAACTCTCATTTTTTTTCAAAGATTTAATCTTTATATATTAAAATGGTCTAGTGACATAATAGGTACCTAGATTGATGTATTTCTATTCAAAGATTCAATCTTTACTCATTAAAACACTCTTTGGGACGTCGAAGGGAACTCGAATAAGTTTAACTCGGAACTCTCATTTTCTTTCGAAGATTCAATCTTTATAAATTAAAAAAGTTTAATGACATGATAGGTACCTTTATTGAGTTAGTTTCATTCAAAGATTCAATCTTTACTCTTCAAAACACTCTCCGTGACGTCAAAGGGATCTCGAATAAGTTTAACTCAAAACTTTTATTTCCTTTCAAAGATTTAATCCTTATACATTAAAATGGTCTAGTGACATAATAAGTACCTTGATTGAGGTATTTCCATTCAATGATTCAATCTTTACTCTTTAAAACACTCTTCGAGACGTCGAAGGGAACTCGAATAAGTTTAACGCAGAACTTTCATATTCTTTTAAAGATTCAATCTTTACACATTAAAAAGGTTAAGTGACACGATAGGTACCTCTATTCAGTTATTTTCATTCAAAGATTCAATCTTTACACTTTAAAACACTCTTCGTGACGTCAAAGAGATCTCGAATAAGTTTAACTCAAAACTCTCATTTTCTTTCAAAGATTTATTCTTTATACATTAAAATGGTCTAGTCACATAATAAGTACCTTGATTGAGGTATTTTCCATTCAATGATTCAATCTTTAATAATTAAAACACTCTTCGGGACGTCGAAGGGAACTCGAATAAGTTTAACTCAGAACTTTCATTTTCTTCCAAAGATTCAATCTTTATACATTAAAAAGGTTTGGTGACATGATAGGAACCGTTATTCAGTAATTTTCATTCAAAGATTCAAACTTTAATCTTTAAAACACGTTTCGTGACTTCAAAGGGATCTCGAATAAGTTTAGCTCAAAACTCTCATTTTCTTTAAAAGATTCAATCTTTATACATCAAAATGGTCTTGTTACATAATAGGTACCTTGATTGCGGTATTTCCATTCAAAGATTTCATACTTACTCATTAAAACACTCTTCGGGATGTCGAAGGGAACTCGAATAAGTTTAACTCAAAACACTCATTTTCTTTCAAAGATTCAATCTCTGTGCATTAAAAAGGTTTAGTGACACGATAGGTACCTTTATTGAGTTATTTTCATTCACAGATTCAATCTTTACTCATTAAAACACTCTGTGTGACGTAAAAGTGATCTCGAATAAATTTAACTCAAAACTCTCATTTTCTTTCAAAGATTCAATCTTTATACATTAAAATTGTTTAGTGACATAATTGGTACCTTTATTGAGTTATTTTCATTCGAAGATTCAATCTTTACTCGTTAAAAGACTCATCGTGACTTCATGGGTAACTCAAAACTGTTTAGCTCAAAACTCTGATTTTCTTTCAATGATTCAATCTTTATACTCTAGAAAGGTCTAGTGACATAATAGGTTTATTATTGAGGTATTCTCATTCAAAGATTAAATCTTTACTCATTAAAACACTCTTCGGGACGTAAAAGGGAACTTGAATAAGTTTAACTCAGAACTCTCATTTTCTTTCAGAGATTCAATCTTTATACGTTAAAATGGTCTAGTGACATAATAGATACCTTGATTGAGGTAATTTCATTCCAAGATTCGATCTTTACTCATTAAAGCACTCTTCGTGACGCCAAAGGGATCCCGAATAAGTTTAACTCAAAACTCTCATTTTCTTTCAAAGATTTAATCTTTATACATTAAAATGGTCTTGTGACATAATAGGTACCTTGATTGAGGTATTTCCACTCGAAGGTTCAATCTTTACTCATTAAAACACTCTTCGGGACGTCGATGGGATCCTGAATATGTTTAACTCAAAACTCTCATTTTCTTTCAAAGATTTAATCTTTATACATTAAAATGGTCTTGTGACATAATAGGTACCTTGATTGAGGCATTTCTATTCAAAGATTCAATTTTTACTCATTAAAACACTCTTCGGGACATCGAAGGGAACTTGAATAAGTTTAACTCAAAACTCTCATTTTCTTTCAAAGATTCAATCTTTATACGTTAAAATGGTTTAGTGACATAATAGGTACCTTTATTGAGTTATTTTCATGTGAAGATTCAATCTTTACTCATTAAAAGACTCTTCGTGATTTCATGGGTAACTCGAATAAGTTTAGCTCAAAACTCTGATTTTCTTTCAAAGATTCAATCTTTATACACTAAAAAGGTCTACTGACATATTAGGTACATTATTGAGGTATTTTCATTCAAAGACTCAACCCTTACTCATTAAAACACTCTTTTATACGTTAAAATGGTCTAGTGACATGATAGGTACCTTGATTGAGGTAATTTCATTCAAAGATTTAATCTTTACTTATTAAAACACTCTTCGTGACGTGAAAGGGATCTCGAATAAGTTTAACTCAAAACTCTCATTTTTTTTCAAAGATTTAATCTTTATATATTAAAATGGTCTAGTGACATAATAGGTACCTAGATTGATGTATTTCTATTCAAAGATTCAATCTTTACTCATTAAAACACTCTTTGGGACGTCGAAGGGAACTCGAATAAGTTTAACTCGGAACTCTCATTTTCTTTCGAAGATTCAATCTTTATAAATTAAAAAAGTTTAATGACATGATAGGTACCTTTATTGAGTTAGTTTCATTCAAAGATTCAATCTTTACTCTTCAAAACACTCTCCGTGACGTCAAAGGGATCTCGAATAAGTTTAACTCAAAACTTTTATTTCCTTTCAAAGATTTAATCCTTATACATTAAAATGGTCTAGTGACATAATAAGTACCTTGATTGAGGTATTTCCATTCAATGATTCAATCTTTACTCTTTAAAACACTCTTCGAGACGTCGAAGGGAACTCGAATAAGTTTAACGCAGAACTTTCATATTCTTTTAAAGATTCAATCTTTACACATTAAAAAGGTTAAGTGACACGATAGGTACCTCTATTCAGTTATTTTCATTCAAAGATTCAATCTTTACACTTTAAAACACTCTTCGTGACGTCAAAGAGATCTCGAATAAGTTTAACTCAAAACTCTCATTTTCTTTCAAAGATTTATTCTTTATACATTAAAATGGTCTAGTCACATAATAAGTACCTTGATTGAGGTATTTTCCATTCAATGATTCAATCTTTAATAATTAAAACACTCTTCGGGACGTCGAAGGGAACTCGAATAAGTTTAACTCAGAACTTTCATTTTCTTCCAAAGATTCAATCTTTATACATTAAAAAGGTTTGGTGACATGATAGGAACCGTTATTCAGTAATTTTCATTCAAAGATTCAAACTTTAATCTTTAAAACACGTTTCGTGACTTCAAAGGGATCTCGAATAAGTTTAGCTCAAAACTCTCATTTTCTTTAAAAGATTCAATCTTTATACATCAAAATGGTCTTGTTACATAATAGGTACCTTGATTGCGGTATTTCCATTCAAAGATTTCATACTTACTCATTAAAACACTCTTCGGGATGTCGAAGGGAACTCGAATAAGTTTAACTCAAAACACTCATTTTCTTTCAAAGATTCAATCTCTGTGCATTAAAAAGGTTTAGTGACACGATAGGTACCTTTACTGAGTTATTTTCATTCACAGATTCAATCTTTACTCATTAAAACACTCTGTGTGACGTAAAAGTGATCTCGAATAAATTTAACTCAAAACTCTCATTTTCTTTCAAAGATTCAATCTTTATACATTAAAATTGTTTAGTGACATAATTGGTACCTTTATTGAGTTATTTTCATTCGAAGATTCAATCTTTACTCGTTAAAAGACTCATCGTGACTTCATGGGTAACTCAAAACTGTTTAGCTCAAAACTCTGATTTTCTTTCAATGATTCAATCTTTATACTCTAGAAAGGTCTAGTGACATAATAGGTTTATTATTGAGGTATTCTCATTCAAAGATTAAATCTTTACTCATTAAAACACTCTTCGGGACGTAAAAGGGAACTTGAATAAGTTTAACTCAGAACTCTCATTTTCTTTCAGAGATTCAATCTTTATACGTTAAAATGGTCTAGTGACATAATAGATACCTTGATTGAGGTAATTTCATTCCAAGATTCGATCTTTACTCATTAAAGCACTCTTCGTGACGCCAAAGGGATCCCGAATAAGTTTAACTCAAAACTCTCATTTTCTTTCAAAGATTTAATCTTTATACATTAAAATGGTCTTGTGACATAATAGGTACCTTGATTGAGGTATTTCCACTCGAAGGTTCAATCTTTACTCATTAAAACACTCTTCGGGACGTCGATGGGATCCTGAATATGTTTAACTCAAAACTCTCATTTTCTTTCAAAGATTTAATCTTTATACATTAAAATGGTCTTGTGACATAATAGGTACCTTGATTGAGGCATTTCTATTCAAAGATTCAATTTTTACTCATTAAAACACTCTTCGGGACATCGAAGGGAACTTGAATAAGTTTAACTCAAAACTCTCATTTTCTTTCAAAGATTCAATCTTTATACGTTAAAATGGTTTAGTGACATAATAGGTACCTTTATTGAGTTATTTTCATGTGAAGATTCAATCTTTACTCATTAAAAGACTCTTCGTGATTTCATGGGTAACTCGAATAAGTTTAGCTCAAAACTCTGATTTTCTTTCAAAGATTCAATCTTTATACACTAAAAAGGTCTACTGACATATTAGGTACATTATTGAGGTATTTTCATTCAAAGACTCAACCCTTACTCATTAAAACACTCTTTTATACGTTAAAATGGTCTAGTGACATGATAGGTACCTTGATTGAGGTAATTTCATTCAAAGATTTAATCTTTACTTATTAAAACACTCTTCGTGACGTGAAAGGGATCTCGAATAAGTTTAACTCAAAACTCTCATTTTTTTTCAAAGATTTAATCTTTATATATTAAAATGGTCTAGTGACATAATAGGTACCTAGATTGATGTATTTCTATTCAAAGATTCAATCTTTACTCATTAAAACACTCTTTGGGACGTCGAAGGGAACTCGAATAAGTTTAACTCGGAACTCTCATTTTCTTTCGAAGATTCAATCTTTATAAATTAAAAAAGTTTAATGACATGATAGGTACCTTTATTGAGTTAGTTTCATTCAAAGATTCAATCTTTACTCTTCAAAACACTCTCCGTGACGTCAAAGGGATCTCGAATAAGTTTAACTCAAAACTTTTATTTCCTTTCAAAGATTTAATCCTTATACATTAAAATGGTCTAGTGACATAATAAGTACCTTGATTGAGGTATTTCCATTCAATGATTCAATCTTTACTCTTTAAAACACTCTTCGAGACGTCGAAGGGAACTCGAATAAGTTTAACGCAGAACTTTCATATTCTTTTAAAGATTCAATCTTTACACATTAAAAAGGTTAAGTGACACGATAGGTACCTCTATTCAGTTATTTTCATTCAAAGATTCAATCTTTACACTTTAAAACACTCTTCGTGACGTCAAAGAGATCTCGAATAAGTTTAACTCAAAACTCTCATTTTCTTTCAAAGATTTATTCTTTATACATTAAAATGGTCTAGTCACATAATAAGTACCTTGATTGAGGTATTTTCCATTCAATGATTCAATCTTTAATAATTAAAACACTCTTCGGGACGTCGAAGGGAACTCGAATAAGTTTAACTCAGAACTTTCATTTTCTTCCAAAGATTCAATCTTTATACATTAAAAAGGTTTGGTGACATGATAGGAACCGTTATTCAGTAATTTTCATTCAAAGATTCAAACTTTAATCTTTAAAACACGTTTCGTGACTTCAAAGGGATCTCGAATAAGTTTAGCTCAAAACTCTCATTTTCTTTAAAAGATTCAATCTTTATACATCAAAATGGTCTTGTTACATAATAGGTACCTTGATTGCGGTATTTCCATTCAAAGATTTCATACTTACTCATTAAAACACTCTTCGGGATGTCGAAGGGAACTCGAATAAGTTTAACTCAAAACACTCATTTTCTTTCAAAGATTCAATCTCTGTGCATTAAAAAGGTTTAGTGACACGATAGGTACCTTTATTGAGTTATTTTCATTCACAGATTCAATCTTTACTCATTAAAACACTCTGTGTGACGTAAAAGTGATCTCGAATAAATTTAACTCAAAACTCTCATTTTCTTTCAAAGATTCAATCTTTATACATTAAAATTGTTTAGTGACATAATTGGTACCTTTATTGAGTTATTTTCATTCGAAGATTCAATCTTTACTCGTTAAAAGACTCATCGTGACTTCATGGGTAACTCAAAACTGTTTAGCTCAAAACTCTGATTTTCTTTCAATGATTCAATCTTTATACTCTAGAAAGGTCTAGTGACATAATAGGTTTATTATTGAGGTATTCTCATTCAAAGATTAAATCTTTACTCATTAAAACACTCTTCGGGACGTAAAAGGGAACTTGAATAAGTTTAACTCAGAACTCTCATTTTCTTTCAGAGATTCAATCTTTATACGTTAAAATGGTCTAGTGACATAATAGATACCTTGATTGAGGTAATTTCATTCCAAGATTCGATCTTTACTCATTAAAGCACTCTTCGTGACGCCAAAGGGATCCCGAATAAGTTTAACTCAAAACTCTCATTTTCTTTCAAAGATTTAATCTTTATACATTAAAATGGTCTTGTGACATAATAGGTACCTTGATTGAGGTATTTCCACTCGAAGGTTCAATCTTTACTCATTAAAACACTCTTCGGGACGTCGATGGGATCCTGAATATGTTTAACTCAAAACTCTCATTTTCTTTCAAAGATTTAATCTTTATACATTAAAATGGTCTTGTGACATAATAGGTACCTTGATTGAGGCATTTCTATTCAAAGATTCAATTTTTACTCATTAAAACACTCTTCGGGACATCGAAGGGAACTTGAATAAGTTTAACTCAAAACTCTCATTTTCTTTCAAAGATTCAATCTTTATACGTTAAAATGGTTTAGTGACATAATAGGTACCTTTATTGAGTTATTTTCATGTGAAGATTCAATCTTTACTCATTAAAAGACTCTTCGTGATTTCATGGGTAACTCGAATAAGTTTAGCTCAAAACTCTGATTTTCTTTCAAAGATTCAATCTTTATACACTAAAAAGGTCTACTGACATATTAGGTACATTATTGAGGTATTTTCATTCAAAGACTCAACCCTTACTCATTAAAACACTCTTTTATACGTTAAAATGGTCTAGTGACATGATAGGTACCTTGATTGAGGTAATTTCATTCAAAGATTTAATCTTTACTTATTAAAACACTCTTCGTGACGTGAAAGGGATCTCGAATAAGTTTAACTCAAAACTCTCATTTTTTTTCAAAGATTTAATCTTTATATATTAAAATGGTCTAGTGACATAATAGGTACCTAGATTGATGTATTTCTATTCAAAGATTCAATCTTTACTCATTAAAACACTCTTTGGGACGTCGAAGGGAACTCGAATAAGTTTAACTCGGAACTCTCATTTTCTTTCGAAGATTCAATCTTTATAAATTAAAAAAGTTTAATGACATGATAGGTACCTTTATTGAGTTAGTTTCATTCAAAGATTCAATCTTTACTCTTCAAAACACTCTCCGTGACGTCAAAGGGATCTCGAATAAGTTTAACTCAAAACTTTTATTTCCTTTCAAAGATTTAATCCTTATACATTAAAATGGTCTAGTGACATAATAAGTACCTTGATTGAGGTATTTCCATTCAATGATTCAATCTTTACTCTTTAAAACACTCTTCGAGACGTCGAAGGGAACTCGAATAAGTTTAACGCAGAACTTTCATATTCTTTTAAAGATTCAATCTTTACACATTAAAAAGGTTAAGTGACACGATAGGTACCTCTATTCAGTTATTTTCATTCAAAGATTCAATCTTTACACTTTAAAACACTCTTCGTGACGTCAAAGAGATCTCGAATAAGTTTAACTCAAAACTCTCATTTTCTTTCAAAGATTTATTCTTTATACATTAAAATGGTCTAGTCACATAATAAGTACCTTGATTGAGGTATTTTCCATTCAATGATTCAATCTTTAATAATTAAAACACTCTTCGGGACGTCGAAGGGAACTCGAATAAGTTTAACTCAGAACTTTCATTTTCTTCCAAAGATTCAATCTTTATACATTAAAAAGGTTTGGTGACATGATAGGAACCGTTATTCAGTAATTTTCATTCAAAGATTCAAACTTTAATCTTTAAAACACGTTTCGTGACTTCAAAGGGATCTCGAATAAGTTTAGCTCAAAACTCTCATTTTCTTTAAAAGATTCAATCTTTATACATCAAAATGGTCTTGTTACATAATAGGTACCTTGATTGCGGTATTTCCATTCAAAGATTTCATACTTACTCATTAAAACACTCTTCGGGATGTCGAAGGGAACTCGAATAAGTTTAACTCAAAACACTCATTTTCTTTCAAAGATTCAATCTCTGTGCATTAAAAAGGTTTAGTGACACGATAGGTACCTTTATTGAGTTATTTTCATTCACAGATTCAATCTTTACTCATTAAAACACTCTGTGTGACGTAAAAGTGATCTCGAATAAATTTAACTCAAAACTCTCATTTTCTTTCAAAGATTCAATCTTTATACATTAAAATTGTTTAGTGACATAATTGGTACCTTTATTGAGTTATTTTCATTCGAAGATTCAATCTTTACTCGTTAAAAGACTCATCGTGACTTCATGGGTAACTCAAAACTGTTTAGCTCAAAACTCTGATTTTCTTTCAATGATTCAATCTTTATACTCTAGAAAGGTCTAGTGACATAATAGGTTTATTATTGAGGTATTCTCATTCAAAGATTAAATCTTTACTCATTAAAACACTCTTCGGGACGTAAAAGGGAACTTGAATAAGTTTAACTCAGAACTCTCATTTTCTTTCAGAGATTCAATCTTTATACGTTAAAATGGTCTAGTGACATAATAGATACCTTGATTGAGGTAATTTCATTCCAAGATTCGATCTTTACTCATTAAAGCACTCTTCGTGACGCCAAAGGGATCCCGAATAAGTTTAACTCAAAACTCTCATTTTCTTTCAAAGATTTAATCTTTATACATTAAAATGGTCTTGTGACATAATAGGTACCTTGATTGAGGTATTTCCACTCGAAGGTTCAATCTTTACTCATTAAAACACTCTTCGGGACGTCGATGGGATCCTGAATATGTTTAACTCAAAACTCTCATTTTCTTTCAAAGATTTAATCTTTATACATTAAAATGGTCTTGTGACATAATAGGTACCTTGATTGAGGCATTTCTATTCAAAGATTCAATTTTTACTCATTAAAACGCTCTTCGGGACATCGAAGGGAACTTGAATAAGTTTAACTCAAAACTCTCATTTTCTTTCAAAGATTCAATCTTTATACGTTAAAATGGTTTAGTGACATAATAGGTACCTTTATTGAGTTATTTTCATGTGAAGATTCAATCTTTACTCATTAAAAGACTCTTCGTGATTTCATGGGTAACTCGAATAAGTTTAGCTCAAAACTCTGATTTTCTTTCAAAGATTCAATCTTTATACACTAAAAAGGTCTACTGACATATTAGGTACATTATTGAGGTATTTTCATTCAAAGACTCAACCCTTACTCATTAAAACACTCTTTTATACGTTAAAATGGTCTAGTGACATGATAGGTACCTTGATTGAGGTAATTTCATTCAAAGATTTAATCTTTACTTATTAAAACACTCTTCGTGACGTGAAAGGGATCTCGAATAAGTTTAACTCAAAACTCTCATTTTTTTTCAAAGATTTAATCTTTATATATTAAAATGGTCTAGTGACATAATAGGTACCTAGATTGATGTATTTCTATTCAAAGATTCAATCTTTACTCATTAAAACACTCTTTGGGACGTCGAAGGGAACTCGAATAAGTTTAACTCGGAACTCTCATTTTCTTTCGAAGATTCAATCTTTATAAATTAAAAAAGTTTAATGACATGATAGGTACCTTTATTGAGTTAGTTTCATTCAAAGATTCAATCTTTACTCTTCAAAACACTCTCCGTGACGTCAAAGGGATCTCGAATAAGTTTAACTCAAAACTTTTATTTCCTTTCAAAGATTTAATCCTTATACATTAAAATGGTCTAGTGACATAATAAGTACCTTGATTGAGGTATTTCCATTCAATGATTCAATCTTTACTCTTTAAAACACTCTTCGAGACGTCGAAGGGAACTCGAATAAGTTTAACGCAGAACTTTCATATTCTTTTAAAGATTCAATCTTTACACATTAAAAAGGTTAAGTGACACGATAGGTACCTCTATTCAGTTATTTTCATTCAAAGATTCAATCTTTACACTTTAAAACACTCTTCGTGACGTCAAAGAGATCTCGAATAAGTTTAACTCAAAACTCTCATTTTCTTTCAAAGATTTATTCTTTATACATTAAAATGGTCTAGTCACATAATAAGTACCTTGATTGAGGTATTTTCCATTCAATGATTCAATCTTTAATAATTAAAACACTCTTCGGGACGTCGAAGGGAACTCGAATAAGTTTAACTCAGAACTTTCATTTTCTTCCAAAGATTCAATCTTTATACATTAAAAAGGTTTGGTGACATGATAGGAACCGTTATTCAGTAATTTTCATTCAAAGATTCAAACTTTAATCTTTAAAACACGTTTCGTGACTTCAAAGGGATCTCGAATAAGTTTAGCTCAAAACTCTCATTTTCTTTAAAAGATTCAATCTTTATACATCAAAATGGTCTTGTTACATAATAGGTACCTTGATTGCGGTATTTCCATTCAAAGATTTCATACTTACTCATTAAAACACTCTTCGGGATGTCGAAGGGAACTCGAATAAGTTTAACTCAAAACACTCATTTTCTTTCAAAGATTCAATCTCTGTGCATTAAAAAGGTTTAGTGACACGATAGGTACCTTTATTGAGTTATTTTCATTCACAGATTCAATCTTTACTCATTAAAACACTCTGTGTGACGTAAAAGTGATCTCGAATAAATTTAACTCAAAACTCTCATTTTCTTTCAAAGATTCAATCTTTATACATTAAAATTGTTTAGTGACATAATTGGTACCTTTATTGAGTTATTTTCATTCGAAGATTCAATCTTTACTCGTTAAAAGACTCATCGTGACTTCATGGGTAACTCAAAACTGTTTAGCTCAAAACTCTGATTTTCTTTCAATGATTCAATCTTTATACTCTAGAAAGGTCTAGTGACATAATAGGTTTATTATTGAGGTATTCTCATTCAAAGATTAAATCTTTACTCATTAAAACACTCTTCGGGACGTAAAAGGGAACTTGAATAAGTTTAACTCAGAACTCTCATTTTCTTTCAGAGATTCAATCTTTATACGTTAAAATGGTCTAGTGACATAATAGATACCTTGATTGAGGTAATTTCATTCCAAGATTCGATCTTTACTCATTAAAGCACTCTTCGTGACGCCAAAGGGATCCCGAATAAGTTTAACTCAAAACTCTCATTTTCTTTCAAAGATTTAATCTTTATACATTAAAATGGTCTTGTGACATAATAGGTACCTTGATTGAGGTATTTCCACTCGAAGGTTCAATCTTTACTCATTAAAACACTCTTCGGGACGTCGATGGGATCCTGAATATGTTTAACTCAAAACTCTCATTTTCTTTCAAAGATTTAATCTTTATACATTAAAATGGTCTTGTGACATAATAGGTACCTTGATTGAGGCATTTCTATTCAAAGATTCAATTTTGACTCATTAAAACGCTCTTCGGGACATCGAAGGGAACTTGAATAAGTTTAACTCAAAACTCTCATTTTCTTTCAAAGATTCAATCTTTATACGTTAAAATGGTTTAGTGACATAATAGGTACCTTTATTGAGTTATTTTCATGTGAAGATTCAATCTTTACTCATTAAAAGACTCTTCGTGATTTCATGGGTAACTCGAATAAGTTTAGCTCAAAACTCTGATTTTCTTTCAAAGATTCAATCTTTATACACTAAAAAGGTCTACTGACATATTAGGTACATTATTGAGGTATTTTCATTCAAAGACTCAACCCTTACTCATTAAAACACTCTTTTATACGTTAAAATGGTCTAGTGACATGATAGGTACCTTGATTGAGGTAATTTCATTCAAAGATTTAATCTTTACTTATTAAAACACTCTTCGTGACGTGAAAGGGATCTCGAATAAGTTTAACTCAAAACTCTCATTTTTTTTCAAAGATTTAATCTTTATATATTAAAATGGTCTAGTGACATAATAGGTACCTAGATTGATGTATTTCTATTCAAAGATTCAATCTTTACTCATTAAAACACTCTTTGGGACGTCGAAGGGAACTCGAATAAGTTTAACTCGGAACTCTCATTTTCTTTCGAAGATTCAATCTTTATAAATTAAAAAAGTTTAATGACATGATAGGTACCTTTATTGAGTTAGTTTCATTCAAAGATTCAATCTTTACTCTTCAAAACACTCTCCGTGACGTCAAAGGGATCTCGAATAAGTTTAACTCAAAACTTTTATTTCCTTTCAAAGATTTAATCCTTATACATTAAAATGGTCTAGTGACATAATAAGTACCTTGATTGAGGTATTTCCATTCAATGATTCAATCTTTACTCTTTAAAACACTCTTCGAGACGTCGAAGGGAACTCGAATAAGTTTAACGCAGAACTTTCATATTCTTTTAAAGATTCAATCTTTACACATTAAAAAGGTTAAGTGACACGATAGGTACCTCTATTCAGTTATTTTCATTCAAAGATTCAATCTTTACACTTTAAAACACTCTTCGTGACGTCAAAGAGATCTCGAATAAGTTTAACTCAAAACTCTCATTTTCTTTCAAAGATTTATTCTTTATACATTAAAATGGTCTAGTCACATAATAAGTACCTTGATTGAGGTATTTTCCATTCAATGATTCAATCTTTAATAATTAAAACACTCTTCGGGACGTCGAAGGGAACTCGAATAAGTTTAACTCAGAACTTTCATTTTCTTCCAAAGATTCAATCTTTATACATTAAAAAGGTTTGGTGACATGATAGGAACCGTTATTCAGTAATTTTCATTCAAAGATTCAAACTTTAATCTTTAAAACACGTTTCGTGACTTCAAAGGGATCTCGAATAAGTTTAGCTCAAAACTCTCATTTTCTTTAAAAGATTCAATCTTTATACATCAAAATGGTCTTGTTACATAATAGGTACCTTGATTGCGGTATTTCCATTCAAAGATTTCATACTTACTCATTAAAACACTCTTCGGGATGTCGAAGGGAACTCGAATAAGTTTAACTCAAAACACTCATTTTCTTTCAAAGATTCAATCTCTGTGCATTAAAAAGGTTTAGTGACACGATAGGTACCTTTATTGAGTTATTTTCATTCACAGATTCAATCTTTACTCATTAAAACACTCTGTGTGACGTAAAAGTGATCTCGAATAAATTTAACTCAAAACTCTCATTTTCTTTCAAAGATTCAATCTTTATACATTAAAATTGTTTAGTGACATAATTGGTACCTTTATTGAGTTATTTTCATTCGAAGATTCAATCTTTACTCGTTAAAAGACTCATCGTGACTTCATGGGTAACTCAAAACTGTTTAGCTCAAAACTCTGATTTTCTTTCAATGATTCAATCTTTATACTCTAGAAAGGTCTAGTGACATAATAGGTTTATTATTGAGGTATTCTCATTCAAAGATTAAATCTTTACTCATTAAAACACTCTTCGGGACGTAAAAGGGAACTTGAATAAGTTTAACTCAGAACTCTCATTTTCTTTCAGAGATTCAATCTTTATACGTTAAAATGGTCTAGTGACATAATAGATACCTTGATTGAGGTAATTTCATTCCAAGATTCGATCTTTACTCATTAAAGCACTCTTCGTGACGCCAAAGGGATCCCGAATAAGTTTAACTCAAAACTCTCATTTTCTTTCAAAGATTTAATCTTTATACATTAAAATGGTCTTGTGACATAATAGGTACCTTGATTGAGGTATTTCCACTCGAAGGTTCAATCTTTACTCATTAAAACACTCTTCGGGACGTCGATGGGATCCTGAATATGTTTAACTCAAAACTCTCATTTTCTTTCAAAGATTTAATCTTTATACATTAAAATGGTCTTGTGACATAATAGGTACCTTGATTGAGGCATTTCTATTCAAAGATTCAATTTTTACTCATTAAAACGCTCTTCGGGACATCGAAGGGAACTTGAATAAGTTTAACTCAAAACTCTCATTTTCTTTCAAAGATTCAATCTTTATACGTTAAAATGGTTTAGTGACATAATAGGTACCTTTATTGAGTTATTTTCATGTGAAGATTCAATCTTTACTCATTAAAAGACTCTTCGTGATTTCATGGGTAACTCGAATAAGTTTAGCTCAAAACTCTGATTTTCTTTCAAAGATTCAATCTTTATACACTAAAAAGGTCTACTGACATATTAGGTACATTATTGAGGTATTTTCATTCAAAGACTCAACCCTTACTCATTAAAACACTCTTTTATACGTTAAAATGGTCTAGTGACATGATATGTACCTTGATTGAGGTAATTTCATTCAAAGATTTAATCTTTACTTATTAAAACACTCTTCGTGACGTGAAAGGGACCTCGAATAAGTTTAACTCAAAACTCTCATTTTTTTTCAAAGATTTAATCTTTATATATTAAAATGGTCTAGTGACATAATAGGTACCTAGATTGATGTATTTCTATTCAAAGATTCAATCTTTACTCATTAAAACACTCTTTGGGACGTCGAAGGGAACTCGAATAAGTTTAACTCGGAACTCTCATTTTCTTTCGAAGATTCAATCTTTATAAATTAAAAAAGTTTAATGACATGATAGGTACCTTTATTGAGTTAGTTTCATTCAAAGATTCAATCTTTACTCTTCAAAACACTCTCCGTGACGTCAAAGGGATCTCGAATAAGTTTAACTCAAAACTTTTATTTCCTTTCAAAGATTTAATCCTTATACATTAAAATGGTCTAGTGACATAATAAGTACCTTGATTGAGGTATTTCCATTCAATGATTCAATCTTTACTCTTTAAAACACTCTTCGAGACGTCGAAGGGAACTCGAATAAGTTTAACGCAGAACTTTCATATTCTTTTAAAGATTCAATCTTTACACATTAAAAAGGTTAAGTGACACGATAGGTACCTCTATTCAGTTATTTTCATTCAAAGATTCAATCTTTACACTTTAAAACACTCTTCGTGACGTCAAAGAGATCTCGAATAAGTTTAACTCAAAACTCTCATTTTCTTTCAAAGATTTATTCTTTATACATTAAAATGGTCTAGTCACATAATAAGTACCTTGATTGAGGTATTTTCCATTCAATGATTCAATCTTTAATAATTAAAACACTCTTCGGGACGTCGAAGGGAACTCGAATAAGTTTAACTCAGAACTTTCATTTTCTTCCAAAGATTCAATCTTTATACATTAAAAAGGTTTGGTGACATGATAGGAACCGTTATTCAGTAATTTTCATTCAAAGATTCAAACTTTAATCTTTAAAACACGTTTCGTGACTTCAAAGGGATCTCGAATAAGTTTAGCTCAAAACTCTCATTTTCTTTAAAAGATTCAATCTTTATACATCAAAATGGTCTTGTTACATAATAGGTACCTTGATTGCGGTATTTCCATTCAAAGATTTCATACTTACTCATTAAAACACTCTTCGGGATGTCGAAGGGAACTCGAATAAGTTTAACTCAAAACACTCATTTTCTTTCAAAGATTCAATCTCTGTGCATTAAAAAGGTTTAGTGATACGATAGGTACCTTTATTGAGTTATTTTCATTCACAGATTCAATCTTTACTCATTAAAACACTCTGTGTGACGTAAAAGTGATCTCGAATAAATTTAACTCAAAACTCTCATTTTCTTTCAAAGATTCAATCTTTATACATTAAAATTGTTTAGTGACATAATTGGTACCTTTATTGAGTTATTTTCATTCGAAGATTCAATCTTTACTCGTTAAAAGACTCATCGTGACTTCATGGGTAACTCAAAACTGTTTAGCTCAAAACTCTGATTTTCTTTCAATGATTCAATCTTTATACTCTAGAAAGGTCTAGTGACATAATAGGTTTATTATTGAGGTATTCTCATTCAAAGATTAAATCTTTACTCATTAAAACACTCTTCGGGACGTAAAAGGGAACTTGAATAAGTTTAACTCAGAACTCTCATTTTCTTTCAGAGATTCAATCTTTATACGTTAAAATGGTCTAGTGACATAATAGATACCTTGATTGAGGTAATTTCATTCCAAGATTCGATCTTTACTCATTAAAGCACTCTTCGTGACGCCAAAGGGATCCCGAATAAGTTTAACTCAAAACTCTCATTTTCTTTCAAAGATTTAATCTTTATACATTAAAATGGTCTTGTGACATAATAGGTACCTTGATTGAGGTATTTCCACTCGAAGGTTCAATCTTTACTCATTAAAACACTCTTCGGGACGTCGATGGGATCCTGAATATGTTTAACTCAAAACTCTCATTTTCTTTCAAAGATTTAATCTTTATACATTAAAATGGTCTTGTGACATAATAGGTACCTTGATTGAGGCATTTCTATTCAAAGATTCAATTTTGACTCATTAAAACGCTCTTCGGGACATCGAAGGGAACTTGAATAAGTTTAACTCAAAACTCTCATTTTCTTTCAAAGATTCAATCTTTATACGTTAAAATGGTTTAGTGACATAATAGGTACCTTTATTGAGTTATTTTCATGTGAAGATTCAATCTTTACTCATTAAAAGACTCTTCGTGATTTCATGGGTAACTCGAATAAGTTTAGCTCAAAACTCTGATTTTCTTTCAAAGATTCAATCTTTATACACTAAAAAGGTCTACTGACATATTAGGTACATTATTGAGGTATTTTCATTCAAAGACTCAACCCTTACTCATTAAAACACTCTTTTATACGTTAAAATGGTCTAGTGACATGATAGGTACCTTGATTGAGGTAATTTCATTCAAAGATTTAATCTTTACTTATTAAAACACTCTTCGTGACGTGAAAGGGACCTCGAATAAGTTTAACTCAAAACTCTCATTTTTTTTCAAAGATTTAATCTTTATATATTAAAATGGTCTAGTGACATAATAGGTACCTAGATTGATGTATTTCTATTCAAAGATTCAATCTTTACTCATTAAAACACTCTTTGGGACGTCGAAGGGAACTCGAATAAGTTTAACTCGGAACTCTCATTTTCTTTCGAAGATTCAATCTTTATAAATTAAAAAAGTTTAATGACATGATAGGTACCTTTATTGAGTTAGTTTCATTCAAAGATTCAATCTTTACTCTTCAAAACACTCTCCGTGACGTCAAAGGGATCTCGAATAAGTTTAACTCAAAACTTTTATTTCCTTTCAAAGATTTAATCCTTATACATTAAAATGGTCTAGTGACATAATAAGTACCTTGATTGAGGTATTTCCATTCAATGATTCAATCTTTACTCTTTAAAACACTCTTCGAGACGTCGAAGGGAACTCGAATAAGTTTAACGCAGAACTTTCATATTCTTTTAAAGATTCAATCTTTACACATTAAAAAGGTTAAGTGACACGATAGGTACCTCTATTCAGTTATTTTCATTCAAAGATTCAATCTTTACACTTTAAAACACTCTTCGTGACGTCAAAGAGATCTCGAATAAGTTTAACTCAAAACTCTCATTTTCTTTCAAAGATTTATTCTTTATACATTAAAATGGTCTAGTCACATAATAAGTACCTTGATTGAGGTATTTTCCATTCAATGATTCAATCTTTAATAATTAAAACACTCTTCGGGACGTCGAAGGGAACTCGAATAAGTTTAACTCAGAACTTTCATTTTCTTCCAAAGATTCAATCTTTATACATTAAAAAGGTTTGGTGACATGATAGGAACCGTTATTCAGTAATTTTCATTCAAAGATTCAAACTTTAATCTTTAAAACACGTTTCGTGACTTCAAAGGGATCTCGAATAAGTTTAGCTCAAAACTCTCATTTTCTTTAAAAGATTCAATCTTTATACATCAAAATGGTCTTGTTACATAATAGGTACCTTGATTGCGGTATTTCCATTCAAAGATTTCATACTTACTCATTAAAACACTCTTCGGGATGTCGAAGGGAACTCGAATAAGTTTAACTCAAAACACTCATTTTCTTTCAAAGATTCAATCTCTGTGCATTAAAAAGGTTTAGTGACACGATAGGTACCTTTATTGAGTTATTTTCATTCACAGATTCAATCTTTACTCATTAAAACACTCTGTGTGACGTAAAAGTGATCTCGAATAAATTTAACTCAAAACTCTCATTTTCTTTCAAAGATTCAATCTTTATACATTAAAATTGTTTAGTGACATAATTGGTACCTTTATTGAGTTATTTTCATTCGAAGATTCAATCTTTACTCGTTAAAAGACTCATCGTGACTTCATGGGTAACTCAAAACTGTTTAGCTCAAAACTCTGATTTTCTTTCAATGATTCAATCTTTATACTCTAGAAAGGTCTAGTGACATAATAGGTTTATTATTGAGGTATTCTCATTCAAAGATTAAATCTTTACTCATTAAAACACTCTTCGGGACGTAAAAGGGAACTTGAATAAGTTTAACTCAGAACTCTCATTTTCTTTCAGAGATTCAATCTTTATACGTTAAAATGGTCTAGTGACATAATAGATACCTTGATTGAGGTAATTTCATTCAAAGATTCGATCTTTACTCATTAAAGCACTCTTCGTGACGCCAAAGGGATCCCGAATAAGTTTAACTCAAAACTCTCATTTTCTTTCAAAGATTTAATCTTTATACATTAAAATGGTCTTGTGACATAATAGGTACCTTGATTGAGGTATTTCCACTCGAAGGTTCAATCTTTACTCATTAAAACACTCTTCGGGACGTCGATGGGATCCTGAATATGTTTAACTCAAAACTCTCATTTTCTTTCAAAGATTTAATCTTTATACATTAAAATGGTCTTGTGACATAATAGGTACCTTGATTGAGGCATTTCTATTCAAAGATTCAATTTTGACTCATTAAAACGCTCTTCGGGACATCGAAGGGAACTTGAATAAGTTTAACTCAAAACTCTCATTTTCTTTCAAAGATTCAATCTTTATACGTTAAAATGGTTTAGTGACATAATAGGTACCTTTATTGAGTTATTTTCATGTGAAGATTCAATCTTTACTCATTAAAAGACTCTTCGTGATTTCATGGGTAACTCGAATAAGTTTAGCTCAAAACTCTGATTTTCTTTCAAAGATTCAATCTTTATACACTAAAAAGGTCTACTGACATATTAGGTACATTATTGAGGTATTTTCATTCAAAGACTCAACCCTTACTCATTAAAACACTCTTTTATACGTTAAAATGGTCTAGTGACATGATAGGTACCTTGATTGAGGTAATTTCATTCAAAGATTTAATCTTTACTTATTAAAACACTCTTCGTGACGTGAAAGGGATCTCGAATAAGTTTAACTCAAAACTCTCATTTTTTTTCAAAGATTTAATCTTTATATATTAAAATGGTCTAGTGACATAATAGGTACCTAGATTGATGTATTTCTATTCAAAGATTCAATCTTTACTCATTAAAACACTCTTTGGGACGTCGAAGGGAACTCGAATAAGTTTAACTCGGAACTCTCATTTTCTTTCGAAGATTCAATCTTTATAAATTAAAAAAGTTTAATGACATGATAGGTACCTTTATTGAGTTAGTTTCATTCAAAGATTCAATCTTTACTCTTCAAAACACTCTCCGTGACGTCAAAGGGATCTCGAATAAGTTTAACTCAAAACTTTTATTTCCTTTCAAAGATTTAATCCTTATACATTAAAATGGTCTAGTGACATAATAAGTACCTTGATTGAGGTATTTCCATTCAATGATTCAATCTTTACTCTTTAAAACACTCTTCGAGACGTCGAAGGGAACTCGAATAAGTTTAACGCAGAACTTTCATATTCTTTTAAAGATTCAATCTTTACACATTAAAAAGGTTAAGTGACACGATAGGTACCTCTATTCAGTTATTTTCATTCAAAGATTCAATCTTTACACTTTAAAACACTCTTCGTGACGTCAAAGAGATCTCGAATAAGTTTAACTCAAAACTCTCATTTTCTTTCAAAGATTTATTCTTTATACATTAAAATGGTCTAGTCACATAATAAGTACCTTGATTGAGGTATTTTCCATTCAATGATTCAATCTTTAATAATTAAAACACTCTTCGGGACGTCGAAGGGAACTCGAATAAGTTTAACTCAGAACTTTCATTTTCTTCCAAAGATTCAATCTTTATACATTAAAAAGGTTTGGTGACATGATAGGAACCGTTATTCAGTAATTTTCATTCAAAGATTCAAACTTTAATCTTTAAAACACGTTTCGTGACTTCAAAGGGATCTCGAATAAGTTTAGCTCAAAACTCTCATTTTCTTTAAAAGATTCAATCTTTATACATCAAAATGGTCTTGTTACATAATAGGTACCTTGATTGCGGTATTTCCATTCAAAGATTTCATACTTACTCATTAAAACACTCTTCGGGATGTCGAAGGGAACTCGAATAAGTTTAACTCAAAACACTCATTTTCTTTCAAAGATTCAATCTCTGTGCATTAAAAAGGTTTAGTGACACGATAGGTACCTTTATTGAGTTATTTTCATTCACAGATTCAATCTTTACTCATTAAAACACTCTGTGTGACGTAAAAGTGATCTCGAATAAATTTAACTCAAAACTCTCATTTTCTTTCAAAGATTCAATCTTTATACATTAAAATTGTTTAGTGACATAATTGGTACCTTTATTGAGTTATTTTCATTCGAAGATTCAATCTTTACTCGTTAAAAGACTCATCGTGACTTCATGGGTAACTCAAAACTGTTTAGCTCAAAACTCTGATTTTCTTTCAATGATTCAATCTTTATACTCTAGAAAGGTCTAGTGACATAATAGGTTTATTATTGAGGTATTCTCATTCAAAGATTAAATCTTTACTCATTAAAACACTCTTCGGGACGTAAAAGGGAACTTGAATAAGTTTAACTCAGAACTCTCATTTTCTTTCAGAGATTCAATCTTTATACGTTAAAATGGTCTAGTGACATAATAGATACCTTGATTGAGGTAATTTCATTCCAAGATTCGATCTTTACTCATTAAAGCACTCTTCGTGACGCCAAAGGGATCCCGAATAAGTTTAACTCAAAACTCTCATTTTCTTTCAAAGATTTAATCTTTATACATTAAAATGGTCTTGTGACATAATAGGTACCTTGATTGAGGTATTTCCACTCGAAGGTTCAATCTTTACTCATTAAAACACTCTTCGGGACGTCGATGGGATCCTGAATATGTTTAACTCAAAACTCTCATTTTCTTTCAAAGATTTAATCTTTATACATTAAAATGGTCTTGTGACATAATAGGTACCTTGATTGAGGCATTTCTATTCAAAGATTCAATTTTGACTCATTAAAACGCTCTTCGGGACATCGAAGGGAACTTGAATAAGTTTAACTCAAAACTCTCATTTTCTTTCAAAGATTCAATCTTTATACGTTAAAATGGTTTAGTGACATAATAGGTACCTTTATTGAGTTATTTTCATGTGAAGATTCAATCTTTACTCATTAAAAGACTCTTCGTGATTTCATGGGTAACTCGAATAAGTTTAGCTCAAAACTCTGATTTTCTTTCAAAGATTCAATCTTTATACACTAAAAAGGTCTACTGACATATTAGGTACATTATTGAGGTATTTTCATTCAAAGACTCAACCCTTACTCATTAAAACACTCTTTTATACGTTAAAATGGTCTAGTGACATGATAGGTACCTTGATTGAGGTAATTTCATTCAAAGATTTAATCTTTACTTATTAAAACACTCTTCGTGACGTGAAAGGGATCTCGAATAAGTTTAACTCAAAACTCTCATTTTTTTTCAAAGATTTAATCTTTATATATTAAAATGGTCTAGTGACATAATAGGTACCTAGATTGATGTATTTCTATTCAAAGATTCAATCTTTACTCATTAAAACACTCTTTGGGACGTCGAAGGGAACTCGAATAAGTTTAACTCGGAACTCTCATTTTCTTTCGAAGATTCAATCTTTATAAATTAAAAAAGTTTAATGACATGATAGGTACCTTTATTGAGTTAGTTTCATTCAAAGATTCAATCTTTACTCTTCAAAACACTCTCCGTGACGTCAAAGGGATCTCGAATAAGTTTAACTCAAAACTTTTATTTCCTTTCAAAGATTTAATCCTTATACATTAAAATGGTCTAGTGACATAATAAGTACCTTGATTGAGGTATTTCCATTCAATGATTCAATCTTTACTCTTTAAAACACTCTTCGAGACGTCGAAGGGAACTCGAATAAGTTTAACGCAGAACTTTCATATTCTTTTAAAGATTCAATCTTTACACATTAAAAAGGTTAAGTGACACGATAGGTACCTCTATTCAGTTATTTTCATTCAAAGATTCAATCTTTACACTTTAAAACACTCTTCGTGACGTCAAAGAGATCTCGAATAAGTTTAACTCAAAACTCTCATTTTCTTTCAAAGATTTATTCTTTATACATTAAAATGGTCTAGTCACATAATAAGTACCTTGATTGAGGTATTTTCCATTCAATGATTCAATCTTTAATAATTAAAACACTCTTCGGGACGTCGAAGGGAACTCGAATAAGTTTAACTCAGAACTTTCATTTTCTTCCAAAGATTCAATCTTTATACATTAAAAAGGTTTGGTGACATGATAGGAACCGTTATTCAGTAATTTTCATTCAAAGATTCAAACTTTAATCTTTAAAACACGTTTCGTGACTTCAAAGGGATCTCGAATAAGTTTAGCTCAAAACTCTCATTTTCTTTAAAAGATTCAATCTTTATACATCAAAATGGTCTTGTTACATAATAGGTACCTTGATTGCGGTATTTCCATTCAAAGATTTCATACTTACTCATTAAAACACTCTTCGGGATGTCGAAGGGAACTCGAATAAGTTTAACTCAAAACACTCATTTTCTTTCAAAGATTCAATCTCTGTGCATTAAAAAGGTTTAGTGACACGATAGGTACCTTTATTGAGTTATTTTCATTCACAGATTCAATCTTTACTCATTAAAACACTCTGTGTGACGTAAAAGTGATCTCGAATAAATTTAACTCAAAACTCTCATTTTCTTTCAAAGATTCAATCTTTATACATTAAAATTGTTTAGTGACATAATTGGTACCTTTATTGAGTTATTTTCATTCGAAGATTCAATCTTTACTCGTTAAAAGACTCATCGTGACTTCATGGGTAACTCAAAACTGTTTAGCTCAAAACTCTGATTTTCTTTCAATGATTCAATCTTTATACTCTAGAAAGGTCTAGTGACATAATAGGTTTATTATTGAGGTATTCTCATTCAAAGATTAAATCTTTACTCATTAAAACACTCTTCGGGACGTAAAAGGGAACTTGAATAAGTTTAACTCAGAACTCTCATTTTCTTTCAGAGATTCAATCTTTATACGTTAAAATGGTCTAGTGACATAATAGATACCTTGATTGAGGTAATTTCATTCAAAGATTCGATCTTTACTCATTAAAGCACTCTTCGTGACGCCAAAGGGATCCCGAATAAGTTTAACTCAAAACTCTCATTTTCTTTCAAAGATTTAATCTTTATACATTAAAATGGTCTTGTGACATAATAGGTACCTTGATTGAGGTATTTCCACTCGAAGGTTCAATCTTTACTCATTAAAACACTCTTCGGGACGTCGATGGGATCCTGAATATGTTTAACTCAAAACTCTCATTTTCTTTCAAAGATTTAATCTTTATACATTAAAATGGTCTTGTGACATAATAGGTACCTTGATTGAGGCATTTCTATTCAAAGATTCAATTTTGACTCATTAAAACGCTCTTCGGGACATCGAAGGGAACTTGAATAAGTTTAACTCAAAACTCTCATTTTCTTTCAAAGATTCAATCTTTATACGTTAAAATGGTTTAGTGACATAATAGGTACCTTTATTGAGTTATTTTCATGTGAAGATTCAATCTTTACTCATTAAAAGACTCTTCGTGATTTCATGGGTAACTCGAATAAGTTTAGCTCAAAACTCTGATTTTCTTTCAAAGATTCAATCTTTATACACTAAAAAGGTCTACTGACATATTAGGTACATTATTGAGGTATTTTCATTCAAAGACTCAACCCTTACTCATTAAAACACTCTTTTATACGTTAAAATGGTCTAGTGACATGATAGGTACCTTGATTGAGGTAATTTCATTCAAAGATTTAATCTTTACTTATTAAAACACTCTTCGTGACGTGAAAGGGATCTCGAATAAGTTTAACTCAAAACTCTCATTTTTTTTCAAAGATTTAATCTTTATATATTAAAATGGTCTAGTGACATAATAGGTACCTAGATTGATGTATTTCTATTCAAAGATTCAATCTTTACTCATTAAAACACTCTTTGGGACGTCGAAGGGAACTCGAATAAGTTTAACTCGGAACTCTCATTTTCTTTCGAAGATTCAATCTTTATAAATTAAAAAAGTTTAATGACATGATAGGTACCTTTATTGAGTTAGTTTCATTCAAAGATTCAATCTTTACTCTTCAAAACACTCTCCGTGACGTCAAAGGGATCTCGAATAAGTTTAACTCAAAACTTTTATTTCCTTTCAAAGATTTAATCCTTATACATTAAAATGGTCTAGTGACATAATAAGTACCTTGATTGAGGTATTTCCATTCAATGATTCAATCTTTACTCTTTAAAACACTCTTCGAGACGTCGAAGGGAACTCGAATAAGTTTAACGCAGAACTTTCATATTCTTTTAAAGATTCAATCTTTACACATTAAAAAGGTTAAGTGACACGATAGGTACCTCTATTCAGTTATTTTCATTCAAAGATTCAATCTTTACACTTTAAAACACTCTTCGTGACGTCAAAGAGATCTCGAATAAGTTTAACTCAAAACTCTCATTTTCTTTCAAAGATTTATTCTTTATACATTAAAATGGTCTAGTCACATAATAAGTACCTTGATTGAGGTATTTTCCATTCAATGATTCAATCTTTAATAATTAAAACACTCTTCGGGACGTCGAAGGGAACTCGAATAAGTTTAACTCAGAACTTTCATTTTCTTCCAAAGATTCAATCTTTATACATTAAAAAGGTTTGGTGACATGATAGGAACCGTTATTCAGTAATTTTCATTCAAAGATTCAAACTTTAATCTTTAAAACACGTTTCGTGACTTCAAAGGGATCTCGAATAAGTTTAGCTCAAAACTCTCATTTTCTTTAAAAGATTCAATCTTTATACATCAAAATGGTCTTGTTACATAATAGGTACCTTGATTGCGGTATTTCCATTCAAAGATTTCATACTTACTCATTAAAACACTCTTCGGGATGTCGAAGGGAACTCGAATAAGTTTAACTCAAGACACTCATTTTCTTTCAAAGATTCAATCTCTGTGCATTAAAAAGGTTTAGTGACACGATAGGTACCTTTATTGAGTTATTTTCATTCACAGATTCAATCTTTACTCATTAAAACACTCTGTGTGACGTAAAAGTGATCTCGAATAAATTTAACTCAAAACTCTCATTTTCTTTCAAAGATTCAATCTTTATACATTAAAATTGTTTAGTGACATAATTGGTACCTTTATTGAGTTATTTTCATTCGAAGATTCAATCTTTACTCGTTAAAAGACTCATCGTGACTTCATGGGTAACTCAAAACTGTTTAGCTCAAAACTCTGATTTTCTTTCAATGATTCAATCTTTATACTCTAGAAAGGTCTAGTGACATAATAGGTTTATTATTGAGGTATTCTCATTCAAAGATTAAATCTTTACTCATTAAAACACTCTTCGGGACGTAAAAGGGAACTTGAATAAGTTTAACTCAGAACTCTCATTTTCTTTCAGAGATTCAATCTTTATACGTTAAAATGGTCTAGTGACATAATAGATACCTTGATTGAGGTAATTTCATTCAAAGATTCGATCTTTACTCATTAAAGCACTCTTCGTGACGCCAAAGGGATCCCGAATAAGTTTAACTCAAAACTCTCATTTTCTTTCAAAGATTTAATCTTTATACATTAAAATGGTCTTGTGACATAATAGGTACCTTGATTGAGGTATTTCCACTCGAAGGTTCAATCTTTACTCATTAAAACACTCTTCGGGACGTCGATGGGATCCTGAATATGTTTAACTCAAAACTCTCATTTTCTTTCAAAGATTTAATCTTTATACATTAAAATGGTCTTGTGACATAATAGGTACCTTGATTGAGGCATTTCTATTCAAAGATTCAATTTTGACTCATTAAAACGCTCTTCGGGACATCGAAGGGAACTTGAATAAGTTTAACTCAAAACTCTCATTTTCTTTCAAAGATTCAATCTTTATACGTTAAAATGGTTTAGTGACATAATAGGTACCTTTATTGAGTTATTTTCATGTGAAGATTCAATCTTTACTCATTAAAAGACTCTTCGTGATTTCATGGGTAACTCGAATAAGTTTAGCTCAAAACTCTGATTTTCTTTCAAAGATTCAATCTTTATACACTAAAAAGGTCTACTGACATATTAGGTACATTATTGAGGTATTTTCATTCAAAGACTCAACCCTTACTCATTAAAACACTCTTTTATACGTTAAAATGGTCTAGTGACATGATAGGTACCTTGATTGAGGTAATTTCATTCAAAGATTTAATCTTTACTTATTAAAACACTCTTCGTGACGTGAAAGGGATCTCGAATAAGTTTAACTCAAAACTCTCATTTTTTTTCAAAGATTTAATCTTTATATATTAAAATGGTCTAGTGACATAATAGGTACCTAGATTGATGTATTTCTATTCAAAGATTCAATCTTTACTCATTAAAACACTCTTTGGGACGTCGAAGGGAACTCGAATAAGTTTAACTCGGAACTCTCATTTTCTTTCGAAGATTCAATCTTTATAAATTAAAAAAGTTTAATGACATGATAGGTACCTTTATTGAGTTAGTTTCATTCAAAGATTCAATCTTTACTCTTCAAAACACTCTCCGTGACGTCAAAGGGATCTCGAATAAGTTTAACTCAAAACTTTTATTTCCTTTCAAAGATTTAATCCTTATACATTAAAATGGTCTAGTGACATAATAAGTACCTTGATTGAGGTATTTCCATTCAATGATTCAATCTTTACTCTTTAAAACACTCTTCGAGACGTCGAAGGGAACTCGAATAAGTTTAACGCAGAACTTTCATATTCTTTTAAAGATTCAATCTTTACACATTAAAAAGGTTAAGTGACACGATAGGTACCTCTATTCAGTTATTTTCATTCAAAGATTCAATCTTTACACTTTAAAACACTCTTCGTGACGTCAAAGAGATCTCGAATAAGTTTAACTCAAAACTCTCATTTTCTTTCAAAGATTTATTCTTTATACATTAAAATGGTCTAGTCACATAATAAGTACCTTGATTGAGGTATTTTCCATTCAATGATTCAATCTTTAATAATTAAAACACTCTTCGGGACGTCGAAGGGAACTCGAATAAGTTTAACTCAGAACTTTCATTTTCTTCCAAAGATTCAATCTTTATACATTAAAAAGGTTTGGTGACATGATAGGAACCGTTATTCAGTAATTTTCATTCAAAGATTCAAACTTTAATCTTTAAAACACGTTTCGTGACTTCAAAGGGATCTCGAATAAGTTTAGCTCAAAACTCTCATTTTCTTTAAAAGATTCAATCTTTATACATCAAAATGGTCTTGTTACATAATAGGTACCTTGATTGCGGTATTTCCATTCAAAGATTTCATACTTACTCATTAAAACACTCTTCGGGATGTCGAAGGGAACTCGAATAAGTTTAACTCAAGACACTCATTTTCTTTCAAAGATTCAATCTCTGTGCATTAAAAAGGTTTAGTGACACGATAGGTACCTTTATTGAGTTATTTTCATTCACAGATTCAATCTTTACTCATTAAAACACTCTGTGTGACGTAAAAGTGATCTCGAATAAATTTAACTCAAAACTCTCATTTTCTTTCAAAGATTCAATCTTTATACATTAAAATTGTTTAGTGACATAATTGGTACCTTTATTGAGTTATTTTCATTCGAAGATTCAATCTTTACTCGTTAAAAGACTCATCGTGACTTCATGGGTAACTCAAAACTGTTTAGCTCAAAACTCTGATTTTCTTTCAATGATTCAATCTTTATACTCTAGAAAGGTCTAGTGACATAATAGGTTTATTATTGAGGTATTCTCATTCAAAGATTAAATCTTTACTCATTAAAACACTCTTCGGGACGTAAAAGGGAACTTGAATAAGTTTAACTCAGAACTCTCATTTTCTTTCAGAGATTCAATCTTTATACGTTAAAATGGTCTAGTGACATAATAGATACCTTGATTGAGGTAATTTCATTCAAAGATTCGATCTTTACTCATTAAAGCACTCTTCGTGACGCCAAAGGGATCCCGAATAAGTTTAACTCAAAACTCTCATTTTCTTTCAAAGATTTAATCTTTATACATTAAAATGGTCTTGTGACATAATAGGTACCTTGATTGAGGTATTTCCACTCGAAGGTTCAATCTTTACTCATTAAAACACTCTTCGGGACGTCGATGGGATCCTGAATATGTTTAACTCAAAACTCTCATTTTCTTTCAAAGATTTAATCTTTATACATTAAAATGGTCTTGTGACATAATAGGTACCTTGATTGAGGCATTTCTATTCAAAGATTCAATTTTGACTCATTAAAACGCTCTTCGGGACATCGAAGGGAACTTGAATAAGTTTAACTCAAAACTCTCATTTTCTTTCAAAGATTCAATCTTTATACGTTAAAATGGTTTAGTGACATAATAGGTACCTTTATTGAGTTATTTTCATGTGAAGATTCAATCTTTACTCATTAAAAGACTCTTCGTGATTTCATGGGTAACTCGAATAAGTTTAGCTCAAAACTCTGATTTTCTTTCAAAGATTCAATCTTTATACACTAAAAAGGTCTACTGACATATTAGGTACATTATTGAGGTATTTTCATTCAAAGACTCAACCCTTACTCATTAAAACACTCTTTTATACGTTAAAATGGTCTAGTGACATGATAGGTACCTTGATTGAGGTAATTTCATTCAAAGATTTAATCTTTACTTATTAAAACACTCTTCGTGACGTGAAAGGGATCTCGAATAAGTTTAACTCAAAACTCTCATTTTTTTTCAAAGATTTAATCTTTATATATTAAAATGGTCTAGTGACATAATAGGTACCTAGATTGATGTATTTCTATTCAAAGATTCAATCTTTACTCATTAAAACACTCTTTGGGACGTCGAAGGGAACTCGAATAAGTTTAACTCGGAACTCTCATTTTCTTTCGAAGATTCAATCTTTATAAATTAAAAAAGTTTAATGACATGATAGGTACCTTTATTGAGTTAGTTTCATTCAAAGATTCAATCTTTACTCTTCAAAACACTCTCCGTGACGTCAAAGGGATCTCGAATAAGTTTAACTCAAAACTTTTATTTCCTTTCAAAGATTTAATCCTTATACATTAAAATGGTCTAGTGACATAATAAGTACCTTGATTGAGGTATTTCCATTCAATGATTCAATCTTTACTCTTTAAAACACTCTTCGAGACGTCGAAGGGAACTCGAATAAGTTTAACGCAGAACTTTCATATTCTTTTAAAGATTCAATCTTTACACATTAAAAAGGTTAAGTGACACGATAGGTACCTCTATTCAGTTATTTTCATTCAAAGATTCAATCTTTACACTTTAAAATACTCTTCGTGACGTCAAAGAGATCTCGAATAAGTTTAACTCAAAACTCTCATTTTCTTTCAAAGATTTATTCTTTATACATTAAAATGGTCTAGTCACATAATAAGTACCTTGATTGAGGTATTTTCCATTCAATGATTCAATCTTTAATAATTAAAACACTCTTCGGGACGTCGAAGGGAACTCGAATAAGTTTAACTCAGAACTTTCATTTTCTTCCAAAGATTCAATCTTTATACATTAAAAAGGTTTGGTGACATGATAGGAACCGTTATTCAGTAATTTTCATTCAAAGATTCAAACTTTAATCTTTAAAACACGTTTCGTGACTTCAAAGGGATCTCGAATAAGTTTAGCTCAAAACTCTCATTTTCTTTAAAAGATTCAATCTTTATACATCAAAATGGTCTTGTTACATAATAGGTACCTTGATTGCGGTATTTCCATTCAAAGATTTCATACTTACTCATTAAAACACTCTTCGGGATGTCGAAGGGAACTCGAATAAGTTTAACTCAAGACACTCATTTTCTTTCAAAGATTCAATCTCTGTGCATTAAAAAGGTTTAGTGACACGATAGGTACCTTTATTGAGTTATTTTCATTCACAGATTCAATCTTTACTCATTAAAACACTCTGTGTGACGTAAAAGTGATCTCGAATAAATTTAACTCAAAACTCTCATTTTCTTTCAAAGATTCAATCTTTATACATTAAAATTGTTTAGTGACATAATTGGTACCTTTATTGAGTTATTTTCATTCGAAGATTCAATCTTTACTCGTTAAAAGACTCATCGTGACTTCATGGGTAACTCAAAACTGTTTAGCTCAAAACTCTGATTTTCTTTCAATGATTCAATCTTTATACTCTAGAAAGGTCTAGTGACATAATAGGTTTATTATTGAGGTATTCTCATTCAAAGATTAAATCTTTACTCATTAAAACACTCTTCGGGACGTAAAAGGGAACTTGAATAAGTTTAACTCAGAACTCTCATTTTCTTTCAGAGATTCAATCTTTATACGTTAAAATGGTCTAGTGACATAATAGATACCTTGATTGAGGTAATTTCATTCAAAGATTCGATCTTTACTCATTAAAGCACTCTTCGTGACGCCAAAGGGATCCCGAATAAGTTTAACTCAAAACTCTCATTTTCTTTCAAAGATTTAATCTTTATACATTAAAATGGTCTTGTGACATAATAGGTACCTTGATTGAGGTATTTCCACTCGAAGGTTCAATCTTTACTCATTAAAACACTCTTCGGGACGTCGATGGGATCCTGAATATGTTTAACTCAAAACTCTCATTTTCTTTCAAAGATTTAATCTTTATACATTAAAATGGTCTTGTGACATAATAGGTACCTTGATTGAGGCATTTCTATTCAAAGATTCAATTTTGACTCATTAAAACGCTCTTCGGGACATCGAAGGGAACTTGAATAAGTTTAACTCAAAACTCTCATTTTCTTTCAAAGATTCAATCTTTATACGTTAAAATGGTTTAGTGACATAATAGGTACCTTTATTGAGTTATTTTCATGTGAAGATTCAATCTTTACTCATTAAAAGACTCTTCGTGATTTCATGGGTAACTCGAATAAGTTTAGCTCAAAACTCTGATTTTCTTTCAAAGATTCAATCTTTATACACTAAAAAGGTCTACTGACATATTAGGTACATTATTGAGGTATTTTCATTCAAAGACTCAACCCTTACTCATTAAAACACTCTTTTATACGTTAAAATGGTCTAGTGACATGATAGGTACCTTGATTGAGGTAATTTCATTCAAAGATTTAATCTTTACTTATTAAAACACTCTTCGTGACGTGAAAGGGATCTCGAATAAGTTTAACTCAAAACTCTCATTTTTTTTCAAAGATTTAATCTTTATATATTAAAATGGTCTAGTGACATAATAGGTACCTAGATTGATGTATTTCTATTCAAAGATTCAATCTTTACTCATTAAAACACTCTTTGGGACGTCGAAGGGAACTCGAATAAGTTTAACTCGGAACTCTCATTTTCTTTCGAAGATTCAATCTTTATAAATTAAAAAAGTTTAATGACATGATAGGTACCTTTATTGAGTTAGTTTCATTCAAAGATTCAATCTTTACTCTTCAAAACACTCTCCGTGACGTCAAAGGGATCTCGAATAAGTTTAACTCAAAACTTTTATTTCCTTTCAAAGATTTAATCCTTATACATTAAAATGGTCTAGTGACATAATAAGTACCTTGATTGAGGTATTTCCATTCAATGATTCAATCTTTACTCTTTAAAACACTCTTCGAGACGTCGAAGGGAACTCGAATAAGTTTAACGCAGAACTTTCATATTCTTTTAAAGATTCAATCTTTACACATTAAAAAGGTTAAGTGACACGATAGGTACCTCTATTCAGTTATTTTCATTCAAAGATTCAATCTTTACACTTTAAAACACTCTTCGTGACGTCAAAGAGATCTCGAATAAGTTTAACTCAAAACTCTCATTTTCTTTCAAAGATTTATTCTTTATACATTAAAATGGTCTAGTCACATAATAAGTACCTTGATTGAGGTATTTTCCATTCAATGATTCAATCTTTAATAATTAAAACACTCTTCGGGACGTCGAAGGGAACTCGAATAAGTTTAACTCAGAACTTTCATTTTCTTCCAAAGATTCAATCTTTATACATTAAAAAGGTTTGGTGACATGATAGGAACCGTTATTCAGTAATTTTCATTCAAAGATTCAAACTTTAATCTTTAAAACACGTTTCGTGACTTCAAAGGGATCTCGAATAAGTTTAGCTCAAAACTCTCATTTTCTTTAAAAGATTCAATCTTTATACATCAAAATGGTCTTGTTACATAATAGGTACCTTGATTGCGGTATTTCCATTCAAAGATTTCATACTTACTCATTAAAACACTCTTCGGGATGTCGAAGGGAACTCGAATAAGTTTAACTCAAAACACTCATTTTCTTTCAAAGATTCAATCTCTGTGCATTAAAAAGGTTTAGTGACACGATAGGTACCTTTATTGAGTTATTTTCATTCACAGATTCAATCTTTACTCATTAAAACACTCTGTGTGACGTAAAAGTGATCTCGAATAAATTTAACTCAAAACTCTCATTTTCTTTCAAAGATTCAATCTTTATACATTAAAATTGTTTAGTGACATAATTGGTACCTTTATTGAGTTATTTTCATTCGAAGATTCAATCTTTACTCGTTAAAAGACTCATCGTGACTTCATGGGTAACTCAAAACTGTTTAGCTCAAAACTCTGATTTTCTTTCAATGATTCAATCTTTATACTCTAGAAAGGTCTAGTGACATAATAGGTTTATTATTGAGGTATTCTCATTCAAAGATTAAATCTTTACTCATTAAAACACTCTTCGGGACGTAAAAGGGAACTTGAATAAGTTTAACTCAGAACTCTCATTTTCTTTCAGAGATTCAATCTTTATACGTTAAAATGGTCTAGTGACATAATAGATACCTTGATTGAGGTAATTTCATTCAAAGATTCGATCTTTACTCATTAAAGCACTCTTCGTGACGCCAAAGGGATCCCGAATAAGTTTAACTCAAAACTCTCATTTTCTTTCAAAGATTTAATCTTTATACATTAAAATGGTCTTGTGACATAATAGGTACCTTGATTGAGGTATTTCCACTCGAAGGTTCAATCTTTACTCATTAAAACACTCTTCGGGACGTCGATGGGATCCTGAATATGTTTAACTCAAAACTCTCATTTTCTTTCAAAGATTTAATCTTTATACATTAAAATGGTCTTGTGACATAATAGGTACCTTGATTGAGGCATTTCTATTCAAAGATTCAATTTTGACTCATTAAAACGCTCTTCGGGACATCGAAGGGAACTTGAATAAGTTTAACTCAAAACTCTCATTTTCTTTCAAAGATTCAATCTTTATACGTTAAAATGGTTTAGTGACATAATAGGTACCTTTATTGAGTTATTTTCATGTGAAGATTCAATCTTTACTCATTAAAAGACTCTTCGTGATTTCATGGGTAACTCGAATAAGTTTAGCTCAAAACTCTGATTTTCTTTCAAAGATTCAATCTTTATACACTAAAAAGGTCTACTGACATATTAGGTACATTATTGAGGTATTTTCATTCAAAGACTCAACCCTTACTCATTAAAACACTCTTTTATACGTTAAAATGGTCTAGTGACATGATAGGTACCTTGATTGAGGTAATTTCATTCAAAGATTTAATCTTTACTTATTAAAACACTCTTCGTGACGTGAAAGGGATCTCGAATAAGTTTAACTCAAAACTCTCATTTTTTTTCAAAGATTTAATCTTTATATATTAAAATGGTCTAGTGACATAATAGGTACCTAGATTGATGTATTTCTATTCAAAGATTCAATCTTTACTCATTAAAACACTCTTTGGGACGTCGAAGGGAACTCGAATAAGTTTAACTCGGAACTCTCATTTTCTTTCGAAGATTCAATCTTTATAAATTAAAAAAGTTTAATGACATGATAGGTACCTTTATTGAGTTAGTTTCATTCAAAGATTCAATCTTTACTCTTCAAAACACTCTCCGTGACGTCAAAGGGATCTCGAATAAGTTTAACTCAAAACTTTTATTTCCTTTCAAAGATTTAATCCTTATACATTAAAATGGTCTAGTGACATAATAAGTACCTTGATTGAGGTATTTCCATTCAATGATTCAATCTTTACTCTTTAAAACACTCTTCGAGACGTCGAAGGGAACTCGAATAAGTTTAACGCAGAACTTTCATATTCTTTTAAAGATTCAATCTTTACACATTAAAAAGGTTAAGTGACACGATAGGTACCTCTATTCAGTTATTTTCATTCAAAGATTCAATCTTTACACTTTAAAACACTCTTCGTGACGTCAAAGAGATCTCGAATAAGTTTAACTCAAAACTCTCATTTTCTTTCAAAGATTTATTCTTTATACATTAAAATGGTCTAGTCACATAATAAGTACCTTGATTGAGGTATTTTCCATTCAATGATTCAATCTTTAATAATTAAAACACTCTTCGGGACGTCGAAGGGAACTCGAATAAGTTTAACTCAGAACTTTCATTTTCTTCCAAAGATTCAATCTTTATACATTAAAAAGGTTTGGTGACATGATAGGAACCGTTATTCAGTAATTTTCATTCAAAGATTCAAACTTTAATCTTTAAAACACGTTTCGTGACTTCAAAGGGATCTCGAATAAGTTTAGCTCAAAACTCTCATTTTCTTTAAAAGATTCAATCTTTATACATCAAAATGGTCTTGTTACATAATAGGTACCTTGATTGCGGTATTTCCATTCAAAGATTTCATACTTACTCATTAAAACACTCTTCGGGATGTCGAAGGGAACTCGAATAAGTTTAACTCAAAACACTCATTTTCTTTCAAAGATTCAATCTCTGTGCATTAAAAAGGTTTAGTGACACGATAGGTACCTTTATTGAGTTATTTTCATTCACAGATTCAATCTTTACTCATTAAAACACTCTGTGTGACGTAAAAGTGATCTCGAATAAATTTAACTCAAAACTCTCATTTTCTTTCAAAGATTCAATCTTTATACATTAAAATTGTTTAGTGACATAATTGGTACCTTTATTGAGTTATTTTCATTCGAAGATTCAATCTTTACTCGTTAAAAGACTCATCGTGACTTCATGGGTAACTCAAAACTGTTTAGCTCAAAACTCTGATTTTCTTTCAATGATTCAATCTTTATACTCTAGAAAGGTCTAGTGACATAATAGGTTTACTATTGAGGTATTCTCATTCAAAGATTAAATCTTTACTCATTAAAACACTCTTCGGGACGTAAAAGGGAACTTGAATAAGTTTAACTCAGAACTCTCATTTTCTTTCAGAGATTCAATCTTTATACGTTAAAATGGTCTAGTGACATAATAGATACCTTGATTGAGGTAATTTCATTCAAAGATTCGATCTTTACTCATTAAAGCACTCTTCGTGACGCCAAAGGGATCCCGAATAAGTTTAACTCAAAACTCTCATTTTCTTTCAAAGATTTAATCTTTATACATTAAAATGGTCTTGTGACATAATAGGTACCTTGATTGAGGTATTTCCACTCGAAGGTTCAATCTTTACTCATTAAAACACTCTTCGGGACGTCGATGGGATCCTGAATATGTTTAACTCAAAACTCTCATTTTCTTTCAAAGATTTAATCTTTATACATTAAAATGGTCTTGTGACATAATAGGTACCTTGATTGAGGCATTTCTATTCAAAGATTCAATTTTGACTCATTAAAACGCTCTTCGGGACATCGAAGGGAACTTGAATAAGTTTAACTCAAAACTCTCATTTTCTTTCAAAGATTCAATCTTTATACGTTAAAATGGTTTAGTGACATAATAGGTACCTTTATTGAGTTATTTTCATGTGAAGATTCAATCTTTACTCATTAAAAGACTCTTCGTGATTTCATGGGTAACTCGAATAAGTTTAGCTCAAAACTCTGATTTTCTTTCAAAGATTCAATCTTTATACACTAAAAAGGTCTACTGACATATTAGGTACATTATTGAGGTATTTTCATTCAAAGACTCAACCCTTACTCATTAAAACACTCTTTTATACGTTAAAATGGTCTAGTGACATGATAGGTACCTTGATTGAGGTAATTTCATTCAAAGATTTAATCTTTACTTATTAAAACACTCTTCGTGACGTGAAAGGGATCTCGAATAAGTTTAACTCAAAACTCTCATTTTTTTTCAAAGATTTAATCTTTATATATTAAAATGGTCTAGTGACATAATAGGTACCTAGATTGATGTATTTCTATTCAAAGATTCAATCTTTACTCATTAAAACACTCTTTGGGACGTCGAAGGGAACTCGAATAAGTTTAACTCGGAACTCTCATTTTCTTTCGAAGATTCAATCTTTATAAATTAAAAAAGTTTAATGACATGATAGGTACCTTTATTGAGTTAGTTTCATTCAAAGATTCAATCTTTACTCTTCAAAACACTCTCCGTGACGTCAAAGGGATCTCGAATAAGTTTAACTCAAAACTTTTATTTCCTTTCAAAGATTTAATCCTTATACATTAAAATGGTCTAGTGACATAATAAGTACCTTGATTGAGGTATTTCCATTCAATGATTCAATCTTTACTCTTTAAAACACTCTTCGAGACGTCGAAGGGAACTCGAATAAGTTTAACGCAGAACTTTCATATTCTTTTAAAGATTCAATCTTTACACATTAAAAAGGTTAAGTGACACGATAGGTACCTCTATTCAGTTATTTTCATTCAAAGATTCAATCTTTACACTTTAAAACACTCTTCGTGACGTCAAAGAGATCTCGAATAAGTTTAACTCAAAACTCTCATTTTCTTTCAAAGATTTATTCTTTATACATTAAAATGGTCTAGTCACATAATAAGTACCTTGATTGAGGTATTTTCCATTCAATGATTCAATCTTTAATAATTAAAACACTCTTCGGGACGTCGAAGGGAACTCGAATAAGTTTAACTCAGAACTTTCATTTTCTTCCAAAGATTCAATCTTTATACATTAAAAAGGTTTGGTGACATGATAGGAACCGTTATTCAGTAATTTTCATTCAAAGATTCAAACTTTAATCTTTAAAACACGTTTCGTGACTTCAAAGGGATCTCGAATAAGTTTAGCTCAAAACTCTCATTTTCTTTAAAAGATTCAATCTTTATACATCAAAATGGTCTTGTTACATAATAGGTACCTTGATTGCGGTATTTCCATTCAAAGATTTCATACTTACTCATTAAAACACTCTTCGGGATGTCGAAGGGAACTCGAATAAGTTTAACTCAAAACACTCATTTTCTTTCAAAGATTCAATCTCTGTGCATTAAAAAGGTTTAGTGACACGATAGGTACCTTTATTGAGTTATTTTCATTCACAGATTCAATCTTTACTCATTAAAACACTCTGTGTGACGTAAAAGTGATCTCGAATAAATTTAACTCAAAACTCTCATTTTCTTTCAAAGATTCAATCTTTATACATTAAAATTGTTTAGTGACATAATTGGTACCTTTATTGAGTTATTTTCATTCGAAGATTCAATCTTTACTCGTTAAAAGACTCATCGTGACTTCATGGGTAACTCAAAACTGTTTAGCTCAAAACTCTGATTTTCTTTCAATGATTCAATCTTTATACTCTAGAAAGGTCTAGTGACATAATAGGTTTATTATTGAGGTATTCTCATTCAAAGATTAAATCTTTACTCATTAAAACACTCTTCGGGACGTAAAAGGGAACTTGAATAAGTTTAACTCAGAACTCTCATTTTCTTTCAGAGATTCAATCTTTATACGTTAAAATGGTCTAGTGACATAATAGATACCTTGATTGAGGTAATTTCATTCAAAGATTCGATCTTTACTCATTAAAGCACTCTTCGTGACGCCAAAGGGATCCCGAATAAGTTTAACTCAAAACTCTCATTTTCTTTCAAAGATTTAATCTTTATACATTAAAATGGTCTTGTGACATAATAGGTACCTTGATTGAGGTATTTCCACTCGAAGGTTCAATCTTTACTCATTAAAACACTCTTCGGGACGTCGATGGGATCCTGAATATGTTTAACTCAAAACTCTCATTTTCTTTCAAAGATTTAATCTTTATACATTAAAATGGTCTTGTGACATAATAGGTACCTTGATTGAGGCATTTCTATTCAAAGATTCAATTTTGACTCATTAAAACGCTCTTCGGGACATCGAAGGGAACTTGAATAAGTTTAACTCAAAACTCTCATTTTCTTTCAAAGATTCAATCTTTATACGTTAAAATGGTTTAGTGACATAATAGGTACCTTTATTGAGTTATTTTCATGTGAAGATTCAATCTTTACTCATTAAAAGACTCTTCGTGATTTCATGGGTAACTCGAATAAGTTTAGCTCAAAACTCTGATTTTCTTTCAAAGATTCAATCTTTATACACTAAAAAGGTCTACTGACATATTAGGTACATTATTGAGGTATTTTCATTCAAAGACTCAACCCTTACTCATTAAAACACTCTTTTATACGTTAAAATGGTCTAGTGACATGATAGGTACCTTGATTGAGGTAATTTCATTCAAAGATTTAATCTTTACTTATTAAAACACTCTTCGTGACGTGAAAGGGATCTCGAATAAGTTTAACTCAAAACTCTCATTTTTTTTCAAAGATTTAATCTTTATATATTAAAATGGTCTAGTGACATAATAGGTACCTAGATTGATGTATTTCTATTCAAAGATTCAATCTTTACTCATTAAAACACTCTTTGGGACGTCGAAGGGAACTCGAATAAGTTTAACTCGGAACTCTCATTTTCTTTCGAAGATTCAATCTTTATAAATTAAAAAAGTTTAATGACATGATAGGTACCTTTATTGAGTTAGTTTCATTCAAAGATTCAATCTTTACTCTTCAAAACACTCTCCGTGACGTCAAAGGGATCTCGAATAAGTTTAACTCAAAACTTTTATTTCCTTTCAAAGATTTAATCCTTATACATTAAAATGGTCTAGTGACATAATAAGTACCTTGATTGAGGTATTTCCATTCAATGATTCAATCTTTACTCTTTAAAACACTCTTCGAGACGTCGAAGGGAACTCGAATAAGTTTAACGCAGAACTTTCATATTCTTTTAAAGATTCAATCTTTACACATTAAAAAGGTTAAGTGACACGATAGGTACCTCTATTCAGTTATTTTCATTCAAAGATTCAATCTTTACACTTTAAAACACTCTTCGTGACGTCAAAGAGATCTCGAATAAGTTTAACTCAAAACTCTCATTTTCTTTCAAAGATTTATTCTTTATACATTAAAATGGTCTAGTCACATAATAAGTACCTTGATTGAGGTATTTTCCATTCAATGATTCAATCTTTAATAATTAAAACACTCTTCGGGACGTCGAAGGGAACTCGAATAAGTTTAACTCAGAACTTTCATTTTCTTCCAAAGATTCAATCTTTATACATTAAAAAGGTTTGGTGACATGATAGGAACCGTTATTCAGTAATTTTCATTCAAAGATTCAAACTTTAATCTTTAAAACACGTTTCGTGACTTCAAAGGGATCTCGAATAAGTTTAGCTCAAAACTCTCATTTTCTTTAAAAGATTCAATCTTTATACATCAAAATGGTCTTGTTACATAATAGGTACCTTGATTGCGGTATTTCCATTCAAAGATTTCATACTTACTCATTAAAACACTCTTCGGGATGTCGAAGGGAACTCGAATAAGTTTAACTCAAAACACTCATTTTCTTTCAAAGATTCAATCTCTGTGCATTAAAAAGGTTTAGTGACACGATAGGTACCTTTATTGAGTTATTTTCATTCACAGATTCAATCTTTACTCATTAAAACACTCTGTGTGACGTAAAAGTGATCTCGAATAAATTTAACTCAAAACTCTCATTTTCTTTCAAAGATTCAATCTTTATACATTAAAATTGTTTAGTGACATAATTGGTACCTTTATTGAGTTATTTTCATTCGAAGATTCAATCTTTACTCGTTAAAAGACTCATCGTGACTTCATGGGTAACTCAAAACTGTTTAGCTCAAAACTCTGATTTTCTTTCAATGATTCAATCTTTATACTCTAGAAAGGTCTAGTGACATAATAGGTTTATTATTGAGGTATTCTCATTCAAAGATTAAATCTTTACTCATTAAAACACTCTTCGGGACGTAAAAGGGAACTTGAATAAGTTTAACTCAGAACTCTCATTTTCTTTCAGAGATTCAATCTTTATACGTTAAAATGGTCTAGTGACATAATAGATACCTTGATTGAGGTAATTTCATTCAAAGATTCGATCTTTACTCATTAAAGCACTCTTCGTGACGCCAAAGGGATCCCGAATAAGTTTAACTCAAAACTCTCATTTTCTTTCAAAGATTTAATCTTTATACATTAAAATGGTCTTGTGACATAATAGGTACCTTGATTGAGGTATTTCCACTCGAAGGTTCAATCTTTACTCATTAAAACACTCTTCGGGACGTCGATGGGATCCTGAATATGTTTAACTCAAAACTCTCATTTTCTTTCAAAGATTTAATCTTTATACATTAAAATGGTCTTGTGACATAATAGGTACCTTGATTGAGGCATTTCTATTCAAAGATTCAATTTTGACTCATTAAAACGCTCTTCGGGACATCGAAGGGAACTTGAATAAGTTTAACTCAAAACTCTCATTTTCTTTCAAAGATTCAATCTTTATACGTTAAAATGGTTTAGTGACATAATAGGTACCTTTATTGAGTTATTTTCATGTGAAGATTCAATCTTTACTCATTAAAAGACTCTTCGTGATTTCATGGGTAACTCGAATAAGTTTAGCTCAAAACTCTGATTTTCTTTCAAAGATTCAATCTTTATACACTAAAAAGGTCTACTGACATATTAGGTACATTATTGAGGTATTTTCATTCAAAGACTCAACCCTTACTCATTAAAACACTCTTTTATACGTTAAAATGGTCTAGTGACATGATAGGTACCTTGATTGAGGTAATTTCATTCAAAGATTTAATCTTTACTTATTAAAACACTCTTCGTGACGTGAAAGGGATCTCGAATAAGTTTAACTCAAAACTCTCATTTTTTTTCAAAGATTTAATCTTTATATATTAAAATGGTCTAGTGACATAATAGGTACCTAGATTGATGTATTTCTATTCAAAGATTCAATCTTTACTCATTAAAACACTCTTTGGGACGTCGAAGGGAACTCGAATAAGTTTAACTCGGAACTCTCATTTTCTTTCGAAGATTCAATCTTTATAAATTAAAAAAGTTTAATGACATGATAGGTACCTTTATTGAGTTAGTTTCATTCAAAGATTCAATCTTTACTCTTCAAAACACTCTCCGTGACGTCAAAGGGATCTCGAATAAGTTTAACTCAAAACTTTTATTTCCTTTCAAAGATTTAATCCTTATACATTAAAATGGTCTAGTGACATAATAAGTACCTTGATTGAGGTATTTCCATTCAATGATTCAATCTTTACTCTTTAAAACACTCTTCGAGACGTCGAAGGGAACTCGAATAAGTTTAACGCAGAACTTTCATATTCTTTTAAAGATTCAATCTTTACACATTAAAAAGGTTAAGTGACACGATAGGTACCTCTATTCAGTTATTTTCATTCAAAGATTCAATCTTTACACTTTAAAACACTCTTCGTGACGTCAAAGAGATCTCGAATAAGTTTAACTCAAAACTCTCATTTTCTTTCAAAGATTTATTCTTTATACATTAAAATGGTCTAGTCACATAATAAGTACCTTGATTGAGGTATTTTCCATTCAATGATTCAATCTTTAATAATTAAAACACTCTTCGGGACGTCGAAGGGAACTCGAATAAGTTTAACTCAGAACTTTCATTTTCTTCCAAAGATTCAATCTTTATACATTAAAAAGGTTTGGTGACATGATAGGAACCGTTATTCAGTAATTTTCATTCAAAGATTCAAACTTTAATCTTTAAAACACGTTTCGTGACTTCAAAGGGATCTCGAATAAGTTTAGCTCAAAACTCTCATTTTCTTTAAAAGATTCAATCTTTATACATCAAAATGGTCTTGTTACATAATAGGTACCTTGATTGCGGTATTTCCATTCAAAGATTTCATACTTACTCATTAAAACACTCTTCGGGATGTCGAAGGGAACTCGAATAAGTTTAACTCAAAACACTCATTTTCTTTCAAAGATTCAATCTCTGTGCATTAAAAAGGTTTAGTGACACGATAGGTACCTTTATTGAGTTATTTTCATTCACAGATTCAATCTTTACTCATTAAAACACTCTGTGTGACGTAAAAGTGATCTCGAATAAATTTAACTCAAAACTCTCATTTTCTTTCAAAGATTCAATCTTTATACATTAAAATTGTTTAGTGACATAATTGGTACCTTTATTGAGTTATTTTCATTCGAAGATTCAATCTTTACTCGTTAAAAGACTCATCGTGACTTCATGGGTAACTCAAAACTGTTTAGCTCAAAACTCTGATTTTCTTTCAATGATTCAATCTTTATACTCTAGAAAGGTCTAGTGACATAATAGGTTTATTATTGAGGTATTCTCATTCAAAGATTAAATCTTTACTCATTAAAACACTCTTCGGGACGTAAAAGGGAACTTGAATAAGTTTAACTCAGAACTCTCATTTTCTTTCAGAGATTCAATCTTTATACGTTAAAATGGTCTAGTGACATAATAGATACCTTGATTGAGGTAATTTCATTCAAAGATTCGATCTTTACTCATTAAAGCACTCTTCGTGACGCCAAAGGGATCCCGAATAAGTTTAACTCAAAACTCTCATTTTCTTTCAAAGATTTAATCTTTATACATTAAAATGGTCTTGTGACATAATAGGTACCTTGATTGAGGTATTTCCACTCGAAGGTTCAATCTTTACTCATTAAAACACTCTTCGGGACGTCGATGGGATCCTGAATATGTTTAACTCAAAACTCTCATTTTCTTTCAAAGATTTAATCTTTATACATTAAAATGGTCTTGTGACATAATAGGTACCTTGATTGAGGCATTTCTATTCAAAGATTCAATTTTGACTCATTAAAACGCTCTTCGGGACATCGAAGGGAACTTGAATAAGTTTAACTCAAAACTCTCATTTTCTTTCAAAGATTCAATCTTTATACGTTAAAATGGTTTAGTGACATAATAGGTACCTTTATTGAGTTATTTTCATGTGAAGATTCAATCTTTACTCATTAAAAGACTCTTCGTGATTTCATGGGTAACTCGAATAAGTTTAGCTCAAAACTCTGATTTTCTTTCAAAGATTCAATCTTTATACACTAAAAAGGTCTACTGACATATTAGGTACATTATTGAGGTATTTTCATTCAAAGACTCAACCCTTACTCATTAAAACACTCTTTTATACGTTAAAATGGTCTAGTGACATGATAGGTACCTTGATTGAGGTAATTTCATTCAAAGATTTAATCTTTACTTATTAAAACACTCTTCGTGACGTGAAAGGGATCTCGAATAAGTTTAACTCAAAACTCTCATTTTTTTTCAAAGATTTAATCTTTATATATTAAAATGGTCTAGTGACATAATAGGTACCTAGATTGATGTATTTCTATTCAAAGATTCAATCTTTACTCATTAAAACACTCTTTGGGACGTCGAAGGGAACTCGAATAAGTTTAACTCGGAACTCTCATTTTCTTTCGAAGATTCAATCTTTATAAATTAAAAAAGTTTAATGACATGATAGGTACCTTTATTGAGTTAGTTTCATTCAAAGATTCAATCTTTACTCTTCAAAACACTCTCCGTGACGTCAAAGGGATCTCGAATAAGTTTAACTCAAAACTTTTATTTCCTTTCAAAGATTTAATCCTTATACATTAAAATGGTCTAGTGACATAATAAGTACCTTGATTGAGGTATTTCCATTCAATGATTCAATCTTTACTCTTTAAAACACTCTTCGAGACGTCGAAGGGAACTCGAATAAGTTTAACGCAGAACTTTCATATTCTTTTAAAGATTCAATCTTTACACATTAAAAAGGTTAAGTGACACGATAGGTACCTCTATTCAGTTATTTTCATTCAAAGATTCAATCTTTACACTTTAAAACACTCTTCGTGACGTCAAAGAGATCTCGAATAAGTTTAACTCAAAACTCTCATTTTCTTTCAAAGATTTATTCTTTATACATTAAAATGGTCTAGTCACATAATAAGTACCTTGATTGAGGTATTTTCCATTCAATGATTCAATCTTTAATAATTAAAACACTCTTCGGGACGTCGAAGGGAACTCGAATAAGTTTAACTCAGAACTTTCATTTTCTTCCAAAGATTCAATCTTTATACATTAAAAAGGTTTGGTGACATGATAGGAACCGTTATTCAGTAATTTTCATTCAAAGATTCAAACTTTAATCTTTAAAACACGTTTCGTGACTTCAAAGGGATCTCGAATAAGTTTAGCTCAAAACTCTCATTTTCTTTAAAAGATTCAATCTTTATACATCAAAATGGTCTTGTTACATAATAGGTACCTTGATTGCGGTATTTCCATTCAAAGATTTCATACTTACTCATTAAAACACTCTTCGGGATGTCGAAGGGAACTCGAATAAGTTTAACTCAAAACACTCATTTTCTTTCAAAGATTCAATCTCTGTGCATTAAAAAGGTTTAGTGACACGATAGGTACCTTTATTGAGTTATTTTCATTCACAGATTCAATCTTTACTCATTAAAACACTCTGTGTGACGTAAAAGTGATCTCGAATAAATTTAACTCAAAACTCTCATTTTCTTTCAAAGATTCAATCTTTATACATTAAAATTGTTTAGTGACATAATTGGTACCTTTATTGAGTTATTTTCATTCGAAGATTCAATCTTTACTCGTTAAAAGACTCATCGTGACTTCATGGGTAACTCAAAACTGTTTAGCTCAAAACTCTGATTTTCTTTCAATGATTCAATCTTTATACTCTAGAAAGGTCTAGTGACATAATAGGTTTATTATTGAGGTATTCTCATTCAAAGATTAAATCTTTACTCATTAAAACACTCTTCGGGACGTAAAAGGGAACTTGAATAAGTTTAACTCAGAACTCTCATTTTCTTTCAGAGATTCAATCTTTATACGTTAAAATGGTCTAGTGACATAATAGATACCTTGATTGAGGTAATTTCATTCAAAGATTCGATCTTTACTCATTAAAGCACTCTTCGTGACGCCAAAGGGATCCCGAATAAGTTTAACTCAAAACTCTCATTTTCTTTCAAAGATTTAATCTTTATACATTAAAATGGTCTTGTGACATAATAGGTACCTTGATTGAGGTATTTCCACTCGAAGGTTCAATCTTTACTCATTAAAACACTCTTCGGGACGTCGATGGGATCCTGAATATGTTTAACTCAAAACTCTCATTTTCTTTCAAAGATTTAATCTTTATACATTAAAATGGTCTTGTGACATAATAGGTACCTTGATTGAGGCATTTCTATTCAAAGATTCAATTTTGACTCATTAAAACGCTCTTCGGGACATCGAAGGGAACTTGAATAAGTTTAACTCAAAACTCTCATTTTCTTTCAAAGATTCAATCTTTATACGTTAAAATGGTTTAGTGACATAATAGGTACCTTTATTGAGTTATTTTCATGTGAAGATTCAATCTTTACTCATTAAAAGACTCTTCGTGATTTCATGGGTAACTCGAATAAGTTTAGCTCAAAACTCTGATTTTCTTTCAAAGATTCAATCTTTATACACTAAAAAGGTCTACTGACATATTAGGTACATTATTGAGGTATTTTCATTCAAAGACTCAACCCTTACTCATTAAAACACTCTTTTATACGTTAAAATGGTCTAGTGACATGATAGGTACCTTGATTGAGGTAATTTCATTCAAAGATTTAATCTTTACTTATTAAAACACTCTTCGTGACGTGAAAGGGATCTCGAATAAGTTTAACTCAAAACTCTCATTTTTTTTCAAAGATTTAATCTTTATATATTAAAATGGTCTAGTGACATAATAGGTACCTAGATTGATGTATTTCTATTCAAAGATTCAATCTTTACTCATTAAAACACTCTTTGGGACGTCGAAGGGAACTCGAATAAGTTTAACTCGGAACTCTCATTTTCTTTCGAAGATTCAATCTTTATAAATTAAAAAAGTTTAATGACATGATAGGTACCTTTATTGAGTTAGTTTCATTCAAAGATTCAATCTTTACTCTTCAAAACACTCTCCGTGACGTCAAAGGGATCTCGAATAAGTTTAACTCAAAACTTTTATTTCCTTTCAAAGATTTAATCCTTATACATTAAAATGGTCTAGTGATATAATAAGTACCTTGATTGAGGTATTTCCATTCAATGATTCAATCTTTACTCTTTAAAACACTCTTCGAGACGTCGAAGGGAACTCGAATAAGTTTAACGCAGAACTTTCATATTCTTTTAAAGATTCAATCTTTACACATTAAAAAGGTTAAGTGACACGATAGGTACCTCTATTCAGTTATTTTCATTCAAAGATTCAATCTTTACACTTTAAAACACTCTTCGTGACGTCAAAGAGATCTCGAATAAGTTTAACTCAAAACTCTCATTTTCTTTCAAAGATTTATTCTTTATACATTAAAATGGTCTAGTCACATAATAAGTACCTTGATTGAGGTATTTTCCATTCAATGATTCAATCTTTAATAATTAAAACACTCTTCGGGACGTCGAAGGGAACTCGAATAAGTTTAACTCAGAACTTTCATTTTCTTCCAAAGATTCAATCTTTATACATTAAAAAGGTTTGGTGACATGATAGGAACCGTTATTCAGTAATTTTCATTCAAAGATTCAAACTTTAATCTTTAAAACACGTTTCGTGACTTCAAAGGGATCTCGAATAAGTTTAGCTCAAAACTCTCATTTTCTTTAAAAGATTCAATCTTTATACATCAAAATGGTCTTGTTACATAATAGGTACCTTGATTGCGGTATTTCCATTCAAAGATTTCATACTTACTCATTAAAACACTCTTCGGGATGTCGAAGGGAACTCGAATAAGTTTAACTCAAAACACTCATTTTCTTTCAAAGATTCAATCTCTGTGCATTAAAAAGGTTTAGTGACACGATAGGTACCTTTATTGAGTTATTTTCATTCACAGATTCAATCTTTACTCATTAAAACACTCTGTGTGACGTAAAAGTGATCTCGAATAAATTTAACTCAAAACTCTCATTTTCTTTCAAAGATTCAATCTTTATACATTAAAATTGTTTAGTGACATAATTGGTACCTTTATTGAGTTATTTTCATTCGAAGATTCAATCTTTACTCGTTAAAAGACTCATCGTGACTTCATGGGTAACTCAAAACTGTTTAGCTCAAAACTCTGATTTTCTTTCAATGATTCAATCTTTATACTCTAGAAAGGTCTAGTGACATAATAGGTTTATTATTGAGGTATTCTCATTCAAAGATTAAATCTTTACTCATTAAAACACTCTTCGGGACGTAAAAGGGAACTTGAATAAGTTTAACTCAGAACTCTCATTTTCTTTCAGAGATTCAATCTTTATACGTTAAAATGGTCTAGTGACATAATAGATACCTTGATTGAGGTAATTTCATTCAAAGATTCGATCTTTACTCATTAAAGCACTCTTCGTGACGCCAAAGGGATCCCGAATAAGTTTAACTCAAAACTCTCATTTTCTTTCAAAGATTTAATCTTTATACATTAAAATGGTCTTGTGACATAATAGGTACCTTGATTGAGGTATTTCCACTCGAAGGTTCAATCTTTACTCATTAAAACACTCTTCGGGACGTCGATGGGATCCTGAATATGTTTAACTCAAAACTCTCATTTTCTTTCAAAGATTTAATCTTTATACATTAAAATGGTCTTGTGACATAATAGGTACCTTGATTGAGGCATTTCTATTCAAAGATTCAATTTTGACTCATTAAAACGCTCTTCGGGACATCGAAGGGAACTTGAATAAGTTTAACTCAAAACTCTCATTTTCTTTCAAAGATTCAATCTTTATACGTTAAAATGGTTTAGTGACATAATAGGTACCTTTATTGAGTTATTTTCATGTGAAGATTCAATCTTTACTCATTAAAAGACTCTTCGTGATTTCATGGGTAACTCGAATAAGTTTAGCTCAAAACTCTGATTTTCTTTCAAAGATTCAATCTTTATACACTAAAAAGGTCTACTGACATATTAGGTACATTATTGAGGTATTTTCATTCAAAGACTCAACCCTTACTCATTAAAACACTCTTTTATACGTTAAAATGGTCTAGTGACATGATAGGTACCTTGATTGAGGTAATTTCATTCAAAGATTTAATCTTTACTTATTAAAACACTCTTCGTGACGTGAAAGGGATCTCGAATAAGTTTAACTCAAAACTCTCATTTTTTTTCAAAGATTTAATCTTTATATATTAAAATGGTCTAGTGACATAATAGGTACCTAGATTGATGTATTTCTATTCAAAGATTCAATCTTTACTCATTAAAACACTCTTTGGGACGTCGAAGGGAACTCGAATAAGTTTAACTCGGAACTCTCATTTTCTTTCGAAGATTCAATCTTTATAAATTAAAAAAGTTTAATGACATGATAGGTACCTTTATTGAGTTAGTTTCATTCAAAGATTCAATCTTTACTCTTCAAAACACTCTCCGTGACGTCAAAGGGATCTCGAATAAGTTTAACTCAAAACTTTTATTTCCTTTCAAAGATTTAATCCTTATACATTAAAATGGTCTAGTGACATAATAAGTACCTTGATTGAGGTATTTCCATTCAATGATTCAATCTTTACTATTTAAAACACTCTTCGAGACGTCGAAGGGAACTCGAATAAGTTTAACGCAGAACTTTCATATTCTTTTAAAGATTCAATCTTTACACATTAAAAAGGTTAAGTGACACGATAGGTACCTCTATTCAGTTATTTTCATTCAAAGATTCAATCTTTACACTTTAAAACACTCTTCGTGACGTCAAAGAGATCTCGAATAAGTTTAACTCAAAACTCTCATTTTCTTTCAAAGATTTATTCTTTATACATTAAAATGGTCTAGTCACATAATAAGTACCTTGATTGAGGTATTTTCCATTCAATGATTCAATCTTTAATAATTAAAACACTCTTCGGGACGTCGAAGGGAACTCGAATAAGTTTAACTCAGAACTTTCATTTTCTTCCAAAGATTCAATCTTTATACATTAAAAAGGTTTGGTGACATGATAGGAACCGTTATTCAGTAATTTTCATTCAAAGATTCAAACTTTAATCTTTAAAACACGTTTCGTGACTTCAAAGGGATCTCGAATAAGTTTAGCTCAAAACTCTCATTTTCTTTAAAAGATTCAATCTTTATACATCAAAATGGTCTTGTTACATAATAGGTACCTTGATTGCGGTATTTCCATTCAAAGATTTCATACTTACTCATTAAAACACTCTTCGGGATGTCGAAGGGAACTCGAATAAGTTTAACTCAAAACACTCATTTTCTTTCAAAGATTCAATCTCTGTGCATTAAAAAGGTTTAGTGACACGATAGGTACCTTTATTGAGTTATTTTCATTCACAGATTCAATCTTTACTCATTAAAACACTCTGTGTGACGTAAAAGTGATCTCGAATAAATTTAACTCAAAACTCTCATTTTCTTTCAAAGATTCAATCTTTATACATTAAAATTGTTTAGTGACATAATTGGTACCTTTATTGAGTTATTTTCATTCGAAGATTCAATCTTTACTCGTTAAAAGACTCATCGTGACTTCATGGGTAACTCAAAACTGTTTAGCTCAAAACTCTGATTTTCTTTCAATGATTCAATCTTTATACTCTAGAAAGGTCTAGTGACATAATAGGTTTATTATTGAGGTATTCTCATTCAAAGATTAAATCTTTACTCATTAAAACACTCTTCGGGACGTAAAAGGGAACTTGAATAAGTTTAACTCAGAACTCTCATTTTCTTTCAGAGATTCAATCTTTATACGTTAAAATGGTCTAGTGACATAATAGATACCTTGATTGAGGTAATTTCATTCAAAGATTCGATCTTTACTCATTAAAGCACTCTTCGTGACGCCAAAGGGATCCCGAATAAGTTTAACTCAAAACTCTCATTTTCTTTCAAAGATTTAATCTTTATACATTAAAATGGTCTTGTGACATAATAGGTACCTTGATTGAGGTATTTCCACTCGAAGGTTCAATCTTTACTCGTTAAAACACTCTTCGGGACGTCGATGGGATCCTGAATATGTTTAACTCAAAACTCTCATTTTCTTTCAAAGATTTAATCTTTATACATTAAAATGGTCTTGTGACATAATAGGTACCTTGATTGAGGCATTTCTATTCAAAGATTCAATTTTTACTCATTAAAACGCTCTTCGGGACATCGAAGGGAACTTGAATAAGTTTAACTCAAAACTCTCATTTTCTTTCAAAGATTCAATCTTTATACGTTAAAATGGTTTAGTGACATAATAGGTACCTTTATTGAGTTATTTTCATGTGAAGATTCAATCTTTACTCATTAAAAGACTCTTCGTGATTTCATGGGTAACTCGAATAAGTTTAGCTCAAAACTCTGATTTTCTTTCAAAGATTCAATCTTTATACACTAAAAAGGTCTACTGACATATTAGGTACATTATTGAGGTATTTTCATTCAAAGACTCAACCCTTACTCATTAAAACACTCTTTTATACGTTAAAATGGTCTAGTGACATGATAGGTACCTTGATTGAGGTAATTTCATTCAAAGATTTAATCTTTACTTATTAAAACACTCTTCGTGACGTGAAAGGGATCTCGAATAAGTTTAACTCAAAACTCTCATTTTTTTTCAAAGATTTAATCTTTATATATTAAAATGGTCTAGTGACATAATAGGTACCTAGATTGATGTATTTCTATTCAAAGATTCAATCTTTACTCATTAAAACACTCTTTGGGACGTCGAAGGGAACTCGAATAAGTTTAACTCGGAACTCTCATTTTCTTTCGAAGATTCAATCTTTATAAATTAAAAAAGTTTAATGACATGATAGGTACCTTTATTGAGTTAGTTTCATTCAAAGATTCAATCTTTACTCTTCAAAACACTCTCCGTGACGTCAAAGGGATCTCGAATAAGTTTAACTCAAAACTTTTATTTCCTTTCAAAGATTTAATCCTTATACATTAAAATGGTCTAGTGACATAATAAGTACCTTGATTGAGGTATTTCCATTCAATGATTCAATCTTTACTCTTTAAAACACTCTTCGAGACGTCGAAGGGAACTCGAATAAGTTTAACGCAGAACTTTCATATTCTTTTAAAGATTCAATCTTTACACATTAAAAAGGTTAAGTGACACGATAGGTACCTCTATTCAGTTATTTTCATTCAAAGATTCAATCTTTACACTTTAAAACACTCTTCGTGACGTCAAAGAGATCTCGAATAAGTTTAACTCAAAACTCTCATTTTCTTTCAAAGATTTATTCTTTATACATTAAAATGGTCTAGTCACATAATAAGTACCTTGATTGAGGTATTTTCCATTCAATGATTCAATCTTTAATAATTAAAACACTCTTCGGGACGTCGAAGGGAACTCGAATAAGTTTAACTCAGAACTTTCATTTTCTTCCAAAGATTCAATCTTTATACATTAAAAAGGTTTGGTGACATGATAGGAACCGTTATTCAGTAATTTTCATTCAAAGATTCAAACTTTAATCTTTAAAACACGTTTCGTGACTTCAAAGGGATCTCGAATAAGTTTAGCTCAAAACTCTCATTTTCTTTAAAAGATTCAATCTTTATACATCAAAATGGTCTTGTTACATAATAGGTACCTTGATTGCGGTATTTCCATTCAAAGATTTCATACTTACTCATTAAAACACTCTTCGGGATGTCGAAGGGAACTCGAATAAGTTTAACTCAAAACACTCATTTTCTTTCAAAGATTCAATCTCTGTGCATTAAAAAGGTTTAGTGACACGATAGGTACCTTTATTGAGTTATTTTCATTCACAGATTCAATCTTTACTCATTAAAACACTCTGTGTGACGTAAAAGTGATCTCGAATAAATTTAACTCAAAACTCTCATTTTCTTTCAAAGATTCAATCTTTATACATTAAAATTGTTTAGTGACATAATTGGTACCTTTATTGAGTTATTTTCATTCGAAGATTCAATCTTTACTCGTTAAAAGACTCATCGTGACTTCATGGGTAACTCAAAACTGTTTAGCTCAAAACTCTGATTTTCTTTCAATGATTCAATCTTTATACTCTAGAAAGGTCTAGTGACATAATAGGTTTATTATTGAGGTATTCTCATTCAAAGATTAAATCTTTACTCATTAAAACACTCTTCGGGACGTAAAAGGGAACTTGAATAAGTTTAACTCAGAACTCTCATTTTCTTTCAGAGATTCAATCTTTATACGTTAAAATGGTCTAGTGACATAATAGATACCTTGATTGAGGTAATTTCATTCAAAGATTCGATCTTTACTCATTAAAGCACTCTTCGTGACGCCAAAGGGATCCCGAATAAGTTTAACTCAAAACTCTCATTTTCTTTCAAAGATTTAATCTTTATACATTAAAATGGTCTTGTGACATAATAGGTACCTTGATTGAGGTATTTCCACTCGAAGGTTCAATCTTTACTCATTAAAACACTCTTCGGGACGTCGATGGGATCCTGAATATGTTTAACTCAAAACTCTCATTTTCTTTCAAAGATTTAATCTTTATACATTAAAATGGTCTTGTGACATAATAGGTACCTTGATTGAGGCATTTCTATTCAAAGATTCAATTTTTACTCATTAAAACACTCTTCGGGACATCGAAGGGAACTTGAATAAGTTTAACTCAAAACTCTCATTTTCTTTCAAAGATTCAATCTTTATACGTTAAAATGGTTTAGTGACATAATAGGTACCTTTATTGAGTTATTTTCATGTGAAGATTCAATCTTTACTCATTAAAAGACTCTTCGTGATTTCATGGGTAACTCGAATAAGTTTAGCTCAAAACTCTGATTTTCTTTCAAAGATTCAATCTTTATACACTAAAAAGGTCTACTGACATATTAGGTACATTATTGAGGTATTTTCATTCAAAGACTCAACCCTTACTCATTAAAACACTCTTTTATACGTTAAAATGGTCTAGTGACATGATAGGTACCTTGATTGAGGTAATTTCATTCAAAGATTTAATCTTTACTTATTAAAACACTCTTCGTGACGTGAAAGGGATCTCGAATAAGTTTAACTCAAAACTCTCATTTTTTTTCAAAGATTTAATCTTTATATATTAAAATGGTCTAGTGACATAATAGGTACCTAGATTGATGTATTTCTATTCAAAGATTCAATCTTTACTCATTAAAACACTCTTTGGGACGTCGAAGGGAACTCGAATAAGTTTAACTCGGAACTCTCATTTTCTTTCGAAGATTCAATCTTTATAAATTAAAAAAGTTTAATGACATGATAGGTACCTTTATTGAGTTAGTTTCATTCAAAGATTCAATCTTTACTCTTCAAAACACTCTCCGTGACGTCAAAGGGATCTCGAATAAGTTTAACTCAAAACTTTTATTTCCTTTCAAAGATTTAATCCTTATACATTAAAATGGTCTAGTGACATAATAAGTACCTTGATTGAGGTATTTCCATTCAATGATTCAATCTTTACTCTTTAAAACACTCTTCGAGACGTCGAAGGGAACTCGAATAAGTTTAACGCAGAACTTTCATATTCTTTTAAAGATTCAATCTTTACACATTAAAAAGGTTAAGTGACACGATAGGTACCTCTATTCAGTTATTTTCATTCAAAGATTCAATCTTTACACTTTAAAACACTCTTCGTGACGTCAAAGAGATCTCGAATAAGTTTAACTCAAAACTCTCATTTTCTTTCAAAGATTTATTCTTTATACATTAAAATGGTCTAGTCACATAATAAGTACCTTGATTGAGGTATTTTCCATTCAATGATTCAATCTTTAATAATTAAAACACTCTTCGGGACGTCGAAGGGAACTCGAATAAGTTTAACTCAGAACTTTCATTTTCTTCCAAAGATTCAATCTTTATACATTAAAAAGGTTTGGTGACATGATAGGAACCGTTATTCAGTAATTTTCATTCAAAGATTCAAACTTTAATCTTTAAAACACGTTTCGTGACTTCAAAGGGATCTCGAATAAGTTTAGCTCAAAACTCTCATTTTCTTTAAAAGATTCAATCTTTATACATCAAAATGGTCTTGTTACATAATAGGTACCTTGATTGCGGTATTTCCATTCAAAGATTTCATACTTACTCATTAAAACACTCTTCGGGATGTCGAAGGGAACTCGAATAAGTTTAACTCAAAACACTCATTTTCTTTCAAAGATTCAATCTCTGTGCATTAAAAAGGTTTAGTGACACGATAGGTACCTTTATTGAGTTATTTTCATTCACAGATTCAATCTTTACTCATTAAAACACTCTGTGTGACGTAAAAGTGATCTCGAATAAATTTAACTCAAAACTCTCATTTTCTTTCAAAGATTCAATCTTTATACATTAAAATTGTTTAGTGACATAATTGGTACCTTTATTGAGTTATTTTCATTCGAAGATTCAATCTTTACTCGTTAAAAGACTCATCGTGACTTCATGGGTAACTCAAAACTGTTTAGCTCAAAACTCTGATTTTCTTTCAATGATTCAATCTTTATACTCTAGAAAGGTCTAGTGACATAATAGGTTTATTATTGAGGTATTCTCATTCAAAGATTAAATCTTTACTCATTAAAACACTCTTCGGGACGTAAAAGGGAACTTGAATAAGTTTAACTCAGAACTCTCATTTTCTTTCAGAGATTCAATCTTTATACGTTAAAATGGTCTAGTGACATAATAGATACCTTGATTGAGGTAATTTCATTCAAAGATTCGATCTTTACTCATTAAAGCACTCTTCGTGACGCCAAAGGGATCCCGAATAAGTTTAACTCAAAACTCTCATTTTCTTTCAAAGATTTAATCTTTATACATTAAAATGGTCTTGTGACATAATAGGTACCTTGATTGAGGTATTTCCACTCGAAGGTTCAATCTTTACTCATTAAAACACTCTTCGGGACGTCGATGGGATCCTGAATATGTTTAACTCAAAACTCTCATTTTCTTTCAAAGATTTAATCTTTATACATTAAAATGGTCTTGTGACATAATAGGTACCTTGATTGAGGCATTTCTATTCAAAGATTCAATTTTTACTCATTAAAACACTCTTCGGGACATCGAAGGGAACTTGAATAAGTTTAACTCAAAACTCTCATTTTCTTTCAAAGATTCAATCTTTATACGTTAAAATGGTTTAGTGACATAATAGGTACCTTTATTGAGTTATTTTCATGTGAAGATTCAATCTTTACTCATTAAAAGACTCTTCGTGATTTCATGGGTAACTCGAATAAGTTTAGCTCAAAACTCTGATTTTCTTTCAAAGATTCAATCTTTATACACTAAAAAGGTCTACTGACATATTAGGTACATTATTGAGGTATTTTCATTCAAAGACTCAACCCTTACTCATTAAAACACTCTTTTATACGTTAAAATGGTCTAGTGACATGATAGGTACCTTGATTGAGGTAATTTCATTCAAAGATTTAATCTTTACTTATTAAAACACTCTTCGTGACGTGAAAGGGATCTCGAATAAGTTTAACTCAAAACTCTCATTTTTTTTCAAAGATTTAATCTTTATATATTAAAATGGTCTAGTGACATAATAGGTACCTAGATTGATGTATTTCTATTCAAAGATTCAATCTTTACTCATTAAAACACTCTTTGGGACGTCGAAGGGAACTCGAATAAGTTTAACTCGGAACTCTCATTTTCTTTCGAAGATTCAATCTTTATAAATTAAAAAAGTTTAATGACATGATAGGTACCTTTATTGAGTTAGTTTCATTCAAAGATTCAATCTTTACTCTTCAAAACACTCTCCGTGACGTCAAAGGGATCTCGAATAAGTTTAACTCAAAACTTTTATTTCCTTTCAAAGATTTAATCCTTATACATTAAAATGGTCTAGTGACATAATAAGTACCTTGATTGAGGTATTTCCATTCAATGATTCAATCTTTACTCTTTAAAACACTCTTCGAGACGTCGAAGGGAACTCGAATAAGTTTAACGCAGAACTTTCATATTCTTTTAAAGATTCAATCTTTACACATTAAAAAGGTTAAGTGACACGATAGGTACCTCTATTCAGTTATTTTCATTCAAAGATTCAATCTTTACACTTTAAAACACTCTTCGTGACGTCAAAGAGATCTCGAATAAGTTTAACTCAAAACTCTCATTTTCTTTCAAAGATTTATTCTTTATACATTAAAATGGTCTAGTCACATAATAAGTACCTTGATTGAGGTATTTTCCATTCAATGATTCAATCTTTAATAATTAAAACACTCTTCGGGACGTCGAAGGGAACTCGAATAAGTTTAACTCAGAACTTTCATTTTCTTCCAAAGATTCAATCTTTATACATTAAAAAGGTTTGGTGACATGATAGGAACCGTTATTCAGTAATTTTCATTCAAAGATTCAAACTTTAATCTTTAAAACACGTTTCGTGACTTCAAAGGGATCTCGAATAAGTTTAGCTCAAAACTCTCATTTTCTTTAAAAGATTCAATCTTTATACATCAAAATGGTCTTGTTACATAATAGGTACCTTGATTGCGGTATTTCCATTCAAAGATTTCATACTTACTCATTAAAACACTCTTCGGGATGTCGAAGGGAACTCGAATAAGTTTAACTCAAAACACTCATTTTCTTTCAAAGATTCAATCTCTGTGCATTAAAAAGGTTTAGTGACACGATAGGTACCTTTATTGAGTTATTTTCATTCACAGATTCAATCTTTACTCATTAAAACACTCTGTGTGACGTAAAAGTGATCTCGAATAAATTTAACTCAAAACTCTCATTTTCTTTCAAAGATTCAATCTTTATACATTAAAATTGTTTAGTGACATAATTGGTACCTTTATTGAGTTATTTTCATTCGAAGATTCAATCTTTACTCGTTAAAAGACTCATCGTGACTTCATGGGTAACTCAAAACTGTTTAGCTCAAAACTCTGATTTTCTTTCAATGATTCAATCTTTATACTCTAGAAAGGTCTAGTGACATAATAGGTTTATTATTGAGGTATTCTCATTCAAAGATTAAATCTTTACTCATTAAAACACTCTTCGGGACGTAAAAGGGAACTTGAATAAGTTTAACTCAGAACTCTCATTTTCTTTCAGAGATTCAATCTTTATACGTTAAAATGGTCTAGTGACATAATAGATACCTTGATTGAGGTAATTTCATTCAAAGATTCGATCTTTACTCATTAAAGCACTCTTCGTGACGCCAAAGGGATCCCGAATAAGTTTAACTCAAAACTCTCATTTTCTTTCAAAGATTTAATCTTTATACATTAAAATGGTCTTGTGACATAATAGGTACCTTGATTGAGGTATTTCCACTCGAAGGTTCAATCTTTACTCATTAAAACACTCTTCGGGACGTCGATGGGATCCTGAATATGTTTAACTCAAAACTCTCATTTTCTTTCAAAGATTTAATCTTTATACATTAAAATGGTCTTGTGACATAATAGGTACCTTGATTGAGGCATTTCTATTCAAAGATTCAATTTTTACTCATTAAAACACTCTTCGGGACATCGAAGGGAACTTGAATAAGTTTAACTCAAAACTCTCATTTTCTTTCAAAGATTCAATCTTTATACGTTAAAATGGTTTAGTGACATAATAGGTACCTTTATTGAGTTATTTTCATGTGAAGATTCAATCTTTACTCATTAAAAGACTCTTCGTGATTTCATGGGTAACTCGAATAAGTTTAGCTCAAAACTCTGATTTTCTTTCAAAGATTCAATCTTTATACACTAAAAAGGTCTACTGACATATTAGGTACATTATTGAGGTATTTTCATTCAAAGACTCAACCCTTACTCATTAAAACACTCTTTTATACGTTAAAATGGTCTAGTGACATGATAGGTACCTTGATTGAGGTAATTTCATTCAAAGATTTAATCTTTACTTATTAAAACACTCTTCGTGACGTGAAAGGGATCTCGAATAAGTTTAACTCAAAACTCTCATTTTTTTTCAAAGATTTAATCTTTATATATTAAAATGGTCTAGTGACATAATAGGTACCTAGATTGATGTATTTCTATTCAAAGATTCAATCTTTACTCATTAAAACACTCTTTGGGACGTCGAAGGGAACTCGAATAAGTTTAACTCGGAACTCTCATTTTCTTTCGAAGATTCAATCTTTATAAATTAAAAAAGTTTAATGACATGATAGGTACCTTTATTGAGTTAGTTTCATTCAAAGATTCAATCTTTACTCTTCAAAACACTCTCCGTGACGTCAAAGGGATCTCGAATAAGTTTAACTCAAAACTTTTATTTCCTTTCAAAGATTTAATCCTTATACATTAAAATGGTCTAGTGACATAATAAGTACCTTGATTGAGGTATTTCCATTCAATGATTCAATCTTTACTCTTTAAAACACTCTTCGAGACGTCGAAGGGAACTCGAATAAGTTTAACGCAGAACTTTCATATTCTTTTAAAGATTCAATCTTTACACATTAAAAAGGTTAAGTGACACGATAGGTACCTCTATTCAGTTATTTTCATTCAAAGATTCAATCTTTACACTTTAAAACACTCTTCGTGACGTCAAAGAGATCTCGAATAAGTTTAACTCAAAACTCTCATTTTCTTTCAAAGATTTATTCTTTATACATTAAAATGGTCTAGTCACATAATAAGTACCTTGATTGAGGTATTTTCCATTCAATGATTCAATCTTTAATAATTAAAACACTCTTCGGGACGTCGAAGGGAACTCGAATAAGTTTAACTCAGAACTTTCATTTTCTTCCAAAGATTCAATCTTTATACATTAAAAAGGTTTGGTGACATGATAGGAACCGTTATTCAGTAATTTTCATTCAAAGATTCAAACTTTAATCTTTAAAACACGTTTCGTGACTTCAAAGGGATCTCGAATAAGTTTAGCTCAAAACTCTCATTTTCTTTAAAAGATTCAATCTTTATACATCAAAATGGTCTTGTTACATAATAGGTACCTTGATTGCGGTATTTCCATTCAAAGATTTCATACTTACTCATTAAAACACTCTTCGGGATGTCGAAGGGAACTCGAATAAGTTTAACTCAAAACACTCATTTTCTTTCAAAGATTCAATCTCTGTGCATTAAAAAGGTTTAGTGACACGATAGGTACCTTTATTGAGTTATTTTCATTCACAGATTCAATCTTTACTCATTAAAACACTCTGTGTGACGTAAAAGTGATCTCGAATAAATTTAACTCAAAACTCTCATTTTCTTTCAAAGATTCAATCTTTATACATTAAAATTGTTTAGTGACATAATTGGTACCTTTATTGAGTTATTTTCATTCGAAGATTCAATCTTTACTCGTTAAAAGACTCATCGTGACTTCATGGGTAACTCAAAACTGTTTAGCTCAAAACTCTGATTTTCTTTCAATGATTCAATCTTTATACTCTAGAAAGGTCTAGTGACATAATAGGTTTATTATTGAGGTATTCTCATTCAAAGATTAAATCTTTACTCATTAAAACACTCTTCGGGACGTAAAAGGGAACTTGAATAAGTTTAACTCAGAACTCTCATTTTCTTTCAGAGATTCAATCTTTATACGTTAAAATGGTCTAGTGACATAATAGATACCTTGATTGAGGTAATTTCATTCAAAGATTCGATCTTTACTCATTAAAGCACTCTTCGTGACGCCAAAGGGATCCCGAATAAGTTTAACTCAAAACTCTCATTTTCTTTCAAAGATTTAATCTTTATACATTAAAATGGTCTTGTGACATAATAGGTACCTTGATTGAGGTATTTCCACTCGAAGGTTCAATCTTTACTCATTAAAACACTCTTCGGGACGTCGATGGGATCCTGAATATGTTTAACTCAAAACTCTCATTTTCTTTCAAAGATTTAATCTTTATACATTAAAATGGTCTTGTGACATAATAGGTACCTTGATTGAGGCATTTCTATTCAAAGATTCAATTTTTACTCATTAAAACACTCTTCGGGACATCGAAGGGAACTTGAATAAGTTTAACTCAAAACTCTCATTTTCTTTCAAAGATTCAATCTTTATACGTTAAAATGGTTTAGTGACATAATAGGTACCTTTATTGAGTTATTTTCATGTGAAGATTCAATCTTTACTCATTAAAAGACTCTTCGTGATTTCATGGGTAACTCGAATAAGTTTAGCTCAAAACTCTGATTTTCTTTCAAAGATTCAATCTTTATACACTAAAAAGGTCTACTGACATATTAGGTACATTATTGAGGTATTTTCATTCAAAGACTCAACCCTTACTCATTAAAACACTCTTTTATACGTTAAAATGGTCTAGTGACATGATAGGTACCTTGATTGAGGTAATTTCATTCAAAGATTTAATCTTTACTTATTAAAACACTCTTCGTGACGTGAAAGGGATCTCGAATAAGTTTAACTCAAAACTCTCATTTTTTTTCAAAGATTTAATCTTTATATATTAAAATGGTCTAGTGACATAATAGGTACCTAGATTGATGTATTTCTATTCAAAGATTCAATCTTTACTCATTAAAACACTCTTTGGGACGTCGAAGGGAACTCGAATAAGTTTAACTCGGAACTCTCATTTTCTTTCGAAGATTCAATCTTTATAAATTAAAAAAGTTTAATGACATGATAGGTACCTTTATTGAGTTAGTTTCATTCAAAGATTCAATCTTTACTCTTCAAAACACTCTCCGTGACGTCAAAGGGATCTCGAATAAGTTTAACTCAAAACTTTTATTTCCTTTCAAAGATTTAATCCTTATACATTAAAATGGTCTAGTGACATAATAAGTACCTTGATTGAGGTATTTCCATTCAATGATTCAATCTTTACTCTTTAAAACACTCTTCGAGACGTCGAAGGGAACTCGAATAAGTTTAACGCAGAACTTTCATATTCTTTTAAAGATTCAATCTTTACACATTAAAAAGGTTAAGTGACACGATAGGTACCTCTATTCAGTTATTTTCATTCAAAGATTCAATCTTTACACTTTAAAACACTCTTCGTGACGTCAAAGAGATCTCGAATAAGTTTAACTCAAAACTCTCATTTTCTTTCAAAGATTTATTCTTTATACATTAAAATGGTCTAGTCACATAATAAGTACCTTGATTGAGGTATTTTCCATTCAATGATTCAATCTTTAATAATTAAAACACTCTTCGGGACGTCGAAGGGAACTCGAATAAGTTTAACTCAGAACTTTCATTTTCTTCCAAAGATTCAATCTTTATACATTAAAAAGGTTTGGTGACATGATAGGAACCGTTATTCAGTAATTTTCATTCAAAGATTCAAACTTTAATCTTTAAAACACGTTTCGTGACTTCAAAGGGATCTCGAATAAGTTTAGCTCAAAACTCTCATTTTCTTTAAAAGATTCAATCTTTATACATCAAAATGGTCTTGTTACATAATAGGTACCTTGATTGCGGTATTTCCATTCAAAGATTTCATACTTACTCATTAAAACACTCTTCGGGATGTCGAAGGGAACTCGAATAAGTTTAACTCAAAACACTCATTTTCTTTCAAAGATTCAATCTCTGTGCATTAAAAAGGTTTAGTGACACGATAGGTACCTTTATTGAGTTATTTTCATTCACAGATTCAATCTTTACTCATTAAAACACTCTGTGTGACGTAAAAGTGATCTCGAATAAATTTAACTCAAAACTCTCATTTTCTTTCAAAGATTCAATCTTTATACATTAAAATTGTTTAGTGACATAATTGGTACCTTTATTGAGTTATTTTCATTCGAAGATTCAATCTTTACTCGTTAAAAGACTCATCGTGACTTCATGGGTAACTCAAAACTGTTTAGCTCAAAACTCTGATTTTCTTTCAATGATTCAATCTTTATACTCTAGAAAGGTCTAGTGACATAATAGGTTTATTATTGAGGTATTCTCATTCAAAGATTAAATCTTTACTCATTAAAACACTCTTCGGGACGTAAAAGGGAACTTGAATAAGTTTAACTCAGAACTCTCATTTTCTTTCAGAGATTCAATCTTTATACGTTAAAATGGTCTAGTGACATAATAGATACCTTGATTGAGGTAATTTCATTCAAAGATTCGATCTTTACTCATTAAAGCACTCTTCGTGACGCCAAAGGGATCCCGAATAAGTTTAACTCAAAACTCTCATTTTCTTTCAAAGATTTAATCTTTATACATTAAAATGGTCTTGTGACATAATAGGTACCTTGATTGAGGTATTTCCACTCGAAGGTTCAATCTTTACTCATTAAAACACTCTTCGGGACGTCGATGGGATCCTGAATATGTTTAACTCAAAACTCTCATTTTCTTTCAAAGATTTAATCTTTATACATTAAAATGGTCTTGTGACATAATAGGTACCTTGATTGAGGCATTTCTATTCAAAGATTCAATTTTTACTCATTAAAACACTCTTCGGGACATCGAAGGGAACTTGAATAAGTTTAACTCAAAACTCTCATTTTCTTTCAAAGATTCAATCTTTATACGTTAAAATGGTTTAGTGACATAATAGGTACCTTTATTGAGTTATTTTCATGTGAAGATTCAATCTTTACTCATTAAAAGACTCTTCGTGATTTCATGGGTAACTCGAATAAGTTTAGCTCAAAACTCTGATTTTCTTTCAAAGATTCAATCTTTATACACTAAAAAGGTCTACTGACATATTAGGTACATTATTGAGGTATTTTCATTCAAAGACTCAACCCTTACTCATTAAAACACTCTTTTATACGTTAAAATGGTCTAGTGACATGATAGGTACCTTGATTGAGGTAATTTCATTCAAAGATTTAATCTTTACTTATTAAAACACTCTTCGTGACGTGAAAGGGATCTCGAATAAGTTTAACTCAAAACTCTCATTTTTTTTCAAAGATTTAATCTTTATATATTAAAATGGTCTAGTGACATAATAGGTACCTAGATTGATGTATTTCTATTCAAAGATTCAATCTTTACTCATTAAAACACTCTTTGGGACGTCGAAGGGAACTCGAATAAGTTTAACTCGGAACTCTCATTTTCTTTCGAAGATTCAATCTTTATAAATTAAAAAAGTTTAATGACATGATAGGTACCTTTATTGAGTTAGTTTCATTCAAAGATTCAATCTTTACTCTTCAAAACACTCTCCGTGACGTCAAAGGGATCTCGAATAAGTTTAACTCAAAACTTTTATTTCCTTTCAAAGATTTAATCCTTATACATTAAAATGGTCTAGTGACATAATAAGTACCTTGATTGAGGTATTTCCATTCAATGATTCAATCTTTACTCTTTAAAACACTCTTCGAGACGTCGAAGGGAACTCGAATAAGTTTAACGCAGAACTTTCATATTCTTTTAAAGATTCAATCTTTACACATTAAAAAGGTTAAGTGACACGATAGGTACCTCTATTCAGTTATTTTCATTCAAAGATTCAATCTTTACACTTTAAAACACTCTTCGTGACGTCAAAGAGATCTCGAATAAGTTTAACTCAAAACTCTCATTTTCTTTCAAAGATTTATTCTTTATACATTAAAATGGTCTAGTCACATAATAAGTACCTTGATTGAGGTATTTTCCATTCAATGATTCAATCTTTAATAATTAAAACACTCTTCGGGACGTCGAAGGGAACTCGAATAAGTTTAACTCAGAACTTTCATTTTCTTCCAAAGATTCAATCTTTATACATTAAAAAGGTTTGGTGACATGATAGGAACCGTTATTCAGTAATTTTCATTCAAAGATTCAAACTTTAATCTTTAAAACACGTTTCGTGACTTCAAAGGGATCTCGAATAAGTTTAGCTCAAAACTCTCATTTTCTTTAAAAGATTCAATCTTTATACATCAAAATGGTCTTGTTACATAATAGGTACCTTGATTGCGGTATTTCCATTCAAAGATTTCATACTTACTCATTAAAACACTCTTCGGGATGTCGAAGGGAACTCGAATAAGTTTAACTCAAAACACTCATTTTCTTTCAAAGATTCAATCTCTGTGCATTAAAAAGGTTTAGTGACACGATAGGTACCTTTATTGAGTTATTTTCATTCACAGATTCAATCTTTACTCATTAAAACACTCTGTGTGACGTAAAAGTGATCTCGAATAAATTTAACTCAAAACTCTCATTTTCTTTCAAAGATTCAATCTTTATACATTAAAATTGTTTAGTGACATAATTGGTACCTTTATTGAGTTATTTTCATTCGAAGATTCAATCTTTACTCGTTAAAAGACTCATCGTGACTTCATGGGTAACTCAAAACTGTTTAGCTCAAAACTCTGATTTTCTTTCAATGATTCAATCTTTATACTCTAGAAAGGTCTAGTGACATAATAGGTTTATTATTGAGGTATTCTCATTCAAAGATTAAATCTTTACTCATTAAAACACTCTTCGGGACGTAAAAGGGAACTTGAATAAGTTTAACTCAGAACTCTCATTTTCTTTCAGAGATTCAATCTTTATACGTTAAAATGGTCTAGTGACATAATAGATACCTTGATTGAGGTAATTTCATTCAAAGATTCGATCTTTACTCATTAAAGCACTCTTCGTGACGCCAAAGGGATCCCGAATAAGTTTAACTCAAAACTCTCATTTTCTTTCAAAGATTTAATCTTTATACATTAAAATGGTCTTGTGACATAATAGGTACCTTGATTGAGGTATTTCCACTCGAAGGTTCAATCTTTACTCATTAAAACACTCTTCGGGACGTCGATGGGATCCTGAATATGTTTAACTCAAAACTCTCATTTTCTTTCAAAGATTTAATCTTTATACATTAAAATGGTCTTGTGACATAATAGGTACCTTGATTGAGGCATTTCTATTCAAAGATTCAATTTTTACTCATTAAAACACTCTTCGGGACATCGAAGGGAACTTGAATAAGTTTAACTCAAAACTCTCATTTTCTTTCAAAGATTCAATCTTTATACGTTAAAATGGTTTAGTGACATAATAGGTACCTTTATTGAGTTATTTTCATGTGAAGATTCAATCTTTACTCATTAAAAGACTCTTCGTGATTTCATGGGTAACTCGAATAAGTTTAGCTCAAAACTCTGATTTTCTTTCAAAGATTCAATCTTTATACACTAAAAAGGTCTACTGACATATTAGGTACATTATTGAGGTATTTTCATTCAAAGACTCAACCCTTACTCATTAAAACACTCTTTTATACGTTAAAATGGTCTAGTGACATGATAGGTACCTTGATTGAGGTAATTTCATTCAAAGATTTAATCTTTACTTATTAAAACACTCTTCGTGACGTGAAAGGGATCTCGAATAAGTTTAACTCAAAACTCTCATTTTTTTTCAAAGATTTAATCTTTATATATTAAAATGGTCTAGTGACATAATAGGTACCTAGATTGATGTATTTCTATTCAAAGATTCAATCTTTACTCATTAAAACACTCTTTGGGACGTCGAAGGGAACTCGAATAAGTTTAACTCGGAACTCTCATTTTCTTTCGAAGATTCAATCTTTATAAATTAAAAAAGTTTAATGACATGATAGGTACCTTTATTGAGTTAGTTTCATTCAAAGATTCAATCTTTACTCTTCAAAACACTCTCCGTGACGTCAAAGGGATCTCGAATAAGTTTAACTCAAAACTTTTATTTCCTTTCAAAGATTTAATCCTTATACATTAAAATGGTCTAGTGACATAATAAGTACCTTGATTGAGGTATTTCCATTCAATGATTCAATCTTTACTCTTTAAAACACTCTTCGAGACGTCGAAGGGAACTCGAATAAGTTTAACGCAGAACTTTCATATTCTTTTAAAGATTCAATCTTTACACATTAAAAAGGTTAAGTGACACGATAGGTACCTCTATTCAGTTATTTTCATTCAAAGATTCAATCTTTACACTTTAAAACACTCTTCGTGACGTCAAAGAGATCTCGAATAAGTTTAACTCAAAACTCTCATTTTCTTTCAAAGATTTATTCTTTATACATTAAAATGGTCTAGTCACATAATAAGTACCTTGATTGAGGTATTTTCCATTCAATGATTCAATCTTTAATAATTAAAACACTCTTCGGGACGTCGAAGGGAACTCGAATAAGTTTAACTCAGAACTTTCATTTTCTTCCAAAGATTCAATCTTTATACATTAAAAAGGTTTGGTGACATGATAGGAACCGTTATTCAGTAATTTTCATTCAAAGATTCAAACTTTAATCTTTAAAACACGTTTCGTGACTTCAAAGGGATCTCGAATAAGTTTAGCTCAAAACTCTCATTTTCTTTAAAAGATTCAATCTTTATACATCAAAATGGTCTTGTTACATAATAGGTACCTTGATTGCGGTATTTCCATTCAAAGATTTCATACTTACTCATTAAAACACTCTTCGGGATGTCGAAGGGAACTCGAATAAGTTTAACTCAAAACACTCATTTTCTTTCAAAGATTCAATCTCTGTGCATTAAAAAGGTTTAGTGACACGATAGGTACCTTTATTGAGTTATTTTCATTCACAGATTCAATCTTTACTCATTAAAACACTCTGTGTGACGTAAAAGTGATCTCGAATAAATTTAACTCAAAACTCTCATTTTCTTTCAAAGATTCAATCTTTATACATTAAAATTGTTTAGTGACATAATTGGTACCTTTATTGAGTTATTTTCATTCGAAGATTCAATCTTTACTCGTTAAAAGACTCATCGTGACTTCATGGGTAACTCAAAACTGTTTAGCTCAAAACTCTGATTTTCTTTCAATGATTCAATCTTTATACTCTAGAATGGTCTAGTGACATAATAGGTTTATTATTGAGGTATTCTCATTCAAAGATTAAATCTTTACTCATTAAAACACTCTTCGGGACGTAAAAGGGAACTTGAATAAGTTTAACTCAGAACTCTCATTTTCTTTCAGAGATTCAATCTTTATACGTTAAAATGGTCTAGTGACATAATAGATACCTTGATTGAGGTAATTTCATTCAAAGATTCGATCTTTACTCATTAAAGCACTCTTCGTGACGCCAAAGGGATCCCGAATAAGTTTAACTCAAAACTCTCATTTTCTTTCAAAGATTTAATCTTTATACATTAAAATGGTCTTGTGACATAATAGGTACCTTGATTGAGGTATTTCCACTCGAAGGTTCAATCTTTACTCATTAAAACACTCTTCGGGACGTCGATGGGATCCTGAATATGTTTAACTCAAAACTCTCATTTTCTTTCAAAGATTTAATCTTTATACATTAAAATGGTCTTGTGACATAATAGGTACCTTGATTGAGGCATTTCTATTCAAAGATTCAATTTTTACTCATTAAAACACTCTTCGGGACATCGAAGGGAACTTGAATAAGTTTAACTCAAAACTCTCATTTTCTTTCAAAGATTCAATCTTTATACGTTAAAATGGTTTAGTGACATAATAGGTACCTTTATTGAGTTATTTTCATGTGAAGATTCAATCTTTACTCATTAAAAGACTCTTCGTGATTTCATGGGTAACTCGAATAAGTTTAGCTCAAAACTCTGATTTTCTTTCAAAGATTCAATCTTTATACACTAAAAAGGTCTACTGACATATTAGGTACATTATTGAGGTATTTTCATTCAAAGACTCAACCCTTACTCATTAAAACACTCTTTTATACGTTAAAATGGTCTAGTGACATGATAGGTACCTTGATTGAGGTAATTTCATTCAAAGATTTAATCTTTACTTATTAAAACACTCTTCGTGACGTGAAAGGGATCTCGAATAAGTTTAACTCAAAACTCTCATTTTTTTTCAAAGATTTAATCTTTATATATTAAAATGGTCTAGTGACATAATAGGTACCTAGATTGATGTATTTCTATTCAAAGATTCAATCTTTACTCATTAAAACACTCTTTGGGACGTCGAAGGGAACTCGAATAAGTTTAACTCGGAACTCTCATTTTCTTTCGAAGATTCAATCTTTATAAATTAAAAAAGTTTAATGACATGATAGGTACCTTTATTGAGTTAGTTTCATTCAAAGATTCAATCTTTACTCTTCAAAACACTCTCCGTGACGTCAAAGGGATCTCGAATAAGTTTAACTCAAAACTTTTATTTCCTTTCAAAGATTTAATCCTTATACATTAAAATGGTCTAGTGACATAATAAGTACCTTGATTGAGGTATTTCCATTCAATGATTCAATCTTTACTCTTTAAAACACTCTTCGAGACGTCGAAGGGAACTCGAATAAGTTTAACGCAGAACTTTCATATTCTTTTAAAGATTCAATCTTTACACATTAAAAAGGTTAAGTGACACGATAGGTACCTCTATTCAGTTATTTTCATTCAAAGATTCAATCTTTACACTTTAAAACACTCTTCGTGACGTCAAAGAGATCTCGAATAAGTTTAACTCAAAACTCTCATTTTCTTTCAAAGATTTATTCTTTATACATTAAAATGGTCTAGTCACATAATAAGTACCTTGATTGAGGTATTTTCCATTCAATGATTCAATCTTTAATAATTAAAACACTCTTCGGGACGTCGAAGGGAACTCGAATAAGTTTAACTCAGAACTTTCATTTTCTTCCAAAGATTCAATCTTTATACATTAAAAAGGTTTGGTGACATGATAGGAACCGTTATTCAGTAATTTTCATTCAAAGATTCAAACTTTAATCTTTAAAACACGTTTCGTGACTTCAAAGGGATCTCGAATAAGTTTAGCTCAAAACTCTCATTTTCTTTAAAAGATTCAATCTTTATACATCAAAATGGTCTTGTTACATAATAGGTACCTTGATTGCGGTATTTCCATTCAAAGATTTCATACTTACTCATTAAAACACTCTTCGGGATGTCGAAGGGAACTCGAATAAGTTTAACTCAAAACACTCATTTTCTTTCAAAGATTCAATCTCTGTGCATTAAAAAGGTTTAGTGACACGATAGGTACCTTTATTGAGTTATTTTCATTCACAGATTCAATCTTTACTCATTAAAACACTCTGTGTGACGTAAAAGTGATCTCGAATAAATTTAACTCAAAACTCTCATTTTCTTTCAAAGATTCAATCTTTATACATTAAAATTGTTTAGTGACATAATTGGTACCTTTATTGAGTTATTTTCATTCGAAGATTCAATCTTTACTCGTTAAAAGACTCATCGTGACTTCGTGGGTAACTCAAAACTGTTTAGCTCAAAACTCTGATTTTCTTTCAATGATTCAATCTTTATACTCTAGAAAGGTCTAGTGACATAATAGGTTTATTATTGAGGTATTCTCATTCAAAGATTAAATCTTTACTCATTAAAACACTCTTCGGGACGTAAAAGGGAACTTGAATAAGTTTAACTCAGAACTCTCATTTTCTTTCAGAGATTCAATCTTTATACGTTAAAATGGTCTAGTGACATAATAGATACCTTGATTGAGGTAATTTCATTCAAAGATTCGATCTTTACTCATTAAAGCACTCTTCGTGACGCCAAAGGGATCCCGAATAAGTTTAACTCAAAACTCTCATTTTCTTTCAAAGATTTAATCTTTATACATTAAAATGGTCTTGTGACATAATAGGTACCTTGATTGAGGTATTTCCACTCGAAGGTTCAATCTTTACTCATTAAAACACTCTTCGGGACGTCGATGGGATCCTGAATATGTTTAACTCAAAACTCTCATTTTCTTTCAAAGATTTAATCTTTATACATTAAAATGGTCTTGTGACATAATAGGTACCTTGATTGAGGCATTTCTATTCAAAGATTCAATTTTTACTCATTAAAACACTCTTCGGGACATCGAAGGGAACTTGAATAAGTTTAACTCAAAACTCTCATTTTCTTTCAAAGATTCAATCTTTATACGTTAAAATGGTTTAGTGACATAATAGGTACCTTTATTGAGTTATTTTCATGTGAAGATTCAATCTTTACTCATTAAAAGACTCTTCGTGATTTCATGGGTAACTCGAATAAGTTTAGCTCAAAACTCTGATTTTCTTTCAAAGATTCAATCTTTATACACTAAAAAGGTCTACTGACATATTAGGTACATTATTGAGGTATTTTCATTCAAAGACTCAACCCTTACTCATTAAAACACTCTTTTATACGTTAAAATGGTCTAGTGACATGATAGGTACCTTGATTGAGGTAATTTCATTCAAAGATTTAATCTTTACTTATTAAAACACTCTTCGTGACGTGAAAGGGATCTCGAATAAGTTTAACTCAAAACTCTCATTTTTTTTCAAAGATTTAATCTTTATATATTAAAATGGTCTAGTGACATAATAGGTACCTAGATTGATGTATTTCTATTCAAAGATTCAATCTTTACTCATTAAAACACTCTTTGGGACGTCGAAGGGAACTCGAATAAGTTTAACTCGGAACTCTCATTTTCTTTCGAAGATTCAATCTTTATAAATTAAAAAAGTTTAATGACATGATAGGTACCTTTATTGAGTTAGTTTCATTCAAAGATTCAATCTTTACTCTTCAAAACACTCTCCGTGACGTCAAAGGGATCTCGAATAAGTTTAACTCAAAACTTTTATTTCCTTTCAAAGATTTAATCCTTATACATTAAAATGGTCTAGTGACATAATAAGTACCTTGATTGAGGTATTTCCATTCAATGATTCAATCTTTACTCTTTAAAACACTCTTCGAGACGTCGAAGGGAACTCGAATAAGTTTAACGCAGAACTTTCATATTCTTTTAAAGATTCAATCTTTACACATTAAAAAGGTTAAGTGACACGATAGGTACCTCTATTCAGTTATTTTCATTCAAAGATTCAATCTTTACACTTTAAAACACTCTTCGTGACGTCAAAGAGATCTCGAATAAGTTTAACTCAAAACTCTCATTTTCTTTCAAAGATTTATTCTTTATACATTAAAATGGTCTAGTCACATAATAAGTACCTTGATTGAGGTATTTTCCATTCAATGATTCAATCTTTAATAATTAAAACACTCTTCGGGACGTCGAAGGGAACTCGAATAAGTTTAACTCAGAACTTTCATTTTCTTCCAAAGATTCAATCTTTATACATTAAAAAGGTTTGGTGACATGATAGGAACCGTTATTCAGTAATTTTCATTCAAAGATTCAAACTTTAATCTTTAAAACACGTTTCGTGACTTCAAAGGGATCTCGAATAAGTTTAGCTCAAAACTCTCATTTTCTTTAAAAGATTCAATCTTTATACATCAAAATGGTCTTGTTACATAATAGGTACCTTGATTGCGGTATTTCCATTCAAAGATTTCATACTTACTCATTAAAACACTCTTCGGGATGTCGAAGGGAACTCGAATAAGTTTAACTCAAAACACTCATTTTCTTTCAAAGATTCAATCTCTGTGCATTAAAAAGGTTTAGTGACACGATAGGTACCTTTATTGAGTTATTTTCATTCACAGATTCAATCTTTACTCATTAAAACACTCTGTGTGACGTAAAAGTGATCTCGAATAAATTTAACTCAAAACTCTCATTTTCTTTCAAAGATTCAATCTTTATACATTAAAATTGTTTAGTGACATAATTGGTACCTTTATTGAGTTATTTTCATTCGAAGATTCAATCTTTACTCGTTAAAAGACTCATCGTGACTTCGTGGGTAACTCAAAACTGTTTAGCTCAAAACTCTGATTTTCTTTCAATGATTCAATCTTTATACTCTAGAAAGGTCTAGTGACATAATAGGTTTATTATTGAGGTATTCTCATTCAAAGATTAAATCTTTACTCATTAAAACACTCTTCGGGACGTAAAAGGGAACTTGAATAAGTTTAACTCAGAACTCTCATTTTCTTTCAGAGATTCAATCTTTATACGTTAAAATGGTCTAGTGACATAATAGATACCTTGATTGAGGTAATTTCATTCAAAGATTCGATCTTTACTCATTAAAGCACTCTTCGTGACGCCAAAGGGATCCCGAATAAGTTTAACTCAAAACTCTCATTTTCTTTCAAAGATTTAATCTTTATACATTAAAATGGTCTTGTGACATAATAGGTACCTTGATTGAGGTATTTCCACTCGAAGGTTCAATCTTTACTCATTAAAACACTCTTCGGGACGTCGATGGGATCCTGAATATGTTTAACTCAAAACTCTCATTTTCTTTCAAAGATTTAATCTTTATACATTAAAATGGTCTTGTGACATAATAGGTACCTTGATTGAGGCATTTCTATTCAAAGATTCAATTTTTACTCATTAAAACACTCTTCGGGACATCGAAGGGAACTTGAATAAGTTTAACTCAAAACTCTCATTTTCTTTCAAAGATTCAATCTTTATACGTTAAAATGGTTTAGTGACATAATAGGTACCTTTATTGAGTTATTTTCATGTGAAGATTCAATCTTTACTCATTAAAAGACTCTTCGTGATTTCATGGGTAACTCGAATAAGTTTAGCTCAAAACTCTGATTTTCTTTCAAAGATTCAATCTTTATACACTAAAAAGGTCTACTGACATATTAGGTACATTATTGAGGTATTTTCATTCAAAGACTCAACCCTTACTCATTAAAACACTCTTTTATACGTTAAAATGGTCTAGTGACATGATAGGTACCTTGATTGAGGTAATTTCATTCAAAGATTTAATCTTTACTTATTAAAACACTCTTCGTGACGTGAAAGGGATCTCGAATAAGTTTAACTCAAAACTCTCATTTTTTTTCAAAGATTTAATCTTTATATATTAAAATGGTCTAGTGACATAATAGGTACCTAGATTGATGTATTTCTATTCAAAGATTCAATCTTTACTCATTAAAACACTCTTTGGGACGTCGAAGGGAACTCGAATAAGTTTAACTCGGAACTCTCATTTTCTTTCGAAGATTCAATCTTTATAAATTAAAAAAGTTTAATGACATGATAGGTACCTTTATTGAGTTAGTTTCATTCAAAGATTCAATCTTTACTCTTCAAAACACTCTCCGTGACGTCAAAGGGATCTCGAATAAGTTTAACTCAAAACTTTTATTTCCTTTCAAAGATTTAATCCTTATACATTAAAATGGTCTAGTGACATAATAAGTACCTTGATTGAGGTATTTCCATTCAATGATTCAATCTTTACTCTTTAAAACACTCTTCGAGACGTCGAAGGGAACTCGAATAAGTTTAACGCAGAACTTTCATATTCTTTTAAAGATTCAATCTTTACACATTAAAAAGGTTAAGTGACACGATAGGTACCTCTATTCAGTTATTTTCATTCAAAGATTCAATCTTTACACTTTAAAACACTCTTCGTGACGTCAAAGAGATCTCGAATAAGTTTAACTCAAAACTCTCATTTTCTTTCAAAGATTTATTCTTTATACATTAAAATGGTCTAGTCACATAATAAGTACCTTGATTGAGGTATTTTCCATTCAATGATTCAATCTTTAATAATTAAAACACTCTTCGGGACGTCGAAGGGAACTCGAATAAGTTTAACTCAGAACTTTCATTTTCTTCCAAAGATTCAATCTTTATACATTAAAAAGGTTTGGTGACATGATAGGAACCGTTATTCAGTAATTTTCATTCAAAGATTCAAACTTTAATCTTTAAAACACGTTTCGTGACTTCAAAGGGATCTCGAATAAGTTTAGCTCAAAACTCTCATTTTCTTTAAAAGATTCAATCTTTATACATCAAAATGGTCTTGTTACATAATACGTACCTTGATTGCGGTATTTCCATTCAAAGATTTCATACTTACTCATTAAAACACTCTTCGGGATGTCGAAGGGAACTCGAATAAGTTTAACTCAAAACACTCATTTTCTTTCAAAGATTCATTCTCTGTGCATTAAAAAGGTTTAGTGACACTATAGGTACCTTTATTGAGTTATTTTCATTCACAGATTCAATCTTTACTCATTAAAACACTCTGTGTGACGTAAAAGTGATCTCGAATAAATTTAACTCAAAACTCTCATTTTCTTTCAAAGATTCAATCTTTATACATTAAAATTGTTTAGTGACATAATTGGTACCTTTATTGAGTTATTTTCATTCGAAGATTCAATCTTTACTCGTTAAAAGACTCATCGTGACTTCGTGGGTAACTCAAAACTGTTTAGCTCAAAACTCTGATTTTCTTTCAATGATTCAATCTTTATACTCTAGAAAGGTCTAGTGACATAATAGGTTTATTATTGAGGTATTCTCATTCAAAGATTAAATCTTTACTCATTAAAACACTCTTCGGGACGTAAAAGGGAACTTGAATAAGTTTAACTCAGAACTCTCATTTTCTTTCAGAGATTCAATCTTTATACGTTAAAATGGTCTAGTGACATAATAGATACCTTGATTGAGGTAATTTCATTCAAAGATTCGATCTTTACTCATTAAAGCACTCTTCGTGACGCCAAAGGGATCCCGAATAAGTTTAACTCAAAACTCTCATTTTCTTTCAAAGATTTAATCTTTATACATTAAAATGGTCTTGTGACATAATAGGTACCTTGATTGAGGTATTTCCACTCGAAGGTTCAATCTTTACTCATTAAAACACTCTTCGGGACGTCGATGGGATCCTGAATATGTTTAACTCAAAACTCTCATTTTCTTTCAAAGATTTAATCTTTATACATTAAAATGGTCTTGTGACATAATAGGTACCTTGATTGAGGCATTTCTATTCAAAGATTCAATTTTTACTCATTAAAACACTCTTCGGGACATCGAAGGGAACTTGAATAAGTTTAACTCAAAACTCTCATTTTCTTTCAAAGATTCAATCTTTATACGTTAAAATGGTTTAGTGACCTAATAGGTACCTTTATTGAGTTATTTTCATGTGAAGATTCAATCTTTACTCATTAAAAGACTCTTCGTGATTTCATGGGTAACTCGAATAAGTTTAGCTCAAAACTCTGATTTTCTTTCAAAGATTCAATCTTTATACACTAAAAAGGTCTACTGACATATTAGGTACATTATTGAGGTATTTTCATTCAAAGACTCAACCCTTACTCATTAAAACACTCTTTTATACGTTAAAATGGTCTAGTGACATGATAGGTACCTTGATTGAGGTAATTTCATTCAAAGATTTAATCTTTACTTATTAAAAAACTCTTCGTGACGTGAAAGGGATCTCGAATAAGTTTAACTCAAAACTCTCATTTTTTTTCAAAGATTTAATCTTTATATATTAAAATGGTCTAGTGACATAATAGGTACCTAGATTGATGTAGTTCTATTCAAAGATTCAATCTTTACTCATTAAAACACTCTTTGGGACGTCGAAGGGAACTCGAATAAGTTTAACTCGGAACTCTCATTTTCTTTCGAAGATTCAATCTTTATAAATTAAAAAAGTTTAATGACATGATAGGTACCTTTATTGAGTTAGTTTCATTCAAAGATTCAATCTTTACTCTTCAAAACACTCTCCGTGACGTCAAAGGGATCTCGAATAAGTTTAACTCAAAACTTTTATTTCCTTTCAAAGATTTAATCCTTATACATTAAAATGGTCTAGTGACATAATAAGTACCTTGATTGAGGTATTTCCATTCAATGATTCAATCTTTACTCTTTAAAACACTCTTCGAGACGTCGAAGGGAACTCGAATAAGTTTAACGCAGAACTTTCATATTCTTTTAAAGATTCAATCTTTACACATTAAAAAGGTTAAGTGACACGATAGGTACCTCTATTCAGTTATTTTCATTCAAAGATTCAATCTTTACACTTTAAAACACTCTTCGTGACGTCAAAGAGATCTCGAATAAGTTTAACTCAAAACTCTCATTTTCTTTCAAAGATTTATTCTTTATACATTAAAATGGTCTAGTCACATAATAAGTACCTTGATTGAGGTATTTTCCATTCAATGATTCAATCTTTAATAATTAAAACACTCTTCGGGACGTCGAAGGGAACTCGAATAAGTTTAACTCAGAACTTTCATTTTCTTCCAAAGATTCAATCTTTATACATTAAAAAGGTTTGGTGACATGATAGGAACCGTTATTCAGTAATTTTCATTCAAAGATTCAAACTTTAATCTTTAAAACACGTTTCGTGACTTCAAAGGGATCTCGAATAAGTTTAGCTCAAAACTCTCATTTTCTTTAAAAGATTCAATCTTTATACATCAAAATGGTCTTGTTACATAATACGTACCTTGATTGCGGTATTTCCATTCAAAGATTTCATACTTACTCATTAAAACACTCTTCGGGATGTCGAAGGGAACTCGAATAAGTTTAACTCAAAACACTCATTTTCTTTCAAAGATTCAATCTCTGTGCATTAAAAAGGTTTAGTGACACGATAGGTACCTTTATTGAGTTATTTTCATTCACAGATTCAATCTTTACTCATTAAAACACTCTGTGTGACGTAAAAGTGATCTCGAATAAATTTAACTCAAAACTCTCATTTTCTTTCAAAGATTCAATCTTTATACATTAAAATTGTTTAGTGACATAATTGGTACCTTTATTGAGTTATTTTCATTCGAAGATTCAATCTTTACTCGTTAAAAGACTCATCGTGACTTCGTGGGTAACTCAAAACTGTTTAGCTCAAAACTCTGATTTTCTTTCAATGATTCAATCTTTATACTCTAGAAAGGTCTAGTGACATAATAGGTTTATTATTGAGGTATTCTCATTCAAAGATTAAATCTTTACTCATTAAAACACTCTTCGGGACGTAAAAGGGAACTTGAATAAGTTTAACTCAGAACTCTCATTTTCTTTCAGAGATTCAATCTTTATACGTTAAAATGGTCTAGTGACATAATAGATACCTTGATTGAGGTAATTTCATTCAAAGATTCGATCTTTACTCATTAAAGCACTCTTCGTGACGCCAAAGGGATCCCGAATAAGTTTAACTCAAAACTCTCATTTTCTTTCAAAGATTTAATCTTTATACATTAAAATGGTCTTGTGACATAATAGGTACCTTGATTGAGGTATTTCCACTCGAAGGTTCAATCTTTACTCATTAAAACACTCTTCGGGACGTCGATGGGATCCTGAATATGTTTAACTCAAAACTCTCATTTTCTTTCAAAGATTTAATCTTTATACATTAAAATGGTCTTGTGACATAATAGGTACCTTGATTGAGGCATTTCTATTCAAAGATTCAATTTTTACTCATTAAAACACTATTCGGGACATCGAAGGGAACTTGAATAAGTTTAACTCAAAACTCTCATTTTCTTTCAAAGATTCAATCTTTATACGTTAAAATGGTTTAGTGACCTAATAGGTACCTTTATTGAGTTATTTTCATGTGAAGATTCAATCTTTACTCATTAAAAGACTCTTCGTGATTTCATGGGTAACTCGAATAAGTTTAGCTCAAAACTCTGATTTTCTTTCAAAGATTCAATCTTTATACACTAAAAAGGTCTACTGACATATTAGGTACATTATTGAGGTATTTTCATTCAAAGACTCAACCCTTACTCATTAAAACACTCTTTTATACGTTAAAATGGTCTAGTGACATGATAGGTACCTTGATTGAGGTAATTTCATTCAAAGATTTAATCTTTACTTATTAAAAAACTCTTCGTGACGTGAAAGGGATCTCGAATAAGTTTAACTCAAAACTCTCATTTTTTTTCAAAGATTTAATCTTTATATATTAAAATGGTCTAGTGACATAATAGGTACCTAGATTGATGTATTTCTATTCAAAGATTCAATCTTTACTCATTAAAACACTCTTTGGGACGTCGAAGGGAACTCGAATAAGTTTAACTCGGAACTCTCATTTTCTTTCGAAGATTCAATCTTTATAAATTAAAAAAGTTTAATGACATGATAGGTACCTTTATTGAGTTAGTTTCATTCAAAGATTCAATCTTTACTCTTCAAAACACTCTCCGTGACGTCAAAGGGATCTCGAATAAGTTTAACTCAAAACTTTTATTTCCTTTCAAAGATTTAATCCTTATACATTAAAATGGTCTAGTGACATAATAAGTACCTTGATTGAGGTATTTCCATTCAATGATTCAATCTTTACTCTTTAAAACACTCTTCGAGACGTCGAAGGGAACTCGAATAAGTTTAACGCAGAACTTTCATATTCTTTTAAAGATTCAATCTTTACACATTAAAAAGGTTAAGTGACACGATAGGTACCTCTATTCAGTTATTTTCATTCAAAGATTCAATCTTTACACTTTAAAACACTCTTCGTGACGTCAAAGAGATCTCGAATAAGTTTAACTCAAAACTCTCATTTTCTTTCAAGGATTTATTCTTTATACATTAAAATGGTCTAGTCACATAATAAGTACCTTGATTGAGGTATTTTCCATTCAATGATTCAATCTTTAGTAATTAAAACACTCTTCGGGACGTCGAAGGGAACTCGAATAAGTTTAACTCAGAACTTTCATTTTCTTCCAAAGATTCAATCTTTATACATTAAAAAGGTTTAGTGACATGATAGGAACCGTTATTCAGTAATTTTCATTCAAAGATTCAAACTTTAATCTTTAAAACACGTTTCGTGACTTCAAAGGGATCTCGAATAAGTTTAGCTCAAAACTCTCATTTTTTTTAAAAGATTCAATCTTTATACATCAAAATGGTCTTGTTACATAATAGGTACCTTGATTGCGGTATTTCCATTCAAAGATTTCATACTTACTCATTAAAACACTCTTCGGGATGTCGAAGGGAACTCGAATAAGTTTAACTCAAAACACTCATTTTCTTTCAAAGATTCAATCTCTGTGCATTAAAAAGGTTTAGTGACACGATAGGTACCTTTATTGAGTTATTTTCATTCACAGATTCAATCTTTACTCATTAAAACACTCTGTGTGACGTAAAAGTGATCTCGAATAAATTTAACTCAAAACTCTCATTTTCTTTCAAAGATTCAATCTTTATACATTAAAATTGTTTAGTGACATAATTGGTACCTTTATTGAGTTATTTTCATTCGAAGATTCAATCTTTACTCGTTAAAAGACTCATCGTGACTTCGTGGGTAACTCAAAACTGTTTAGCTCAAAACTCTGATTTTCTTTCAATGATTCAATCTTTATACTCTAGAAAGGTCTAGTGACATAATAGGTTTATTATTGAGGTATTCTCATTCAAAGATTAAATCTTTACTCATTAAAACACTCTTCGGGACGTAAAAGGGAACTTGAATAAGTTTAACTCAGAACTCTCATTTTCTTTCAGAGATTCAATCTTTATACGTTAAAATGGTCTAGTGACATAATAGATACCTTGATTGAGGTAATTTCATTCAAAGATTCGATCTTTACTCATTAAAGCACTCTTCGTGACGCCAAAGGGATCCCGAATAAGTTTAACTCAAAACTCTCATTTTCTTTCAAAGATTTAATCTTTATACATTAAAATGGTCTTGTGACATAATAGGTACCTTGATTGAGGTATTTCCACTCGAAGGTTCAATCTTTACTCATTAAAACACTCTTCGGGACGTCGATGGGATCCTGAATATGTTTAACTCAAAACTCTCATTTTCTTTCAAAGATTTAATCTTTATACATTAAAATGGTCTTGTGACATAATAGGTACCTTGATTGAGGCATTTCTATTCAAAGATTCAATTTTTACTCATTAAAACACTCTTCGGGACATCGAAGGGAACTTGAATAAGTTTAACTCAAAACTCTCATTTTCTTTCAAAGATTCAATCTTTATACGTTAAAATGGTTTAGTGACCTAATAGGTACCTTTATTGAGTTATTTTCATGTGAAGATTCAATCTTTACTCATTAAAAGACTCTTCGTGATTTCATGGGTAACTCGAATAAGTTTAGCTCAAAACTCTGATTTTCTTTCAAAGATTCAATCTTTATACACTAAAAAGGTCTACTGACATATTAGGTACATTATTGAGGTATTTTCATTCAAAGACTCAACCCTTACTCATTAAAACACTCTTTTATACGTTAAAATGGTCTAGTGACATGATAGGTACCTTGATTGAGGTAATTTCATTCAAAGATTTAATCTTTACTTATTAAAAAACTCTTCGTGACGTGAAAGGGATCTCGAATAAGTTTAACTCAAAACTCTCATTTTTTTTCAAAGATTTAATCTTTATATATTAAAATGGTCTAGTGACATAATAGGTACCTAGATTGATGTATTTCTATTCAAAGATTCAATCTTTACTCATTAAAACACTCTTTGGGACGTCGAAGGGAACTCGAATAAGTTTAACTCGGAACTCTCATTTTCTTTCGAAGATTCAATCTTTATAAATTAAAAAAGTTTAATGACATGATAGGTACCTTTATTGAGTTAGTTTCATTCAAAGATTCAATCTTTACTCTTCAAAACACTCTCCGTGACGTCAAAGGGATCTCGAATAAGTTTAACTCAAAACTTTTATTTCCTTTCAAAGATTTAATCCTTATACATTAAAATGGTCTAGTGACATAATAAGTACCTTGATTGAGGTATTTCCATTCAATGATTCAATCTTTACTCTTTAAAACACTCTTCGAGACGTCGAAGGGAACTCGAATAAGTTTAACGCAGAACTTTCATATTCTTTTAAAGATTCAATCTTTACACATTAAAAAGGTTAAGTGACACGATAGGTACCTCTATTCAGTTATTTTCATTCAAAGATTCAATCTTTACACTTTAAAACACTCTTCGTGACGTCAAAGAGATCTCGAATAAGTTTAACTCAAAACTCTCATTTTCTTTCAAAGATTTATTCTTTATACATTAAAATGGTCTAGTCACATAATAAGTACCTTGATTGAGGTATTTTCCATTCAATGATTCAATCTTTAGTAATTAAAACACTCTTCGGGACGTCGAAGGGAACTCGAATAAGTTTAACTCAGAACTTTCATTTTCTTCCAAAGATTCAATCTTTATACATTAAAAAGGTTTAGTGACATGATAGGAACCGTTATTCAGTAATTTTCATTCAAAGATTCAAACTTTAATCTTTAAAACACGTTTCGTGACTTCAAAGGGATCTCGAATAAGTTTAGCTCAAAACTCTCATTTTCTTTAAAAGATTCAATCTTTATACATCAAAATGGTCTTGTTACATAATAGGTACCTTGATTGCGGTATTTCCATTCAAAGATTTCATACTTACTCATTAAAACACTCTTCGGGATGTCGAAGGGAACTCGAATAAGTTTAACTCAAAACACTCATTTTCTTTCAAAGATTCAATCTCTGTGCATTAAAAAGGTTTAGTGACACGATAGGTACCTTTATTGAGTTATTTTCATTCACAGATTCAATCTTTACTCATTAAAACACTCTGTGTGACGTAAAAGTGATCTCGAATAAATTTAACTCAAAACTCTCATTTTCTTTCAAAGATTCAATCTTTATACATTAAAATTGTTTAGTGACATAATTGGTACCTTTATTGAGTTATTTTCATTCGAAGATTCAATCTTTACTCGTTAAAAGACTCATCGTGACTTCGTGGGTAACTCAAAACTGTTTAGCTCAAAACTCTGATTTTCTTTCAATGATTCAATCTTTATACTCTAGAAAGGTCTAGTGACATAATAGGTTTATTATTGAGGTATTCTCATTCAAAGATTAAATCTTTACTCATTAAAACACTCTTCGGGACGTAAAAGGGAACTTGAATAAGTTTAACTCAGAACTCTCATTTTCTTTCAGAGATTCAATCTTTATACGTTAAAATGGTATAGTGACATAATAGATACCTTGATTGAGGTAATTTCATTCAAAGATTCGATCTTTACTCATTAAAGCACTCTTCGTGACGCCAAAGGGATCCCGAATAAGTTTAACTCAAAACTCTCATTTTCTTTCAAAGATTTAATCTTTATACATTAAAATGGTCTTGTGACATAATAGGTACCTTGATTGAGGTATTTCCACTCGAAGGTTCAATCTTTACTCATTAAAACACTCTTCGGGACGTCGATGGGATCCTGAATATGTTTAACTCAAAACTCTCATTTTCTTTCAAAGATTTAATCTTTATACATTAAAATGGTCTTGTGACATAATAGGTACCTTGATTGAGGCATTTCTATTCAAAGATTCAATTTTTACTCATTAAAACACTCTTCGGGACATCGAAGGGAACTTGAATAAGTTTAACTCAAAACTCTCATTTTCTTTCAAAGATTCAATCTTTATACGTTAAAATGGTTTAGTGACCTAATAGGTACCTTTATTGAGTTATTTTCATGTGAAGATTCAATCTTTACTCATTAAAAGACTCTTCGTGATTTCATGGGTAACTCGAATAAGTTTAGCTCAAAACTCTGATTTTCTTTCAAAGATTCAATCTTTATACACTAAAAAGGTCTGCTGACATATTAGGTACATTATTGAGGTATTTTCATTCAAAGACTCAACCCTTACTCATTAAAACACTCTTTTATACGTTAAAATGGTCTAGTGACATGATAGGTACCTTGATTGAGGTAATTTCATTCAAAGATTTAATCTTTACTTATTAAAACACTCTTCGTGACGTGAAAGGGATCTCGAATAAGTTTAACTCAAAACTCTCATTTTTTTTCAAAGATTTAATCTTTATATATTAAAATGGTCTAGTGACATAATAGGTACCTAGATTGATGTATTTCTATTCAAAGATTCAATCTTTACTCATTAAAACACTCTTTGGGACGTCGAAGGGAACTCGAATAAGTTTAACTCGGAACTCTCATTTTCTTTCGAAGATTCAGTCTTTGTAAATTAAAAAAGTTTAATGACATGATAGGTACCTTTACTGAGTTAGTTTTATTCAAAGATTCAATCTTTACTCTTCAAAACACTCTCCGTGACGTCAAAGGGATCTCGAATAAGTTTAACTCAAAACTTTTATTTCCTTTCAAAGATTTAATCCTTATACATTAAAATGGTCTAGTGACATAATAAGTACCTTGATTGAGGTATTTCCATTCAATGATTCAATCTTTACTCTTTAAAACACTCTTCGAGACGTCGAAGGGAACTCGAATAAGTTTAACGCAGAACTTTCATATTCTTTTAAAGATTCAATCTTTACACATTAAAAAGGTTAAGTGACACGATAGGTACCTCTATTCAGTTATTTTCATTCAAAGATTCAATCTTTACACTTTAAAACACTCTTCGTGACGTCAAAGAGATCTCGAATAAGTTTAACTCAAAACTCTCATTTTCTTTCAAAGATTTATTCTTTATACATTAAAATGGTCTAGTCACATAATAAGTACCTTGATTGAGGTATTTTCCATTCAATGATTCAATCTTTAGTAATTAAAACACTCTTCGGGACGTCGAAGGGAACTCGAATAAGTTTAACTCAGAACTTTCATTTTCTTCCAAAGATTCAATCTTTATACATTAAAAAGGTTTAGTGACATGATAGGAACCGTTATTCAGTAATTTTCATTCAAAGATTCAAACTTTAATCTTTAAAACACGTTTCGTGACTTCAAAGGGATCTCGAATAAGTTTAGCTCAAAACTCTCATTTTCTTTAAAAGATTCAATCTTTATACATCAAAATGGTCTTGTTACATAATAGGTACCTTGATTGCGGTATTTCCATTCAAAGATTTCATACTTACTCATTAAAACACTCTTCGGGATGTCGAAGGGAACTCGAATAAGTTTAACTCAAAACACTCATTTTCTTTCAAAGATTCAATCTCTGTGCATTAAAAAGGTTTAGTGACACGATAGGTACCTTTATTGAGTTATTTTCATTCACAGATTCAATCTTTACTCATTAAAACACTCTGTGTGACGTAAAAGTGATCTCGAATAAATTTAACTCAAAACTCTCATTTTCTTTCAAAGATTCAATCTTTATACATTAAAATTGTTTAGTGACATAATTGGTACCTTTATTGAGTTATTTTCATTCGAAGATTCAATCTTTACTCGTTAAAAGACTCATCGTGACTTCGTGGGTAACTCAAAACTGTTTAGCTCAAAACTCTGATTTTCTTTCAATGATTCAATCTTTATACTCTAGAAAGGTCTAGTGACATAATAGGTTTATTATTGAGGTATTCTCATTCAAAGATTAAATCTTTACTCATTAAAACACTCTTCGGGACGTAAAAGGGAACTTGAATAAGTTTAACTCAGAACTCTCATTTTCTTTCAGAGATTCAATCTTTATACGTTAAAATGGTCTAGTGACATAATAGATACCTTGATTGAGGTAATTTCATTCAAAGATTCGATCTTTACTCATTAAAGCACTCTTCGTGACGCCAAAGGGATCCCGAATAAGTTTAACTCAAAACTCTCATTTTCTTTCAAAGATTTAATCTTTATACATTAAAATGGTCTTGTGACATAATAGGTACCTTGATTGAGGTATTTCCACTCGAAGGTTCAATCTTTACTCATTAAAACACTCTTCGGGACGTCGATGGGATCCTGAATATGTTTAACTCAAAACTCTCATTTTCTTTCAAAGATTTAATCTTTATACATTAAAATGGTCTTGTGACATAATAGGTACCTTGATTGAGGCATTTCTATTCAAAGATTCAATTTTTACTCATTAAAACACTCTTCGGGACATCGAAGGGAACTTGAATAAGTTTAACTCAAAACTCTCATTTTCTTTCAAAGATTCAATCTTTATACGTTAAAATGGTTTAGTGACGTAATAGGTACCTTTATTGAGTTATTTTCATGTGAAGATTCAATCTTTACTCATTAAAAGACTCTTCGTGATTTCATGGGTAACTCGAATAAGTTTAGCTCAAAACTCTGATTTTCTTTCAAAGATTCAATCTTTATACACTAAAAAGGTCTGCTGACATATTAGGTACATTATTGAGGTATTTTCATTCAAAGACTCAACCCTTACTCATTAAAACACTCTTTTATACGTTAAAATGGTCTAGTGACATGATAGGTACCTTGATTGAGGTAATTTCATTCAAAGATTTAATCTTTACTTATTAAAACACTCTTCGTGACGTGAAAGGGATCTCGAATAAGTTTAACTCAAAACTCTCATTTTTTTTCAAAGATTTAATCTTTATATATTAAAATGGTCTAGTGACATAATAGGTACCTAGATTGATGTATTTCTATTCAAAGATTCAATCTTTACTCATTAAAACACTCTTTGGGACGTCGAAGGGAACTCGAATAAGTTTAACTCGGAACTCTCATTTTCTTTCGAAGATTCAATCTTTATAAATTAAAAAAGTTTAATGACATGATAGGTACCTTTATTGAGTTAGTTTCATTCAAAGATTCAATCTTTACTCTTCAAAACACTCTCCGTGACGTCAAAGGGATCTCGAATAAGTTTAACTCAAAACTTTTATTTCCTTTCAAAGATTTAATCCTTATACATTAAAATGGTCTAGTGACATAATAAGTACCTTGATTGAGGTATTTCCATTCAATGATTCAATCTTTACTCTTTAAAACACTCTTCGAGACGTCGAAGGGAACTCGAATAAGTTTAACGCAGAACTTTCATATTCTTTTAAAGATTCAATCTTTACACATTAAAAAGGTTAAGTGACACGATAGGTACCTCTATTCAGTTATTTTCATTCAAAGATTCAATCTTTACACTTTAAAACACTCTTCGTGACGTCAAAGAGATCTCGAATAAGTTTAACTCAAAACTCTCATTTTCTTTCAAAGATTTATTCTTTATACATTAAAATGGTCTAGTCACATAATAAGTACCTTGATTGAGGTATTTTCCATTCAATGATTCAATCTTTAGTAATTAAAACACTCTTCGGGACGTCGAAGGGAACTCGAATAAGTTTAACTCAGAACTTTCATTTTCTTCCAAAGATTCAATCTTTATACATTAAAAAGGTTTGGTGACATGATAGGAACCGTTATTCAGTAATTTTCATTCAAAGATTCAAACTTTAATCTTTAAAACACGTTTCGTGACTTCAAAGGGATCTCGAATAAGTTTAGCTCAAAACTCTCATTTTCTTTAAAAGATTCAATCTTTATACATCAAAATGGTCTTGTTACATAATACGTACCTTGATTGCGGTATTTCCATTCAAAGATTTCATACTTACTCATTAAAACACTCTTCGGGATGTCGAAGGGAACTCGAATAAGTTTAACTCAAAACACTCATTTTCTTTCAAAGATTCATTCTCTGTGCATTAAAAAGGTTTAGTGACACGATAGGTACCTTTATTGAGTTATTTTCATTCACAGATTCAATCTTTACTCATTAAAACACTCTGTGTGACGTAAAAGTGATCTCGAATAAATTTAACTCAAAACTCTCATTTTCTTTCGAAGATTCAATCTTTATACATTAAAATTGTTTAGTGACATAATTGGTACCTTTACTGAGTTATTTTCATTCGAAGATTCAATCTTTACTCGTTAAAAGACTCATCGTGACTTCGTGGCTAACTCAAAACTGTTTAGCTCAAAACTCTGATTTTCTTTCAATGATTCAATCTTTATACTCTAGAAAGGTCTAGTGACATAATAGGTTTATTATTGAGGTATTCTCATTCAAAGATTAAATCTTTACTCATTAAAACACTCTTCGGGACGTAAAAGGGAACTTGAATAAGTTTAACTCAGAACTCTCATTTTCTTTCAGAGATTCAATCTTTATACGTTAAAATGGTCTAGTGACATAATAGATACCTTGATTGAGGTAATTTCATTCAAAGATTCGATCTTTACTCATTAAAGCACTCTTCGTGACGCCAAAGGGATCCCGAATAAGTTTAACTCAAAACTCTCATTTTCTTTCAAAGATTTAATCTTTATACATTAAAATGGTCTTGTGACATAATAGGTACCTTGATTGAGGTATTTCCACTCGAAGGTTCAATCTTTACTCATTAAAACACTCTTCGGGACGTCGATGGGATCCTGAATATGTTTAACTCAAAACTCTCATTTTCTTTCAAAGATTTAATCTTTATACATTAAAATGGTCTTGTGACATAATAGGTACCTTGATTGAGGCATTTCTATTCAAAGATTCAATTTTTACTCATTAAAACACTCTTCGGGACATCGAAGGGAACTTGAATAAGTTTAACTCAAAACTCTCATTTTCTTTCAAAGATTCAATCTTTATACGTTAAAATGGTTTAGTGACCTAATAGGTACCTTTATTGAGTTATTTTCATGTGAAGATTCAATCTTTACTCATTAAAAGACTCTTCGTGATTTCATGGGTAACTCGAATAAGTTTAGCTCAAAACTCTGATTTTCTTTCAAAGATTCAATCTTTATACACTAAAAAGGTCTACTGACATATTAGGTACATTATTGAGGTATTTTCATTCAAAGACTCAACCCTTACTCATTAAAACACTCTTTTATACGTTAAAATGGTCTAGTGACATGATAGGTACCTTGATTGAGGTAATTTCATTCAAAGATTTAATCTTTACTTATTAAAACACTCTTCGTGACGTGAAAGGGATCTCGAATAAGTTTAACTCAAAACTCTCATTTTTTTTCAAAGATTTAATCTTTATATATTAAAATGGTCTAGTGACATAATAGGTACCTAGATTGATGTATTTCTATTCAAAGATTCAATCTTTACTCATTAAAACACTCTTTGGGACGTCGAAGGGAACTCGAATAAGTTTAACTCGGAACTCTCATTTTCTTTCGAAGATTCAATCTTTATAAATTAAAAAAGTTTAATGACATGATAGGTACCTTTATTGAGTTAGTTTCATTCAAAGATTCAATCTTTACTCTTCAAAACACTCTCCGTGACGTCAAAGGGATCTCGAATAAGTTTAACTCAAAACTTTTATTTCCTTTCAAAGATTTAATCCTTATACATTAAAATGGTCTAGTGACATAATAAGTACCTTGATTGAGGTATTTCCATTCAATGATTCAATCTTTACTCTTTAAAACACTCTTCGAGACGTCGAAGGGAACTCGAATAAGTTTAACGCAGAACTTTCATATTCTTTTAAAGATTCAATCTTTACACATTAAAAAGGTTAAGTGACACGATAGGTACCTCTATTCAGTTATTTTCATTCAAAGATTCAATCTTTACACTTTAAAACACTCTTCGTGACGTCAAAGAGATCTCGAATAAGTTTAACTCAAAACTCTCATTTTCTTTCAAAGATTTATTCTTTATACATTAAAATGGTCTAGTCACATAATAAGTACCTTGATTGAGGTATTTTCCATTCAATGATTCAATCTTTAGTAATTAAAACACTCTTCGGGACGTCGAAGGGAACTCGAATAAGTTTAACTCAGAACTTTCATTTTCTTCCAAAGATTCAATCTTTATACATTAAAAAGGTTTGGTGACATGATAGGAACCGTTATTCAGTAATTTTCATTCAAAGATTCAAACTTTAATCTTTAAAACACGTTTCGTGACTTCAAAGGGATCTCGAATAAGTTTAGCTCAAAACTCTCATTTTCTTTAAAAGATTCAATCTTTATACATCAAAATGGTCTTGTTACATAATAGGTACCTTGATTGCGGTATTTCCATTCAAAGATTTCATACTTACTCATTAAAACACTCTTCGGGATGTCGAAGGGAACTCGAATAAGTTTAACTCAAAACACTCATTTTCTTTCAAAGATTCAATCTCTGTGCATTAAAAAGGTTTAGTGACACGATAGGTACCTTTATTGAGTTATTTTCATTCACAGATTCAATCTTTACTCATTAAAACACTCTGTGTGACGTAAAAGTGATCTCGAATAAATTTAACTCAAAACTCTCATTTTCTTTCAAAGATTCAATCTTTATACATTAAAATTGTTTAGTGACATAATTGGTACCTTTATTGAGTTATTTTCATTCGAAGATTCAATCTTTACTCGTTAAAAGACTCATCGTGACTTCGTGGGTAACTCAAAACTGTTTAGCTCAAAACTCTGATTTTCTTTCAATGATTCAATCTTTATACTCTAGAAAGGTCTAGTGACATAATAGGTTTATTATTGAGGTATTCTCATTCAAAGATTAAATCTTTACTCATTAAAACACTCTTCGGGACGTAAAAGGGAACTTGAATAAGTTTAACTCAGAACTCTCATTTTCTTTCAGAGATTCAATCTTTATACGTTAAAATGGTCTAGTGACATAATAGATACCTTGATTGAGGTAATTTCATTCAAAGATTCGATCTTTACTCATTAAAGCACTCTTCGTGACGCCAAAGGGATCCCGAATAAGTTTAACTCAAAACTCTCATTTTCTTTCAAAGATTTAATCTTTATACATTAAAATGGTCTTGTGACATAATAGGTACCTTGATTGAGGTATTTCCACTCGAAGGTTCAATCTTTACTCATTAAAACACTCTTCGGGACGTCGATGGGATCCTGAATATGTTTAACTCAAAACTCTCATTTTCTTTCAAAGATTTAATCTTTATACATTAAAATGGTCTTGTGACATAATAGGTACCTTGATTGAGGCATTTCTATTCAAAGATTCAATTTTTACTCATTAAAACACTCTTCGGGACATCGAAGGGAACTTGAATAAGTTTAACTCAAAACTCTCATTTTCTTTCAAAGATTCAATCTTTATACGTTAAAATGGTTTAGTGACCTAATAGGTACCTTTATTGAGTTATTTTCATGTGAAGATTCAATCTTTACTCATTAAAAGACTCTTCGTGATTTCATGGGTAACTCGAATAAGTTTAGCTCAAAACTCTGACTTTCTTTCAAAGATTCAATCTTTATACACTAAAAAGGTCTACTGACATATTAGGTACATTATTGAGGTATTTTCATTCAAAGACTCAACCCTTACTCATTAAAACACTCTTTTATACGTTAAAATGGTCTAGTGACATGATAGGTACCTTGATTGAGGTAATTTCATTCAAAGATTTAATCTTTACTTATTAAAACACTCTTCGTGACGTGAAAGGGATCTCGAATAAGTTTAACTCAAAACTCTCATTTTTTTTCAAAGATTTAATCTTTATATATTAAAATGGTCTAGTGACATAATAGGTACCTAGATTGATGTATTTCTATTCAAAGATTCAATCTTTACTCATTAAAACACTCTTTGGGACGTCGAAGGGAACTCGAATAAGTTTAACTCGGAACTCTCATTTTCTTTCGAAGATTCAATCTTTATAAATTAAAAAAGTTTAATGACATGATAGGTACCTTTATTGAGTTAGTTTCATTCAAAGATTCAATCTTTACTCTTCAAAACACTCTCCGTGACGTCAAAGGGATCTCGAATAAGTTTAACTCAAAACTTTTATTTCCTTTCAAAGATTTAATCCTTATACATTAAAAAGGTCTAGTGACATAATAAGTACCTTGATTGAGGTATTTCCATTCAATGATTCAATCTTTACTCTTTAAAACACTCTTCGAGACGTCGAAGGGAACTCGAATAAGTTTAACGCAGAACTTTCATATTCTTTTAAAGATTCAATCTTTACACATTAAAAAGGTTAAGTGACACGATAGGTACCTCTATTCAGTTATTTTCATTCAAAGATTCAATCTTTACACTTTAAAACACTCTTCGTGACGTCAAAGAGATCTCGAATAAGTTTAACTCAAAACTCTCATTTTCTTTCAAAGATTTATTCTTTATACATTAAAATGGTCTAGTCACATAATAAGTACCTTGATTGAGGTATTTTCCATTCAATGATTCAATCTTTAGTAATTAAAACACTCTTCGGGACGTCGAAGGGAACTCGAATAAGTTTAACTCAGAACTTTCATTTTCTTCCAAAGATTCAATCTTTATACATTAAAAAGGTTTAGTGACATGATAGGAACCGTTATTCAGTAATTTTCATTCAAAGATTCAAACTTTAATCTTTAAAACACGTTTCGTGACTTCAAAGGGATCTCGAATAAGTTTAGCTCAAAACTCTCATTTTCTTTAAAAGATTCAATCTTTATACATCAAAATGGTCTTGTTACATAATAGGTACCTTGATTGCGGTATTTCCATTCAAAGATTTCATACTTACTCATTAAAACACTCTTCGGGATGTCGAAGGGAACTCGAATAAGTTTAACTCAAAACACTCATTTTCTTTCAAAGATTCAATCTCTGTGCATTAAAAAGGTTTAGTGACACGATAGGTACCTTTATTGAGTTATTTTCATTCACAGATTCAATCTTTACTCATTAAAACACTCTGTGTGACGTAAAAGTGATCTCGAATAAATTTAACTCAAAACTCTCATTTTCTTTCAAAGATTCAATCTTTATACATTAAAATTGTTTAGTGACATAATTGGTACCTTTATTGAGTTATTTTCATTCGAAGATTCAATCTTTACTCGTTAAAAGACTCATCGTGACTTCGTGGGTAACTCAAAACTGTTTAGCTCAAAACTCTGATTTTCTTTCAATGATTCAATCTTTATACTCTAGAAAGGTCTAGTGACATAATAGGTTTATTATTGAGGTATTCTCATTCAAAGATTAAATCTTTACTCATTAAAACACTCTTCGGGACGTAAAAGGGAACTTGAATAAGTTTAACTCAGAACTCTCATTTTCTTTCAGAGATTCAATCTTTATACGTTAAAATGGTCTAGTGACATAATAGATACCTTGATTGAGGTAATTTCATTCAAAGATTCGATCTTTACTCATTAAAGCACTCTTCGTGACGCCAAAGGGATCCCGAATAAGTTTAACTCAAAACTCTCATTTTCTTTCAAAGATTTAATCTTTATACATTAAAATGGTCTTGTGACATAATAGGTACCTTGATTGAGGTATTTCCACTCGAAGGTTCAATCTTTACTCATTAAAACACTCTTCGGGACGTCGATGGGATCCTGAATATGTTTAACTCAAAACTCTCATTTTCTTTCAAAGATTTAATCTTTATACATTAAAATGGTCTTGTGACATAATAGGTACCTTGATTGAGGCATTTCTATTCAAAGATTCAATTTTTACTCATTAAAACACTCTTCGGGACATCGAAGGGAACTTGAATAAGTTTAACTCAAAACTCTCATTTTCTTTCAAAGATTCAATCTTTATACGTTAAAATGGTTTAGTGACCTAATAGGTACCTTTATTGAGTTATTTTCATGTGAAGATTCAATCTTTACTCATTAAAAGACTCTTCGTGATTTCATGGGTAACTCGAATAAGTTTAGCTCAAAACTCTGATTTTCTTTCAAAGATTCAATCTTTATACACTAAAAAGGTCTACTGACATATTAGGTACATTATTGAGGTATTTTCATTCAAAGACTCAACCCTTACTCATTAAAACACTCTTTTATACGTTAAAATGGTCTAGTGACATGATAGGTACCTTGATTGAGGTAATTTCATTCAAAGATTTAATCTTTACTTATTAAAACACTCTTCGTGACGTGAAAGGGATCTCGAATAAGTTTAACTCAAAACTCTCATTTTTTTTCAAAGATTTAATCTTTATATATTAAAATGGTCTAGTGACATAATAGGTACCTAGATTGATGTATTTCTATTCAAAGATTCAATCTTTACTCATTAAAACACTCTTTGGGACGTCGAAGGGAACTCGAATAAGTTTAACTCGGAACTCTCATTTTCTTTCGAAGATTCAATCTTTATAAATTAAAAAAGTTTAATGACATGATAGGTACCTTTATTGAGTTAGTTTCATTCAAAGATTCAATCTTTACTCTTCAAAACACTCTCCGTGACGTCAAAGGGATCTCGAATAAGTTTAACTCAAAACTTTTATTTCCTTTCAAAGATTTAATCCTTATACATTAAAAAGGTCTAGTGACATAATAAGTACCTTGATTGAGGTATTTCCATTCAATGATTCAATCTTTACTCTTTAAAACACTCTTCGAGACGTCGAAGGGAACTCGAATAAGTTTAACGCAGAACTTTCATATTCTTTTAAAGATTCAATCTTTACACATTAAAAAGGTTAAGTGACACGATAGGTACCTCTATTCAGTTATTTTCATTCAAAGATTCAATCTTTACACTTTAAAACACTCTTCGTGACGTCAAAGAGATCTCGAATAAGTTTAACTCAAAACTCTCATTTTCTTTCAAAGATTTATTCTTTATACATTAAAATGGTCTAGTCACATAATAAGTACCTTGATTGAGGTATTTTCCATTCAATGATTCAATCTTTAGTAATTAAAACACTCTTCGGGACGTCGAAGGGAACTCGAATAAGTTTAACTCAGAACTTTCATTTTCTTCCAAAGATTCAATCTTTATACATTAAAAAGGTTTAGTGACATGATAGGAACCGTTATTCAGTAATTTTCATTCAAAGATTCAAACTTTAATCTTTAAAACACGTTTCGTGACTTCAAAGGGATCTCGAATAAGTTTAGCTCAAAACTCTCATTTTCTTTAAAAGATTCAATCTTTATACATCAAAATGGTCTTGTTACATAATAGGTACCTTGATTGCGGTATTTCCATTCAAAGATTTCATACTTACTCATTAAAACACTCTTCGGGATGTCGAAGGGAACTCGAATAAGTTTAACTCAAAACACTCATTTTCTTTCAAAGATTCAATCTCTGTGCATTAAAAAGGTTTAGTGACACGATAGGTACCTTTATTGAGTTATTTTCATTCACAGATTCAATCTTTACTCATTAAAACACTCTGTGTGACGTAAAAGTGATCTCGAATAAATTTAACTCAAAACTCTCATTTTCTTTCAAAGATTCAATCTTTATACATTAAAATTGTTTAGTGACATAATTGGTACCTTTATTGAGTTATTTTCATTCGAAGATTCAATCTTTACTCGTTAAAAGACTCATCGTGACTTCGTGGGTAACTCAAAACTGTTTAGCTCAAAACTCTGATTTTCTTTCAATGATTCAATCTTTATACTCTAGAAAGGTCTAGTGACATAATAGGTTTATTATTGAGGTATTCTCATTCAAAGATTAAATCTTTACTCATTAAAACACTCTTCGGGACGTAAAAGGGAACTTGAATAAGTTTAACTCAGAACTCTCATTTTCTTTCAGAGATTCAATCTTTATACGTTAAAATGGTCTAGTGACATAATAGATACCTTGATTGAGGTAATTTCATTCAAAGATTCGATCTTTACTCATTAAAGCACTCTTCGTGACGCCAAAGGGATCCCGAATAAGTTTAACTCAAAACTCTCATTTTCTTTCAAAGATTTAATCTTTATACATTAAAATGGTCTTGTGACATAATAGGTACCTTGATTGAGGTATTTCCACTCGAAGGTTCAATCTTTACTCATTAAAACACTCTTCGGGACGTCGATGGGATCCTGAATATGTTTAACTCAAAACTCTCATTTTCTTTCAAAGATTTAATCTTTATACATTAAAATGGTCTTGTGACATAATAGGTACCTTGATTGAGGCATTTCTATTCAAAGATTCAATTTTTACTCATTAAAACACTCTTCGGGACATCGAAGGGAACTTGAATAAGTTTAACTCAAAACTCTCATTTTCTTTCAAAGATTCAATCTTTATACGTTAAAATGGTTTAGGGACCTAATAGGTACCTTTATTGAGTTATTTTCATGTGAAGATTCAATCTTTACTCATTAAAAGACTCTTCGTGATTTCATGGGTAACTCGAATAAGTTTAGCTCAAAACTCTGATTTTCTTTCAAAGATTCAATCTTTATACACTAAAAAGGTCTACTGACATATTAGGTACATTATTGAGGTATTTTCATTCAAAGACTCAACCCTTACTCATTAAAACACTCTTTTATACGTTAAAATGGTCTAGTGACATGATAGGTACCTTGATTGAGGTAATTTCATTCAAAGATTTAATCTTTACTTATTAAAACACTCTTCGTGACGTGAAAGGGATCTCGAATAAGTTTAACTCAAAACTCTCATTTTTTTTCAAAGATTTAATCTTTATATATTAAAATGGTCTAGTGACATAATAGGTACCTAGATTGATGTATTTCTATTCAAAGATTCAATCTTTACTCATTAAAACACTCTTTGGGACGTCGAAGGGAACTCGAATAAGTTTAACTCGGAACTCTCATTTTCTTTCGAAGATTCAATCTTTATAAATTAAAAAAGTTTAATGACATGATAGGTACCTTTATTGAGTTAGTTTCATTCAAAGATTCAATCTTTACTCTTCAAAACACTCTCCGTGACGTCAAAGGGATCTCGAATAAGTTTAACTCAAAACTTTTATTTCCTTTCAAAGATTTAATCCTTATACATTAAAAAGGTCTAGTGACATAATAAGTACCTTGATTGAGGTATTTCCATTCAATGATTCAATCTTTACTCTTTAAAACACTCTTCGAGACGTCGAAGGGAACTCGAATAAGTTTAACGCAGAACTTTCATATTCTTTTAAAGATTCAATCTTTACACATTAAAAAGGTTAAGTGACACGATAGGTACCTCTATTCAGTTATTTTCATTCAAAGATTCAATCTTTACACTTTAAAACACTCTTCGTGACGTCAAAGAGATCTCGAATAAGTTTAACTCAAAACTCTCATTTTCTTTCAAAGATTTATTCTTTATACATTAAAATGGTCTAGTCACATAATAAGTACCTTGATTGAGGTATTTTCCATTCAATGATTCAATCTTTAATAATTAAAACACTCTTCGGGACGTCGAAGGGAACTCGAATAAGTTTAACTCAGAACTTTCATTTTCTTCCAAAGATTCAATCTTTATACATTAAAAAGGTTTAGTGACATGATAGGAACCGTTATTCAGTAATTTTCATTCAAAGATTCAAACTTTAATCTTTAAAACACGTTTCGTGACTTCAAAGGGATCTCGAATAAGTTTAGCTCAAAACTCTCATTTTCTTTAAAAGATTCAATCTTTATACATCAAAATGGTCTTGTTACATAATAGGTACCTTGATTGCGGTATTTCCATTCAAAGATTTCATACTTACTCATTAAAACACTCTTCGGGATGTCGAAGGGAACTCGAATAAGTTTAACTCAAAACACTCATTTTCTTTCAAAGATTCATTCTCTGTGCATTAAAAAGGTTTAGTGACACGATAGGTACCTTTATTGAGTTATTTTCATTCACAGATTCAATCTTTACTCATTAAAACACTCTGTGTGACGTAAAAGTGATCTCGAATAAATTTAACTCAAAACTCTCATTTTCTTTCAAAGATTCAATCTTTATACATTAAAATTGTTTAGTGACATAATTGGTACCTTTATTGAGTTATTTTCATTCGAAGATTCAATCTTTACTCGTTAAAAGACTCATCGTGACTTCGTGGGTAACTCAAAACTGTTTAGCTCAAAACTCTGATTTTCTTTCAATGATTCAATCTTTATACTCTAGAAAGGTCTAGTGACATAATAGGTTTATTATTGAGGTATTCTCATTCAAAGATTAAATCTTTACTCATTAAAACACTCTTCGGGACGTAAAAGGGAACTTGAATAAGTTTAACTCAGAACTCTCATTTTCTTTCAGAGATTCAATCTTTATACGTTAAAATGGTCTAGTGACATAATAGATACCTTGATTGAGGTAATTTCATTCAAAGATTCGATCTTTACTCATTAAAGCACTCTTCGTGACGCCAAAGGGATCCCGAATAAGTTTAACTCAAAACTCTCATTTTCTTTCAAAGATTTAATCTTTATACATTAAAATGGTCTTGTGACATAATAGGTACCTTGATTGAGGTATTTCCACTCGAAGGTTCAATCTTTACTCATTAAAACACTCTTCGGGACGTCGATGGGATCCTGAATATGTTTAACTCAAAACTCTCATTTTCTTTCAAAGATTTAATCTTTATACATTAAAATGGTCTTGTGACATAATAGGTACCTTGATTGAGGCATTTCTATTCAAAGATTCAATTTTTACTCATTAAAACACTCTTCGGGACATCGAAGGGAACTTGAATAAGTTTAACTCAAAACTCTCATTTTCTTTCAAAGATTCAATCTTTATACGTTAAAATGGTTTAGTGACGTAATAGGTACCTTTATTGAGTTATTTTCATGTGAAGATTCAATCTTTACTCATTAAAAGACTCTTCGTGATTTCATGGGTAACTCGAATAAGTTTAGCTCAAAACTCTGATTTTCTTTCAAAGATTCAATCTTTATACACTAAAAAGGTCTGCTGACATATTAGGTACATTATTGAGGTATTTTCATTCAAAGACTCAACCCTTACTCATTAAAACACTCTTTTATACGTTAAAATGGTCTAGTGACATGATAGGTACCTTGATTGAGGTAATTTCATTCAAAGATTTAATCTTTACTTATTAAAACACTCTTCGTGACGTGAAAGGGATCTCGAATAAGTTTAACTCAAAACTCTCATTTTTTTTCAAAGATTTAATCTTTATATATTAAAATGGTCTAGTGACATAATAGGTACCTAGATTGATGTATTTCTATTCAAAGATTCAATCTTTACTCATTAAAACACTCTTTGGGACGTCGAAGGGAACTCGAATAAGTTTAACTCGGAACTCTCATTTTCTTTCGAAGATTCAATCTTTATAAATTAAAAAAGTTTAATGACATGATAGGTACCTTTATTGAGTTAGTTTCATTCAAAGATTCAATCTTTACTCTTCAAAACACTCTCCGTGACGTCAAAGGGATCTCGAATAAGTTTAACTCAAAACTTTTATTTCCTTTCAAAGATTTAATCCTTATACATTAAAATGGTCTAGTGACATAATAAGTACCTTGATTGAGGTATTTCCATTCAATGATTCAATCTTTACTCTTTAAAACACTCTTCGAGACGTCGAAGGGAACTCGAATAAGTTTAACGCAGAACTTTCATATTCTTTTAAAGATTCAATCTTTACACATTAAAAAGGTTAAGTGACACGATAGGTACCTCTATTCAGTTATTTTCATTCAAAGATTCAATCTTTACACTTTAAAACACTCTTCGTGACGTCAAAGAGATCTCGAATAAGTTTAACTCAAAACTCTCATTTTCTTTCAAAGATTTATTCTTTATACATTAAAATGGTCTAGTCACATAATAAGTACCTTGATTGAGGTATTTTCCATTCAATGATTCAATCTTTAGTAATTAAAACACTCTTCGGGACGTCGAAGGGAACTCGAATAAGTTTAACTCAGAACTTTCATTTTCTTCCAAAGATTCAATCTTTATACATTAAAAAGGTTTAGTGACATGATAGGAACCGTTATTCAGTAATTTTCATTCAAAGATTCAAACTTTAATCTTTAAAACACGTTTCGTGACTTCAAAGGGATCTCGAATAAGTTTAGCTCAAAACTCTCATTTTCTTTAAAAGATTCAATCTTTATACATCAAAATGGTCTTGTTACATAATAGGTACCTTGATTGCGGTATTTCCATTCAAAGATTTCATACTTACTCATTAAAACACTCTTCGGGATGTCGAAGGGAACTCGAATAAGTTTAACTCAAAACACTCATTTTCTTTCAAAGATTCAATCTCTGTGCATTAAAAAGGTTTAGTGACACGATAGGTACCTTTATTGAGTTATTTTCATTCACAGATTCAATCTTTACTCATTAAAACACTCTGTGTGACGTAAAAGTGATCTCGAATAAATTTAACTCAAAACTCTCATTTTCTTTCAAAGATTCAATCTTTATACATTAAAATTGTTTAGTGACATAATTGGTACCTTTATTGAGTTATTTTCATTCGAAGATTCAATCTTTACTCGTTAAAAGACTCATCGTGACTTCGTGGGTAACTCAAAACTGTTTAGCTCAAAACTCTGATTTTCTTTCAATGATTCAATCTTTATACTCTAGAAAGGTCTAGTGACATAATAGGTTTATTATTGAGGTATTCTCATTCAAAGATTAAATCTTTACTCATTAAAACACTCTTCGGGACGTAAAAGGGAACTTGAATAAGTTTAACTCAGAACTCTCATTTTCTTTCAGAGATTCAATCTTTATACGTTAAAATGGTCTAGTGACATAATAGATACCTTGATTGAGGTAATTTCATTCAAAGATTCGATCTTTACTCATTAAAGCACTCTTCGTGACGCCAAAGGGATCCCGAATAAGTTTAACTCAAAACTCTCATTTTCTTTCAAAGATTTAATCTTTATACATTAAAATGGTCTTGTGACATAATAGGTACCTTGATTGAGGTATTTCCACTCGAAGGTTCAATCTTTACTCATTAAAACACTCTTCGGGACGTCGATGGGATCCTGAATATGTTTAACTCAAAACTCTCATTTTCTTTCAAAGATTTAATCTTTATACATTAAAATGGTCTTGTGACATAATAGGTACCTTGATTGAGGCATTTCTATTCAAAGATTCAATTTTTACTCATTAAAACACTCTTCGGGACATCGAAGGGAACTTGAATAAGTTTAACTCAAAACTCTCATTTTCTTTCAAAGATTCAATCTTTATACATTAAAATGGTTTAGTGACGTAATAGGTACCTTTATTGAGTTATTTTCATGTGAAGATTCAATCTTTACTCATTAAAAGACTCTTCGTGATTTCATGGGTAACTCGAATAAGTTTAGCTCAAAACTCTGATTTTCTTTCAAAGATTCAATCTTTATACACTAAAAAGGTCTGCTGACATATTAGGTACATTATTGAGGTATTTTCATTCAAAGACTCAACCCTTACTCATTAAAACACTCTTTTATACGTTAAAATGGTCTAGTGACATGATAGGTACCTTGATTGAGGTAATTTCATTCAAAGATTTAATCTTTACTTATTAAAACACTCTTCGTGACGTGAAAGGGATCTCGAATAAGTTTAACTCAAAACTCTCATTTTTTTTCAAAGATTTAATCTTTATATATTAAAATGGTCTAGTGACATAATAGGTACCTAGATTGATGTATTTCTATTCAAAGATTCAATCTTTACTCATTAAAACACTCTTTGGGACGTCGAAGGGAACTCGAATAAGTTTAACTCGGAACTCTCATTTTCTTTCGAAGATTCAATCTTTATAAATTAAAAAAGTTTAATGACATGATAGGTACCTTTATTGAGTTAGTTTCATTCAAAGATTCAATCTTTACTCTTCAAAACACTCTCCGTGACGTCAAAGGGATCTCGAATAAGTTTAACTCAAAACTTTTATTTCCTTTCAAAGATTTAATCCTTATACATTAAAATGGTCTAGTGACATAATAAGTACCTTGATTGAGGTATTTCCATTCAATGATTCAATCTTTACTCTTTAAAACACTCTTCGAGACGTCGAAGGGAACTCGAATAAGTTTAACGCAGAACTTTCATATTCTTTTAAAGATTCAATCTTTACACATTAAAAAGGTTAAGTGACACGATAGGTACCTCTATTCAGTTATTTTCATTCAAAGATTCAATCTTTACACTTTAAAACACTCTTCGTGACGTCAAAGAGATCTCGAATAAGTTTAACTCAAAACTCTCATTTTCTTTCAAAGATTTATTCTTTATACATTAAAATGGTCTAGTCACATAATAAGTACCTTGATTGAGGTATTTTCCATTCAATGATTCAATCTTTAGTAATTAAAACACTCTTCGGGACGTCGAAGGGAACTCGAATAAGTTTAACTCAGAACTTTCATTTTCTTCCAAAGATTCAATCTTTATACATTAAAAAGGTTTAGTGACATGATAGGAACCGTTATTCAGTAATTTTCATTCAAAGATTCAAACTTTAATCTTTAAAACACGTTTCGTGACTTCAAAGGGATCTCGAATAAGTTTAGCTCAAAACTCTCATTTTCTTTAAAAGATTCAATCTTTATACATCAAAATGGTCTTGTTACATAATAGGTACCTTGATTGCGGTATTTCCATTCAAAGATTTCATACTTACTCATTAAAACACTCTTCGGGATGTCGAAGGGAACTCGAATAAGTTTAACTCAAAACACTCATTTTCTTTCAAAGATTCAATCTCTGTGCATTAAAAAGGTTTAGTGACACGATAGGTACCTTTATTGAGTTATTTTCATTCACAGATTCAATCTTTACTCATTAAAACACTCTGTGTGACGTAAAAGTGATCTCGAATAAATTTAACTCAAAACTCTCATTTTCTTTCAAAGATTCAATCTTTATACATTAAAATTGTTTAGTGACATAATTGGTACCTTTATTGAGTTATTTTCATTCGAAGATTCAATCTTTACTCGTTAAAAGACTCATCGTGACTTCGTGGGTAACTCAAAACTGTTTAGCTCAAAACTCTGATTTTCTTTCAATGATTCAATCTTTATACTCTAGAAAGGTCTAGTGACATAATAGGTTTATTATTGAGGTATTCTCATTCAAAGATTAAATCTTTACTCATTAAAACACTCTTCGGGACGTAAAAGGGAACTTGAATAAGTTTAACTCAGAACTCTCATTTTCTTTCAGAGATTCAATCTTTATACGTTAAAATGGTCTAGTGACATAATAGATACCTTGATTGAGGTAATTTCATTCAAAGATTCGATCTTTACTCATTAAAGCACTCTTCGTGACGCCAAAGGGATCCCGAATAAGTTTAACTCAAAACTCTCATTTTCTTTCAAAGATTTAATCTTTATACATTAAAATGGTCTTGTGACATAATAGGTACCTTGATTGAGGTATTTCCACTCGAAGGTTCAATCTTTACTCATTAAAACACTCTTCGGGACGTCGATGGGATCCTGAATATGTTTAACTCAAAACTCTCATTTTCTTTCAAAGATTTAATCTTTATACATTAAAATGGTCTTGTGACATAATAGGTACCTTGATTGAGGCATTTCTATTCAAAGATTCAATTTTTACTCATTAAAACACTCTTCGGGACATCGAAGGGAACTTGAATAAGTTTAACTCAAAACTCTCATTTTCTTTCAAAGATTCAATCTTTATACGTTAAAATGGTTTAGTGACGTAATAGGTACCTTTATTGAGTTATTTTCATGTGAAGATTCAATCTTTACTCATTAAAAGACTCTTCGTGATTTCATGGGTAACTCGAATAAGTTTAGCTCAAAACTCTGATTTTCTTTCAAAGATTCAATCTTTATACACTAAAAAGGTCTGCTGACATATTAGGTACATTATTGAGGTATTTTCATTCAAAGACTCAACCCTTACTCATTAAAACACTCTTTTATACGTTAAAATGGTCTAGTGACATGATAGGTACCTTGATTGAGGTAATTTCATTCAAAGATTTAATCTTTACTTATTAAAACACTCTTCGTGACGTGAAAGGGATCTCGAATAAGTTTAACTCAAAACTCTCATTTTTTTTCAAAGATTTAATCTTTATATATTAAAATGGTCTAGTGACATAATAGGTACCTAGATTGATGTATTTCTATTCAAAGATTCAATCTTTACTCATTAAAACACTCTTTGGGACGTCGAAGGGAACTCGAATAAGTTTAACTCGGAACTCTCATTTTCTTTCGAAGATTCAATCTTTATAAATTAAAAAAGTTTAATGACATGATAGGTACCTTTATTGAGTTAGTTTCATTCAAAGATTCAATCTTTACTCTTCAAAACACTCTCCGTGACGTCAAAGGGATCTCGAATAAGTTTAACTCAAAACTTTTATTTCCTTTCAAAGATTTAATCCTTATACATTAAAATGGTCTAGTGACATAATAAGTACCTTGATTGAGGTATTTCCATTCAATGATTCAATCTTTACTCTTTAAAACACTCTTCGAGACGTCGAAGGGAACTCGAATAAGTTTAACGCAGAACTTTCATATTCTTTTAAAGATTCAATCTTTACACATTAAAAAGGTTAAGTGACACGATAGGTACCTCTATTCAGTTATTTTCATTCAAAGATTCAATCTTTACACTTTAAAACACTCTTCGTGACGTCAAAGAGATCTCGAATAAGTTTAACTCAAAACTCTCATTTTCTTTCAAAGATTTATTCTTTATACATTAAAATGGTCTAGTCACATAATAAGTACCTTGATTGAGGTATTTTCCATTCAATGATTCAATCTTTAGTAATTAAAACACTCTTCGGGACGTCGAAGGGAACTCGAATAAGTTTAACTCAGAACTTTCATTTTCTTCCAAAGATTCAATCTTTATACATTAAAAAGGTTTAGTGACATGATAGGAACCGTTATTCAGTAATTTTCATTCAAAGATTCAAACTTTAATCTTTAAAACACGTTTCGTGACTTCAAAGGGATCTCGAATAAGTTTAGCTCAAAACTCTCATTTTCTTTAAAAGATTCAATCTTTATACATCAAAATGGTCTTGTTACATAATAGGTACCTTGATTGCGGTATTTCCATTCAAAGATTTCATACTTACTCATTAAAACACTCTTCGGGATGTCGAAGGGAACTCGAATAAGTTTAACTCAAAACACTCATTTTCTTTCAAAGATTCAATCTCTGTGCATTAAAAAGGTTTAGTGACACGATAGGTACCTTTATTGAGTTATTTTCATTCACAGATTCAATCTTTACTCATTAAAACACTCTGTGTGACGTAAAAGTGATCTCGAATAAATTTAACTCAAAACTCTCATTTTCTTTCAAAGATTCAATCTTTATACATTAAAATTGTTTAGTGACATAATTGGTACCTTTATTGAGTTATTTTCATTCGAAGATTCAATCTTTACTCGTTAAAAGACTCATCGTGACTTCGTGGGTAACTCAAAACTGTTTAGCTCAAAACTCTGATTTTCTTTCAATGATTCAATCTTTATACTCTAGAAAGGTCTAGTGACATAATAGGTTTATTATTGAGGTATTCTCATTCAAAGATTAAATCTTTACTCATTAAAACACTCTTCGGGACGTAAAAGGGAACTTGAATAAGTTTAACTCAGAACTCTCATTTTCTTTCAGAGATTCAATCTTTATACGTTAAAATGGTCTAGTGACATAATAGATACCTTGATTGAGGTAATTTCATTCAAAGATTCGATCTTTACTCATTAAAGCACTCTTCGTGACGCCAAAGGGATCCCGAATAAGTTTAACTCAAAACTCTCATTTTCTTTCAAAGATTTAATCTTTATACATTAAAATGGTCTTGTGACATAATAGGTACCTTGATTGAGGTATTTCCACTCGAAGGTTCAATCTTTACTCATTAAAACACTCTTCGGGACGTCGATGGGATCCTGAATATGTTTAACTCAAAACTCTCATTTTCTTTCAAAGATTTAATCTTTATACATTAAAATGGTCTTGTGACATAATAGGTACCTTGATTGAGGCATTTCTATTCAAAGATTCAATTTTTACTCATTAAAACACTCTTCGGGACATCGAAGGGAACTTGAATAAGTTTAACTCAAAACTCTCATTTTCTTTCAAAGATTCAATCTTTATACGTTAAAATGGTTTAGTGACGTAATAGGTACCTTTATTGAGTTATTTTCATGTGAAGATTCAATCTTTACTCATTAAAAGACTCTTCGTGATTTCATGGGTAACTCGAATAAGTTTAGCTCAAAACTCTGATTTTCTTTCAAAGATTCAATCTTTATACACTAAAAAGGTCTGCTGACATATTAGGTACATTATTGAGGTATTTTCATTCAAAGACTCAACCCTTACTCATTAAAACACTCTTTTATACGTTAAAATGGTCTAGTGACATGATAGGTACCTTGATTGAGGTAATTTCATTCAAAGATTTAATCTTTACTTATTAAAACACTCTTCGTGACGTGAAAGGGATCTCGAATAAGTTTAACTCAAAACTCTCATTTTTTTTCAAAGATTTAATCTTTATATATTAAAATGGTCTAGTGACATAATAGGTACCTAGATTGATGTATTTCTATTCAAAGATTCAATCTTTACTCATTAAAACACTCTTTGGGACGTCGAAGGGAACTCGAATAAGTTTAACTCGGAACTCTCATTTTCTTTCGAAGATTCAATCTTTATAAATTAAAAAAGTTTAATGACATGATAGGTACCTTTATTGAGTTAGTTTCATTCAAAGATTCAATCTTTACTCTTCAAAACACTCTCCGTGACGTCAAAGGGATCTCGAATAAGTTTAACTCAAAACTTTTATTTCCTTTCAAAGATTTAATCCTTATACATTAAAATGGTCTAGTGACATAATAAGTACCTTGATTGAGGTATTTCCATTCAATGATTCAATCTTTACTCTTTAAAACACTCTTCGAGACGTCGAAGGGAACTCGAATAAGTTTAACGCAGAACTTTCATATTCTTTTAAAGATTCAATCTTTACACATTAAAAAGGTTAAGTGACACGATAGGTACCTCTATTCAGTTATTTTCATTCAAAGATTCAATCTTTACACTTTAAAACACTCTTCGTGACGTCAAAGAGATCTCGAATAAGTTTAACTCAAAACTCTCATTTTCTTTCAAAGATTTATTCTTTATACATTAAAATGGTCTAGTCACATAATAAGTACCTTGATTGAGGTATTTTCCATTCAATGATTCAATCTTTAGTAATTAAAACACTCTTCGGGACGTCGAAGGGAACTCGAATAAGTTTAACTCAGAACTTTCATTTTCTTCCAAAGATTCAATCTTTATACATTAAAAAGGTTTAGTGACATGATAGGAACCGTTATTCAGTAATTTTCATTCAAAGATTCAAACTTTAATCTTTAAAACACGTTTCGTGACTTCAAAGGGATCTCGAATAAGTTTAGCTCAAAACTCTCATTTTCTTTAAAAGATTCAATCTTTATACATCAAAATGGTCTTGTTACATAATAGGTACCTTGATTGCGGTATTTCCATTCAAAGATTTCATACTTACTCATTAAAACACTCTTCGGGATGTCGAAGGGAACTCGAATAAGTTTAACTCAAAACACTCATTTTCTTTCAAAGATTCAATCTCTGTGCATTAAAAAGGTTTAGTGACACGATAGGTACCTTTATTGAGTTATTTTCATTCACAGATTCAATCTTTACTCATTAAAACACTCTGTGTGACGTAAAAGTGATCTCGAATAAATTTAACTCAAAACTCTCATTTTCTTTCAAAGATTCAATCTTTATACATTAAAATTGTTTAGTGACATAATTGGTACCTTTATTGAGTTATTTTCATTCGAAGATTCAATCTTTACTCGTTAAAAGACTCATCGTGACTTCGTGGGTAACTCAAAACTGTTTAGCTCAAAACTCTGATTTTCTTTCAATGATTCAATCTTTATACTCTAGAAAGGTCTAGTGACATAATAGGTTTATTATTGAGGTATTCTCATTCAAAGATTAAATCTTTACTCATTAAAACACTCTTCGGGACGTAAAAGGGAACTTGAATAAGTTTAACTCAGAACTCTCATTTTCTTTCAGAGATTCAATCTTTATACGTTAAAATGGTCTAGTGACATAATAGATACCTTGATTGAGGTAATTTCATTCAAAGATTCGATCTTTACTCATTAAAGCACTCTTCGTGACGCCAAAGGGATCCCGAATAAGTTTAACTCAAAACTCTCATTTTCTTTCAAAGATTTAATCTTTATACATTAAAATGGTCTTGTGACATAATAGGTACCTTGATTGAGGTATTTCCACTCGAAGGTTCAATCTTTACTCATTAAAACACTCTTCGGGACGTCGATGGGATCCTGAATATGTTTAACTCAAAACTCTCATTTTCTTTCAAAGATTTAATCTTTATACATTAAAATGGTCTTGTGACATAATAGGTACCTTGATTGAGGCATTTCTATTCAAAGATTCAATTTTTACTCATTAAAACACTCTTCGGGACATCGAAGGGAACTTGAATAAGTTTAACTCAAAACTCTCATTTTCTTTCAAAGATTCAATCTTTATACGTTAAAATGGTTTAGTGACGTAATAGGTACCTTTATTGAGTTATTTTCATGTGAAGATTCAATCTTTACTCATTAAAAGACTCTTCGTGATTTCATGGGTAACTCGAATAAGTTTAGCTCAAAACTCTGATTTTCTTTCAAAGATTCAATCTTTATACACTAAAAAGGTCTGCTGACATATTAGGTACATTATTGAGGTATTTTCATTCAAAGACTCAACCCTTACTCATTAAAACACTCTTTTATACGTTAAAATGGTCTAGTGACATGATAGGTACCTTGATTGAGGTAATTTCATTCAAAGATTTAATCTTTACTTATTAAAACACTCTTCGTGACGTGAAAGGGATCTCGAATAAGTTTAACTCAAAACTCTCATTTTTTTTCAAAGATTTAATCTTTATATATTAAAATGGTCTAGTGACATAATAGGTACCTAGATTGATGTATTTCTATTCAAAGATTCAATCTTTACTCATTAAAACACTCTTTGGGACGTCGAAGGGAACTCGAATAAGTTTAACTCGGAACTCTCATTTTCTTTCGAAGATTCAATCTTTATAAATTAAAAAAGTTTAATGACATGATAGGTACCTTTATTGAGTTAGTTTCATTCAAAGATTCAATCTTTACTCTTCAAAACACTCTCCGTGACGTCAAAGGGATCTCGAATAAGTTTAACTCAAAACTTTTATTTCCTTTCAAAGATTTAATCCTTATACATTAAAATGGTCTAGTGACATAATAAGTACCTTGATTGAGGTATTTCCATTCAATGATTCAATCTTTACTCTTTAAAACACTCTTCGAGACGTCGAAGGGAACTCGAATAAGTTTAACGCAGAACTTTCATATTCTTTTAAAGATTCAATCTTTACACATTAAAAAGGTTAAGTGACACGATAGGTACCTCTATTCAGTTATTTTCATTCAAAGATTCAATCTTTACACTTTAAAACACTCTTCGTGACGTCAAAGAGATCTCGAATAAGTTTAACTCAAAACTCTCATTTTCTTTCAAAGATTTATTCTTTATACATTAAAATGGTCTAGTCACATAATAAGTACCTTGATTGAGGTATTTTCCATTCAATGATTCAATCTTTAGTAATTAAAACACTCTTCGGGACGTCGAAGGGAACTCGAATAAGTTTAACTCAGAACTTTCATTTTCTTCCAAAGATTCAATCTTTATACATTAAAAAGGTTTAGTGACATGATAGGAACCGTTATTCAGTAATTTTCATTCAAAGATTCAAACTTTAATCTTTAAAACACGTTTCGTGACTTCAAAGGGATCTCGAATAAGTTTAGCTCAAAACTCTCATTTTCTTTAAAAGATTCAATCTTTATACATCAAAATGGTCTTGTTACATAATAGGTACCTTGATTGCGGTATTTCCATTCAAAGATTTCATACTTACTCATTAAAACACTCTTCGGGATGTCGAAGGGAACTCGAATAAGTTTAACTCAAAACACTCATTTTCTTTCAAAGATTCAATCTCTGTGCATTAAAAAGGTTTAGTGACACGATAGGTACCTTTATTGAGTTATTTTCATTCACAGATTCAATCTTTACTCATTAAAACACTCTGTGTGACGTAAAAGTGATCTCGAATAAATTTAACTCAAAACTCTCATTTTCTTTCAAAGATTCAATCTTTATACATTAAAATTGTTTAGTGACATAATTGGTACCTTTATTGAGTTATTTTCATTCGAAGATTCAATCTTTACTCGTTAAAAGACTCATCGTGACTTCGTGGGTAACTCAAAACTGTTTAGCTCAAAACTCTGATTTTCTTTCAATGATTCAATCTTTATACTCTAGAAAGGTCTAGTGACATAATAGGTTTATTATTGAGGTATTCTCATTCAAAGATTAAATCTTTACTCATTAAAACACTCTTCGGGACGTAAAAGGGAACTTGAATAAGTTTAACTCAGAACTCTCATTTTCTTTCAGAGATTCAATCTTTATACGTTAAAATGGTCTAGTGACATAATAGATACCTTGATTGAGGTAATTTCATTCAAAGATTCGATCTTTACTCATTAAAGCACTCTTCGTGACGCCAAAGGGATCCCGAATAAGTTTAACTCAAAACTCTCATTTTCTTTCAAAGATTTAATCTTTATACATTAAAATGGTCTTGTGACATAATAGGTACCTTGATTGAGGTATTTCCACTCGAAGGTTCAATCTTTACTCATTAAAACACTCTTCGGGACGTCGATGGGATCCTGAATATGTTTAACTCAAAACTCTCATTTTCTTTCAAAGATTTAATCTTTATACATTAAAATGGTCTTGTGACATAATAGGTACCTTGATTGAGGCATTTCTATTCAAAGATTCAATTTTTACTCATTAAAACACTCTTCGGGACATCGAAGGGAACTTGAATAAGTTTAACTCAAAACTCTCATTTTCTTTCAAAGATTCAATCTTTATACGTTAAAATGGTTTAGTGACGTAATAGGTACCTTTATTGAGTTATTTTCATGTGAAGATTCAATCTTTACTCATTAAAAGACTCTTCGTGATTTCATGGGTAACTCGAATAAGTTTAGCTCAAAACTCTGATTTTCTTTCAAAGATTCAATCTTTATACACTAAAAAGGTCTGCTGACATATTAGGTACATTATTGAGGTATTTTCATTCAAAGACTCAACCCTTACTCATTAAAACACTCTTTTATACGTTAAAATGGTCTAGTGACATGATAGGTACCTTGATTGAGGTAATTTCATTCAAAGATTTAATCTTTACTTATTAAAACACTCTTCGTGACGTGAAAGGGATCTCGAATAAGTTTAACTCAAAACTCTCATTTTTTTTCAAAGATTTAATCTTTATATATTAAAATGGTCTAGTGACATAATAGGTACCTAGATTGATGTATTTCTATTCAAAGATTCAATCTTTACTCATTAAAACACTCTTTGGGACGTCGAAGGGAATTCGAATAAGTTTAACTCGGAACTCTCATTTTCTTTCGAAGATTCAATCTTTGTAAATTAAAAAAGTTTAATGACATGATAGGTACCTTTACTGAGTTAGTTTCATTCAAAGATTCAATCTTTACTCTTCAAAACACTCTCCGTGACGTCAAAGGGATCTCGAATAAGTTTAACTCAAAACTTTTATTTCCTTTCAAAGATTTAATCCTTATACATTAAAATGGTCTAGTGACATAATAAGTACCTTGATTGAGGTATTTCCATTCAATGATTCAATCTTTACTCTTTAAAACACTCTTCGAGACGTCGAAGGGAACTCGAATAAGTTTAACGCAGAACTTTCATATTCTTTTAAAGATTCAATCTTTACACATTAAAAAGGTTAAGTGACACGATAGGTACCTCTATTCAGTTATTTTCATTCAAAGATTCAATCTTTACACTTTAAAACACTCTTCGTGACGTCAAAGAGATCTCGAATAAGTTTAACTCAAAACTCTCATTTTCTTTCAAAGATTTATTCTTTATACATTAAAATGGTCTAGTCACATAATAAGTACCTTGATTGAGGTATTTTCCATTCAATGATTCAATCTTTAGTAATTAAAACACTCTTCGGGACGTCGAAGGGAACTCGAATAAGTTTAACTCAGAACTTTCATTTTCTTCCAAAGATTCAATCTTTATACATTAAAAAGGTTTAGTGACATGATAGGAACCGTTATTCAGTAATTTTCATTCAAAGATTCAAACTTTAATCTTTAAAACACGTTTCGTGACTTCAAAGGGATCTCGAATAAGTTTAGCTCAAAACTCTCATTTTCTTTAAAAGATTCAATCTTTATACATCAAAATGGTCTTGTTACATAATAGGTACCTTGATTGCGGTATTTCCATTCAAAGATTTCATACTTACTCATTAAAACACTCTTCGGGATGTCGAAGGGAACTCGAATAAGTTTAACTCAAAACACTCATTTTCTTTCAAAGATTCAATCTCTGTGCATTAAAAAGGTTTAGTGACACGATAGGTACCTTTATTGAGTTATTTTCATTCACAGATTCAATCTTTACTCATTAAAACACTCTGTGTGACGTAAAAGTGATCTCGAATAAATTTAACTCAAAACTCTCATTTTCTTTCAAAGATTCAATCTTTATACATTAAAATTGTTTAGTGACATAATTGGTACCTTTATTGAGTTATTTTCATTCGAAGATTCAATCTTTACTCGTTAAAAGACTCATCGTGACTTCGTGGGTAACTCAAAACTGTTTAGCTCAAAACTCTGATTTTCTTTCAATGATTCAATCTTTATACTCTAGAAAGGTCTAGTGACATAATAGGTTTATTATTGAGGTATTCTCATTCAAAGATTAAATCTTTACTCATTAAAACACTCTTCGGGACGTAAAAGGGAACTTGAATAAGTTTAACTCAGAACTCTCATTTTCTTTCAGAGATTCAATCTTTATACGTTAAAATGGTCTAGTGACATAATAGATACCTTGATTGAGGTAATTTCATTCAAAGATTCGATCTTTACTCATTAAAGCACTCTTCGTGACGCCAAAGGGATCCCGAATAAGTTTAACTCAAAACTCTCATTTTCTTTCAAAGATTTAATCTTTATACATTAAAATGGTCTTGTGACATAATAGGTACCTTGATTGAGGTATTTCCACTCGAAGGTTCAATCTTTACTCATTAAAACACTCTTCGGGACGTCGATGGGATCCTGAATATGTTTAACTCAAAACTCTCATTTTCTTTCAAAGATTTAATCTTTATACATTAAAATGGTCTTGTGACATAATAGGTACCTTGATTGAGGCATTTCTATTCAAAGATTCAATTTTTACTCATTAAAACACTCTTCGGGACATCGAAGGGAACTTGAATAAGTTTAACTCAAAACTCTCATTTTCTTTCAAAGATTCAATCTTTATACGTTAAAATGGTTTAGTGACGTAATAGGTACCTTTATTGAGTTATTTTCATGTGAAGATTCAATCTTTACTCATTAAAAGACTCTTCGTGATTTCATGGGTAACTCGAATAAGTTTAGCTCAAAACTCTGATTTTCTTTCAAAGATTCAATCTTTATACACTAAAAAGGTCTGCTGACATATTAGGTACATTATTGAGGTATTTTCATTCAAAGACTCAACCCTTACTCATTAAAACACTCTTTTATACGTTAAAATGGTCTAGTGACATGATAGGTACCTTGATTGAGGTAATTTCATTCAAAGATTTAATCTTTACTTATTAAAACACTCTTCGTGACGTGAAAGGGATCTCGAATAAGTTTAACTCAAAACTCTCATTTTTTTTCAAAGATTTAATCTTTATATATTAAAATGGTCTAGTGACATAATAGGTACCTAGATTGATGTATTTCTATTCAAAGATTCAATCTTTACTCATTAAAACACTCTTTGGGACGTCGAAGGGAACTCGAATAAGTTTAACTCGGAACTCTCATTTTCTTTCGAAGATTCAATCTTTGTAAATTAAAAAAGTTTAATGACATGATAGGTACCTTTACTGAGTTAGTTTTATTCAAAGATTCAATCTTTACTCTTCAAAACACTCTCCGTGACGTCAAAGGGATCTCGAATAAGTTTAACTCAAAACTTTTATTTCCTTTCAAAGATTTAATCCTTATACATTAAAATGGTCTAGTGACATAATAAGTACCTTGATTGAGGTATTTCCATTCAATGATTCAATCTTTACTCTTTAAAACACTCTTCGAGACGTCGAAGGGAACTCGAATAAGTTTAACGCAGAACTTTCATATTCTTTTAAAGATTCAATCTTTACACATTAAAAAGGTTAAGTGACACGATAGGTACCTCTATTCAGTTATTTTCATTCAAAGATTCAATCTTTACACTTTAAAACACTCTTCGTGACGTCAAAGAGATCTCGAATAAGTTTAACTCAAAACTCTCATTTTCTTTCAAAGATTTATTCTTTATACATTAAAATGGTCTAGTCACATAATAAGTACCTTGATTGAGGTATTTTCCATTCAATGATTCAATCTTTAGTAATTAAAACACTCTTCGGGACGTCGAAGGGAACTCGAATAAGTTTAACTCAGAACTTTCATTTTCTTCCAAAGATTCAATCTTTATACATTAAAAAGGTTTAGTGACATGATAGGAACCGTTATTCAGTAATTTTCATTCAAAGATTCAAACTTTAATCTTTAAAACACGTTTCGTGACTTCAAAGGGATCTCGAATAAGTTTAGCTCAAAACTCTCATTTTCTTTAAAAGATTCAATCTTTATACATCAAAATGGTCTTGTTACATAATAGGTACCTTGATTGCGGTATTTCCATTCAAAGATTTCATACTTACTCATTAAAACACTCTTCGGGATGTCGAAGGGAACTCGAATAAGTTTAACTCAAAACACTCATTTTCTTTCAAAGATTCAATCTCTGTGCATTAAAAAGGTTTAGTGACACGATAGGTACCTTTATTGAGTTATTTTCATTCACAGATTCAATCTTTACTCATTAAAACACTCTGTGTGACGTAAAAGTGATCTCGAATAAATTTAACTCAAAACTCTCATTTTCTTTCAAAGATTCAATCTTTATACATTAAAATTGTTTAGTGACATAATTGGTACCTTTATTGAGTTATTTTCATTCGAAGATTCAATCTTTACTCGTTAAAAGACTCATCGTGACTTCGTGGGTAACTCAAAACTGTTTAGCTCAAAACTCTGATTTTCTTTCAATGATTCAATCTTTATACTCTAGAAAGGTCTAGTGACATAATAGGTTTATTATTGAGGTATTCTCATTCAAAGATTAAATCTTTACTCATTAAAACACTCTTCGGGACGTAAAAGGGAACTTGAATAAGTTTAACTCAGAACTCTCATTTTCTTTCAGAGATTCAATCTTTATACGTTAAAATGGTCTAGTGACATAATAGATACCTTGATTGAGGTAATTTCATTCAAAGATTCGATCTTTACTCATTAAAGCACTCTTCGTGACGCCAAAGGGATCCCGAATAAGTTTAACTCAAAACTCTCATTTTCTTTCAAAGATTTAATCTTTATACATTAAAATGGTCTTGTGACATAATAGGTACCTTGATTGAGGTATTTCCACTCGAAGGTTCAATCTTTACTCATTAAAACACTCTTCGGGACGTCGATGGGATCCTGAATATGTTTAACTCAAAACTCTCATTTTCTTTCAAAGATTTAATCTTTATACATTAAAATGGTCTTGTGACATAATAGGTACCTTGATTGAGGCATTTCTATTCAAAGATTCAATTTTTACTCATTAAAACACTCTTCGGGACATCGAAGGGAACTTGAATAAGTTTAACTCAAAACTCTCATTTTCTTTCAAAGATTCAATCTTTATACGTTAAAATGGTTTAGTGACCTAATAGGTACCTTTATTGAGTTATTTTCATGTGAAGATTCAATCTTTACTCATTAAAAGACTCTTCGTGATTTCATGGGTAACTCGAATAAGTTTAGCTCAAAACTCTGATTTTCTTTCAAAGATTCAATCTTTATACACTAAAAAGGTCTGCTGACATATTAGGTACATTATTGAGGTATTTTCATTCAAAGACTCAACCCTTACTCATTAAAACACTCTTTTATACGTTAAAATGGTCTAGTGACATGATAGGTACCTTGATTGAGGTAATTTCATTCAAAGATTTAATCTTTACTTATTAAAACACTCTTCGTGACGTGAAAGGGATCTCGAATAAGTTTAACTCAAAACTCTCATTTTTTTTCAAAGATTTAATCTTTATATATTAAAATGGTCTAGTGACATAATAGGTACCTAGATTGATGTATTTCTATTCAAAGATTCAATCTTTACTCATTAAAACACTCTTTGGGACGTCGAAGGGAACTCGAATAAGTTTAACTCGGAACTCTCATTTTCTTTCGAAGATTCAATCTTTGTAAATTAAAAAAGTTTAATGACATGATAGGTACCTTTACTGAGTTAGTTTTATTCAAAGATTCAATCTTTACTCTTCAAAACACTCTCCGTGACGTCAAAGGGATCTCGAATAAGTTTAACTCAAAACTTTTATTTCCTTTCAAAGATTTAATCCTTATACATTAAAATGGTCTAGTGACATAATAAGTACCTTGATTGAGGTATTTCCATTCAATGATTCAATCTTTACTCTTTAAAACACTCTTCGAGACGTCGAAGGGAACTCGAATAAGTTTAACGCAGAACTTTCATATTCTTTTAAAGATTCAATCTTTACACATTAAAAAGGTTAAGTGACACGATAGGTACCTCTATTCAGTTATTTTCATTCAAAGATTCAATCTTTACACTTTAAAACACTCTTCGTGACGTCAAAGAGATCTCGAATAAGTTTAACTCAAAACTCTCATTTTCTTTCAAAGATTTATTCTTTATACATTAAAATGGTCTAGTCACATAATAAGTACCTTGATTGAGGTATTTTCCATTCAATGATTCAATCTTTAGTAATTAAAACACTCTTCGGGACGTCGAAGGGAACTCGAATAAGTTTAACTCAGAACTTTCATTTTCTTCCAAAGATTCAATCTTTATACATTAAAAAGGTTTAGTGACATGATAGGAACCGTTATTCAGTAATTTTCATTCAAAGATTCAAACTTTAATCTTTAAAACACGTTTCGTGACTTCAAAGGGATCTCGAATAAGTTTAGCTCAAAACTCTCATTTTCTTTAAAAGATTCAATCTTTATACATCAAAATGGTCTTGTTACATAATAGGTACCTTGATTGCGGTATTTCCATTCAAAGATTTCATACTTACTCATTAAAACACTCTTCGGGATGTCGAAGGGAACTCGAATAAGTTTAACTCAAAACACTCATTTTCTTTCAAAGATTCAATCTCTGTGCATTAAAAAGGTTTAGTGACACGATAGGTACCTTTATTGAGTTATTTTCATTCACAGATTCAATCTTTACTCATTAAAACACTCTGTGTGACGTAAAAGTGATCTCGAATAAATTTAACTCAAAACTCTCATTTTCTTTCAAAGATTCAATCTTTATACATTAAAATTGTTTAGTGACATAATTGGTACCTTTATTGAGTTATTTTCATTCGAAGATTCAATCTTTACTCGTTAAAAGACTCATCGTGACTTCGTGGGTAACTCAAAACTGTTTAGCTCAAAACTCTGATTTTCTTTCAATGATTCAATCTTTATACTCTAGAAAGGTCTAGTGACATAATAGGTTTATTATTGAGGTATTCTCATTCAAAGATTAAATCTTTACTCATTAAAACACTCTTCGGGACGTAAAAGGGAACTTGAATAAGTTTAACTCAGAACTCTCATTTTCTTTCAGAGATTCAATCTTTATACGTTAAAATGGTCTAGTGACATAATAGATACCTTGATTGAGGTAATTTCATTCAAAGATTCGATCTTTACTCATTAAAGCACTCTTCGTGACGCCAAAGGGATCCCGAATAAGTTTAACTCAAAACTCTCATTTTCTTTCAAAGATTTAATCTTTATACATTAAAATGGTCTTGTGACATAATAGGTACCTTGATTGAGGTATTTCCACTCGAAGGTTCAATCTTTACTCATTAAAACACTCTTCGGGACGTCGATGGGATCCTGAATATGTTTAACTCAAAACTCTCATTTTCTTTCAAAGATTTAATCTTTATACATTAAAATGGTCTTGTGACATAATAGGTACCTTGATTGAGGCATTTCTATTCAAAGATTCAATTTTTACTCATTAAAACACTCTTCGGGACATCGAAGGGAACTTGAATAAGTTTAACTCAAAACTCTCATTTTCTTTCAAAGATTCAATCTTTATACGTTAAAATGGTTTAGTGACGTAATAGGTACCTTTATTGAGTTATTTTCATGTGAAGATTCAATCTTTACTCATTAAAAGACTCTTCGTGATTTCATGGGTAACTCGAATAAGTTTAGCTCAAAACTCTGATTTTCTTTCAAAGATTCAATCTTTATACACTAAAAAGGTCTGCTGACATATTAGGTACATTATTGAGGTATTTTCATTCAAAGACTCAACCCTTACTCATTAAAACACTCTTTTATACGTTAAAATGGTCTAGTGACATGATAGGTACCTTGATTGAGGTAATTTCATTCAAAGATTTAATCTTTACTTATTAAAACACTCTTCGTGACGTGAAAGGGATCTCGAATAAGTTTAACTCAAAACTCTCATTTTTTTTCAAAGATTTAATCTTTATATATTAAAATGGTCTAGTGACATAATAGGTACCTAGATTGATGTATTTCTATTCAAAGATTCAATCTTTACTCATTAAAACACTCTTTGGGACGTCGAAGGGAACTCGAATAAGTTTAACTCGGAACTCTCATTTTCTTTCGAAGATTCAATCTTTGTAAATTAAAAAAGTTTAATGACATGATAGGTACCTTTATTGAGTTAGTTTCATTCAAAGATTCAATCTTTACTCTTCAAAACACTCTCCGTGACGTCAAAGGGATCTCGAATAAGTTTAACTCAAAACTTTTATTTCCTTTCAAAGATTTAATCCTTATACATTAAAATGGTCTAGTGACATAATAAGTACCTTGATTGAGGTATTTCCATTCAATGATTCAATCTTTACTCTTTAAAACACTCTTCGAGACGTCGAAGGGAACTCGAATAAGTTTAACGCAGAACTTTCATATTCTTTTAAAGATTCAATCTTTACACATTAAAAAGGTTAAGTGACACGATAGGTACCTCTATTCAGTTATTTTCATTCAAAGATTCAATCTTTACACTTTAAAACACTCTTCGTGACGTCAAAGAGATCTCGAATAAGTTTAACTCAAAACTCTCATTTTCTTTCAAAGATTTATTCTTTATACATTAAAATGGTCTAGTCACATAATAAGTACCTTGATTGAGGTATTTTCCATTCAATGATTCAATCTTTAGTAATTAAAACACTCTTCGGGACGTCGAAGGGAACTCGAATAAGTTTAACTCAGAACTTTCATTTTCTTCCAAAGATTCAATCTTTATACATTAAAAAGGTTTAGTGACATGATAGGAACCGTTATTCAGTAATTTTCATTCAAAGATTCAAACTTTAATCTTTAAAACACGTTTCGTGACTTCAAAGGGATCTCGAATAAGTTTAGCTCAAAACTCTCATTTTCTTTAAAAGATTCAATCTTTATACATCAAAATGGTCTTGTTACATAATAGGTACCTTGATTGCGGTATTTCCATTCAAAGATTTCATACTTACTCATTAAAACACTCTTCGGGATGTCGAAGGGAACTCGAATAAGTTTAACTCAAAACACTCATTTTCTTTCAAAGATTCAATCTCTGTGCATTAAAAAGGTTTAGTGACACGATAGGTACCTTTATTGAGTTATTTTCATTCACAGATTCAATCTTTACTCATTAAAACACTCTGTGTGACGTAAAAGTGATCTCGAATAAATTTAACTCAAAACTCTCATTTTCTTTCAAAGATTCAATCTTTATACATTAAAATTGTTTAGTGACATAATTGGTACCTTTATTGAGTTATTTTCATTCGAAGATTCAATCTTTACTCGTTAAAAGACTCATCGTGACTTCGTGGGTAACTCAAAACTGTTTAGCTCAAAACTCTGATTTTCTTTCAATGATTCAATCTTTATACTCTAGAAAGGTCTAGTGACATAATAGGTTTATTATTGAGGTATTCTCATTCAAAGATTAAATCTTTACTCATTAAAACACTCTTCGGGACGTAAAAGGGAACTTGAATAAGTTTAACTCAGAACTCTCATTTTCTTTCAGAGATTCAATCTTTATACGTTAAAATGGTCTAGTGACATAATAGATACCTTGATTGAGGTAATTTCATTCAAAGATTCGATCTTTACTCATTAAAGCACTCTTCGTGACGCCAAAGGGATCCCGAATAAGTTTAACTCAAAACTCTCATTTTCTTTCAAAGATTTAATCTTTATACATTAAAATGGTCTTGTGACATAATAGGTACCTTGATTGAGGTATTTCCACTCGAAGGTTCAATCTTTACTCATTAAAACACTCTTCGGGACGTCGATGGGATCCTTAATATGTTTAACTCAAAACTCTCATTTTCTTTCAAAGATTTAATCTTTATACATTAAAATGGTCTTGTGACATAATAGGTACCTTGATTGAGGCATTTCTATTCAAAGATTCAATTTTTACTCATTAAAACACTCTTCGGGACATCGAAGGGAACTTGAATAAGTTTAACTCAAAACTCTCATTTTCTTTCAAAGATTCAATCTTTATACGTTAAAATGGTTTAGTGACCTAATAGGTACCTTTATTGAGTTATTTTCATGTGAAGATTCAATCTTTACTCATTAAAAGACTCTTCGTGATTTCATGGGTAACTCGAATAAGTTTAGCTCAAAACTCTGATTTTCTTTCAAAGATTCAATCTTTATACACTAAAAAGGTCTGCTGACATATTAGGTACATTATTGAGGTATTTTCATTCAAAGACTCAACCCTTACTCATTAAAACACTCTTTTATACGTTAAAATGGTCTAGTGACATGATAGGTACCTTGATTGAGGTAATTTCATTCAAAGATTTAATCTTTACTTATTAAAACACTCTTCGTGACGTGAAAGGGATCTCGAATAAGTTTAACTCAAAACTCTCATTTTTTTTCAAAGATTTAATCTTTATATATTAAAATGGTCTAGTGACATAATAGGTACCTAGATTGATGTATTTCTATTCAAAGATTCAATCTTTACTCATTAAAACACTCTTTGGGACGTCGAAGGGAACTCGAATAAGTTTAACTCGGAACTCTCATTTTCTTTCGAAGATTCAATCTTTGTAAATTAAAAAAGTTTAATGACATGATAGGTACCTTTACTGAGTTAGTTTGATTCAAAGATTCAATCTTTACTCTTCAAAACACTCTCCGTGACGTCAAAGGGATCTCGAATAAGTTTAACTCAAAACTTTTATTTCCTTTCAAAGATTTAATCCTTATACATTAAAATGGTCTAGTGACATAATAAGTACCTTGATTGAGGTATTTCCATTCAATGATTCAATCTTTACTCTTTAAAACACTCTTCGAGACGTCGAAGGGAACTCGAATAAGTTTAACGCAGAACTTTCATATTCTTTTAAAGATTCAATCTTTACACATTAAAAAGGTTAAGTGACACGATAGGTACCTCTATTCAGTTATTTTCATTCAAAGATTCAATCTTTACACTTTAAAACACTCTTCGTGACGTCAAAGAGATCTCGAATAAGTTTAACTCAAAACTCTCATTTTCTTTCAAAGATTTATTCTTTATACATTAAAATGGTCTAGTCACATAATAAGTACCTTGATTGAGGTATTTTCCATTCAATGATTCAATCTTTAGTAATTAAAACACTCTTCGGGACGTCGAAGGGAACTCGAATAAGTTTAACTCAGAACTTTCATTTTCTTCCAAAGATTCAATCTTTATACATTAAAAAGGTTTAGTGACATGATAGGAACCGTTATTCAGTAATTTTCATTCAAAGATTCAAACTTTAATCTTTAAAACACGTTTCGTGACTTCAAAGGGATCTCGAATAAGTTTAGCTCAAAACTCTCATTTTCTTTAAAAGATTCAATCTTTATACATCAAAATGGTCTTGTTACATAATAGGTACCTTGATTGCGGTATTTCCATTCAAAGATTTCATACTTACTCATTAAAACACTCTTCGGGATGTCGAAGGGAACTCGAATAAGTTTAACTCAAAACACTCATTTTCTTTCAAAGATTCAATCTCTGTGCATTAAAAAGGTTTAGTGACACGATAGGTACCTTTATTGAGTTATTTTCATTCACAGATTCAATCTTTACTCATTAAAACACTCTGTGTGACGTAAAAGTGATCTCGAATAAATTTAACTCAAAACTCTCATTTTCTTTCAAAGATTCAATCTTTATACATTAAAATTGTTTAGTGACATAATTGGTACCTTTATTGAGTTATTTTCATTCGAAGATTCAATCTTTACTCGTTAAAAGACTCATCGTGACTTCGTGGGTAACTCAAAACTGTTTAGCTCAAAACTCTGATTTTCTTTCAATGATTCAATCTTTATACTCTAGAAAGGTCTAGTGACATAATAGGTTTATTATTGAGGTATTCTCATTCAAAGATTAAATCTTTACTCATTAAAACACTCTTCGGGACGTAAAAGGGAACTTGAATAAGTTTAACTCAGAACTCTCATTTTCTTTCAGAGATTCAATCTTTATACGTTAAAATGGTCTAGTGACATAATAGATACCTTGATTGAGGTAATTTCATTCAAAGATTCGATCTTTACTCATTAAAGCACTCTTCGTGACGCCAAAGGGATCCCGAATAAGTTTAACTCAAAACTCTCATTTTCTTTCAAAGATTTAATCTTTATACATTAAAATGGTCTTGTGACATAATAGGTACCTTGATTGAGGTATTTCCACTCGAAGGTTCAATCTTTACTCATTAAAACACTCTTCGGGACGTCGATGGGATCCTGAATATGTTTAACTCAAAACTCTCATTTTCTTTCAAAGATTTAATCTTTATACATTAAAATGGTCTTGTGACATAATAGGTACCTTGATTGAGGCATTTCTATTCAAAGATTCAATTTTTACTCATTAAAACACTCTTCGGGACATCGAAGGGAACTTGAATAAGTTTAACTCAAAACTCTCATTTTCTTTCAAAGATTCAATCTTTATACGTTAAAATGGTTTAGTGACGTAATAGGTACCTTTATTGAGTTATTTTCATGTGAAGATTCAATCTTTACTCATTAAAAGACTCTTCGTGATTTCATGGGTAACTCGAATAAGTTTAGCTCAAAACTCTGATTTTCTTTCAAAGATTCAATCTTTATACACTAAAAAGGTCTGCTGACATATTAGGTACATTATTGAGGTATTTTCATTCAAAGACTCAACCCTTACTCATTAAAACACTCTTTTATACGTTAAAATGGTCTAGTGACATGATAGGTACCTTGATTGAGGTAATTTCATTCAAAGATTTAATCTTTACTTATTAAAACACTCTTCGTGACGTGAAAGGGATCTCGAATAAGTTTAACTCAAAACTCTCATTTTTTTTCAAAGATTTAATCTTTATATATTAAAATGGTCTAGTGACATAATAGGTACCTAGATTGATGTATTTCTATTCAAAGATTCAATCTTTACTCATTAAAACACTCTTTGGGACGTCGAAGGGAACTCGAATAAGTTTAACTCGGAACTCTCATTTTCTTTCGAAGATTCAATCTTTATAAATTAAAAAAGTTTAATGACATGATAGGTACCTTTAGTGAGTTAGTTTCATTCAAAGATTCAATCTTTACTCTTCAAAACACTCTCCGTGACGTCAAAGGGATCTCGAATAAGTTTAACTCAAAACTTTTATTTCCTTTCAAAGATTTAATCCTTATACATTAAAATGGTCTAGTGACATAATAAGTACCTTGATTGAGGTATTTCCATTCAATGATTCAATCTTTACTCTTTAAAACACTCTTCGAGACGTCGAAGGGAACTCGAATAAGTTTAACGCAGAACTTTCATATTCTTTTAAAGATTCAATCTTTACACATTAAAAAGGTTAAGTGACACGATAGGTACCTCTATTCAGTTATTTTCATTCAAAGATTCAATCTTTACACTTTAAAACACTCTTCGTGACGTCAAAGAGATCTCGAATAAGTTTAACTCAAAACTCTCATTTTCTTTCAAAGATTTATTCTTTATACATTAAAATGGTCTAGTCACATAATAAGTACCTTGATTGAGGTATTTTCCATTCAATGATTCAATCTTTAGTAATTAAAACACTCTTCGGGACGTCGAAGGGAACTCGAATAAGTTTAACTCAGAACTTTCATTTTCTTCCAAAGATTCAATCTTTATACATTAAAAAGGTTTAGTGACATGATAGGAACCGTTATTCAGTAATTTTCATTCAAAGATTCAAACTTTAATCTTTAAAACACGTTTCGTGACTTCAAAGGGATCTCGAATAAGTTTAGCTCAAAACTCTCATTTTCTTTAAAAGATTCAATCTTTATACATCAAAATGGTCTTGTTACATAATAGGTACCTTGATTGCGGTATTTCCATTCAAAGATTTCATACTTACTCATTAAAACACTCTTCGGGATGTCGAAGGGAACTCGAATAAGTTTAACTCAAAACACTCATTTTCTTTCAAAGATTCAATCTCTGTGCATTAAAAAGGTTTAGTGACACGATAGGTACCTTTATTGAGTTATTTTCATTCACAGATTCAATCTTTACTCATTAAAACACTCTGTGTGACGTAAAAGTGATCTCGAATAAATTTAACTCAAAACTCTCATTTTCTTTCAAAGATTCAATCTTTATACATTAAAATTGTTTAGTGACATAATTGGTACCTTTATTGAGTTATTTTCATTCGAAGATTCAATCTTTACTCGTTAAAAGACTCATCGTGACTTCGTGGGTAACTCAAAACTGTTTAGCTCAAAACTCTGATTTTCTTTCAATGATTCAATCTTTATACTCTAGAAAGGTCTAGTGACATAATAGGTTTATTATTGAGGTATTCTCATTCAAAGATTAAATCTTTACTCATTAAAACACTCTTCGGGACGTAAAAGGGAACTTGAATAAGTTTAACTCAGAACTCTCATTTTCTTTCAGAGATTCAATCTTTATACGTTAAAATGGTCTAGTGACATAATAGATACCTTGATTGAGGTAATTTCATTCAAAGATTCGATCTTTACTCATTAAAGCACTCTTCGTGACGCCAAAGGGATCCCGAATAAGTTTAACTCAAAACTCTCATTTTCTTTCAAAGATTTAATCTTTATACATTAAAATGGTCTTGTGACATAATAGGTACCTTGATTGAGGTATTTCCACTCGAAGGTTCAATCTTTACTCATTAAAACACTCTTCGGGACGTCGATGGGATCCTGAATATGTTTAACTCAAAACTCTCATTTTCTTTCAAAGATTTAATCTTTATACATTAAAATGGTCTTGTGACATAATAGGTACCTTGATTGAGGCATTTCTATTCAAAGATTCAATTTTTACTCATTAAAACACTCTTCGGGACATCGAAGGGAACTTGAATAAGTTTAACTCAAAACTCTCATTTTCTTTCAAAGATTCAATCTTTATACGTTAAAATGGTTTAGTGACGTAATAGGTACCTTTATTGAGTTATTTTCATGTGAAGATTCAATCTTTACTCATTAAAAGACTCTTCGTGATTTCATGGGTAACTCGAATAAGTTTAGCTCAAAACTCTGATTTTCTTTCAAAGATTCAATCTTTATACACTAAAAAGGTCTGCTGACATATTAGGTACATTATTGAGGTATTTTCATTCAAAGACTCAACCCTTACTCATTAAAACACTCTTTTATACGTTAAAATGGTCTAGTGACATGATAGGTACCTTGATTGAGGTAATTTCATTCAAAGATTTAATCTTTACTTATTAAAACACTCTTCGTGACGTGAAAGGGATCTCGAATAAGTTTAACTCAAAACTCTCATTTTTTTTCAAAGATTTAATCTTTATATATTAAAATGGTCTAGTGACATAATAGGTACCTAGATTGATGTATTTCTATTCAAAGATTCAATCTTTACTCATTAAAACACTCTTTGGGACGTCGAAGGGAACTCGAATAAGTTTAACTCGGAACTCTCATTTTCTTTCGAAGATTCAATCTTTATAAATTAAAAAAGTTTAATGACATGATAGGTACCTTTATTGAGTTAGTTTCATTCAAAGATTCAATCTTTACTCTTCAAAACACTCTCCGTGACGTCAAAGGGATCTCGAATAAGTTTAACTCAAAACTTTTATTTCCTTTCAAAGATTTAATCCTTATACATTAAAATGGTCTAGTGACATAATAAGTACCTTGATTGAGGTATTTCCATTCAATGATTCAATCTTTACTCTTTAAAACACTCTTCGAGACGTCGAAGGGAACTCGAATAAGTTTAACGCAGAACTTTCATATTCTTTTAAAGATTCAATCTTTACACATTAAAAAGGTTAAGTGACACGATAGGTACCTCTATTCAGTTATTTTCATTCAAAGATTCAATCTTTACACTTTAAAACACTCTTCGTGACGTCAAAGAGATCTCGAATAAGTTTAACTCAAAACTCTCATTTTCTTTCAAAGATTTATTCTTTATACATTAAAATGGTCTAGTCACATAATAAGTACCTTGATTGAGGTATTTTCCATTCAATGATTCAATCTTTAGTAATTAAAACACTCTTCGGGACGTCGAAGGGAACTCGAATAAGTTTAACTCAGAACTTTCATTTTCTTCCAAAGATTCAATCTTTATACATTAAAAAGGTTTAGTGACATGATAGGAACCGTTATTCAGTAATTTTCATTCAAAGATTCAAACTTTAATCTTTAAAACACGTTTCGTGACTTCAAAGGGATCTCGAATAAGTTTAGCTCAAAACTCTCATTTTCTTTAAAAGATTCAATCTTTATACATCAAAATGGTCTTGTTACATAATAGGTACCTTGATTGCGGTATTTCCATTCAAAGATTTCATACTTACTCATTAAAACACTCTTCGGGATGTCGAAGGGAACTCGAATAAGTTTAACTCAAAACACTCATTTTCTTTCAAAGATTCAATCTCTGTGCATTAAAAAGGTTTAGTGACACGATAGGTACCTTTATTGAGTTATTTTCATTCACAGATTCAATCTTTACTCATTAAAACACTCTGTGTGACGTAAAAGTGATCTCGAATAAATTTAACTCAAAACTCTCATTTTCTTTCAAAGATTCAATCTTTATACATTAAAATTGTTTAGTGACATAATTGGTACCTTTATTGAGTTATTTTCATTCGAAGATTCAATCTTTACTCGTTAAAAGACTCATCGTGACTTCGTGGGTAACTCAAAACTGTTTAGCTCAAAACTCTGATTTTCTTTCAATGATTCAATCTTTATACTCTAGAAAGGTCTAGTGACATAATAGGTTTATTATTGAGGTATTCTCATTCAAAGATTAAATCTTTACTCATTAAAACACTCTTCGGGACGTAAAAGGGAACTTGAATAAGTTTAACTCAGAACTCTCATTTTCTTTCAGAGATTCAATCTTTATACGTTAAAATGGTCTAGTGACATAATAGATACCTTGATTGAGGTAATTTCATTCAAAGATTCGATCTTTACTCATTAAAGCACTCTTCGTGACGCCAAAGGGATCCCGAATAAGTTTAACTCAAAACTCTCATTTTCTTTCAAAGATTTAATCTTTATACATTAAAATGGTCTTGTGACATAATAGGTACCTTGATTGAGGTATTTCCACTCGAAGGTTCAATCTTTACTCATTAAAACACTCTTCGGGACGTCGATGGGATCCTGAATATGTTTAACTCAAAACTCTCATTTTCTTTCAAAGATTTAATCTTTATACATTAAAATGGTCTTGTGACATAATAGGTACCTTGATTGAGGCATTTCTATTCAAAGATTCAATTTTTACTCATTAAAACACTCTTCGGGACATCGAAGGGAACTTGAATAAGTTTAACTCAAAACTCTCATTTTCTTTCAAAGATTCAATCTTTATACGTTAAAATGGTTTAGTGACGTAATAGGTACCTTTATTGAGTTATTTTCATGTGAAGATTCAATCTTTACTCATTAAAAGACTCTTCGTGATTTCATGGGTAACTCGAATAAGTTTAGCTCAAAACTCTGATTTTCTTTCAAAGATTCAATCTTTATACACTAAAAAGGTCTGCTGACATATTAGGTACATTATTGAGGTATTTTCATTCAAAGACTCAACCCTTACTCATTAAAACACTCTTTTATACGTTAAAATGGTCTAGTGACATGATAGGTACCTTGATTGAGGTAATTTCATTCAAAGATTTAATCTTTACTTATTAAAACACTCTTCGTGACGTGAAAGGGATCTCGAATAAGTTTAACTCAAAACTCTCATTTTTTTTCAAAGATTTAATCTTTATATATTAAAATGGTCTAGTGACATAATAGGTACCTAGATTGATGTATTTCTATTCAAAGATTCAATCTTTACTCATTAAAACACTCTTTGGGACGTCGAAGGGAACTCGAATAAGTTTAACTCGGAACTCTCATTTTCTTTCGAAGATTCAATCTTTGTAAATTAAAAAAGTTTAATGACATGATAGGTACCTTTATTGAGTTAGTTTCATTCAAAGATTCAATCTTTACTCTTCAAAACACTCTCCGTGACGTCAAAGGGATCTCGAATAAGTTTAACTCAAAACTTTTATTTCCTTTCAAAGATTTAATCCTTATACATTAAAATGGTCTAGTGACATAATAAGTACCTTGATTGAGGTATTTCCATTCAATGATTCAATCTTTACTCTTTAAAACACTCTTCGAGACGTCGAAGGGAACTCGAATAAGTTTAACGCAGAACTTTCATATTCTTTTAAAGATTCAATCTTTACACATTAAAAAGGTTAAGTGACACGATAGGTACCTCTATTCAGTTATTTTCATTCAAAGATTCAATCTTTACACTTTAAAACACTCTTCGTGACGTCAAAGAGATCTCGAATAAGTTTAACTCAAAACTCTCATTTTCTTTCAAAGATTTATTCTTTATACATTAAAATGGTCTAGTCACATAATAAGTACCTTGATTGAGGTATTTTCCATTCAATGATTCAATCTTTAGTAATTAAAACACTCTTCGGGACGTCGAAGGGAACTCGAATAAGTTTAACTCAGAACTTTCATTTTCTTCCAAAGATTCAATCTTTATACATTAAAAAGGTTTAGTGACATGATAGGAACCGTTATTCAGTAATTTTCATTCAAAGATTCAAACTTTAATCTTTAAAACACGTTTCGTGACTTCAAAGGGATCTCGAATAAGTTTAGCTCAAAACTCTCATTTTCTTTAAAAGATTCAATCTTTATACATCAAAATGGTCTTGTTACATAATAGGTACCTTGATTGCGGTATTTCCATTCAAAGATTTCATACTTACTCATTAAAACACTCTTCGGGATGTCGAAGGGAACTCGAATAAGTTTAACTCAAAACACTCATTTTCTTTCAAAGATTCAATCTCTGTGCATTAAAAAGGTTTAGTGACACGATAGGTACCTTTATTGAGTTATTTTCATTCACAGATTCAATCTTTACTCATTAAAACACTCTGTGTGACGTAAAAGTGATCTCGAATAAATTTAACTCAAAACTCTCATTTTCTTTCAAAGATTCAATCTTTATACATTAAAATTGTTTAGTGACATAATTGGTACCTTTATTGAGTTATTTTCATTCGAAGATTCAATCTTTACTCGTTAAAAGACTCATCGTGACTTCGTGGGTAACTCAAAACTGTTTAGCTCAAAACTCTGATTTTCTTTCAATGATTCAATCTTTATACTCTAGAAAGGTCTAGTGACATAATAGGTTTATTATTGAGGTATTCTCATTCAAAGATTAAATCTTTACTCATTAAAACACTCTTCGGGACGTAAAAGGGAACTTGAATAAGTTTAACTCAGAACTCTCATTTTCTTTCAGAGATTCAATCTTTATACGTTAAAATGGTCTAGTGACATAATAGATACCTTGATTGAGGTAATTTCATTCAAAGATTCGATCTTTACTCATTAAAGCACTCTTCGTGACGCCAAAGGGATCCCGAATAAGTTTAACTCAAAACTCTCATTTTCTTTCAAAGATTTAATCTTTATACATTAAAATGGTCTTGTGACATAATAGGTACCTTGATTGAGGTATTTCCACTCGAAGGTTCAATCTTTACTCATTAAAACACTCTTCGGGACGTCGATGGGATCCTGAATATGTTTAACTCAAAACTCTCATTTTCTTTCAAAGATTTAATCTTTATACATTAAAATGGTCTTGTGACATAATAGGTACCTTGATTGAGGCATTTCTATTCAAAGATTCAATTTTTACTCATTAAAACACTCTTCGGGACATCGAAGGGAACTTGAATAAGTTTAACTCAAAACTCTCATTTTCTTTCAAAGATTCAATCTTTATACGTTAAAATGGTTTAGTGACGTAATAGGTACCTTTATTGAGTTATTTTCATGTGAAGATTCAATCTTTACTCATTAAAAGACTCTTCGTGATTTCATGGGTAACTCGAATAAGTTTAGCTCAAAACTCTGATTTTCTTTCAAAGATTCAATCTTTATACACTAAAAAGGTCTGCTGACATATTAGGTACATTATTGAGGTATTTTCATTCAAAGACTCAACCCTTACTCATTAAAACACTCTTTTATACGTTAAAATGGTCTAGTGACATGATAGGTACCTTGATTGAGGTAATTTCATTCAAAGATTTAATCTTTACTTATTAAAACACTCTTCGTGACGTGAAAGGGATCTCGAATAAGTTTAACTCAAAACTCTCATTTTTTTTCAAAGATTTAATCTTTATATATTAAAATGGTCTAGTGACATAATAGGTACCTAGATTGATGTATTTCTATTCAAAGATTCAATCTTTACTCATTAAAACACTCTTTGGGACGTCGAAGGGAACTCGAATAAGTTTAACTCGGAACTCTCATTTTCTTTCGAAGATTCAATCTTTGTAAATTAAAAAAGTTTAATGACATGATAGGTACCTTTATTGAGTTAGTTTCATTCAAAGATTCAATCTTTACTCTTCAAAACACTCTCCGTGACGTCAAAGGGATCTCGAATAAGTTTAACTCAAAACTTTTATTTCCTTTCAAAGATTTAATCCTTATACATTAAAATGGTCTAGTGACATAATAAGTACCTTGATTGAGGTATTTCCATTCAATGATTCAATCTTTACTCTTTAAAACACTCTTCGAGACGTCGAAGGGAACTCGAATAAGTTTAACGCAGAACTTTCATATTCTTTTAAAGATTCAATCTTTACACATTAAAAAGGTTAAGTGACACGATAGGTACCTCTATTCAGTTATTTTCATTCAAAGATTCAATCTTTACACTTTAAAACACTCTTCGTGACGTCAAAGAGATCTCGAATAAGTTTAACTCAAAACTCTCATTTTCTTTCAAAGATTTATTCTTTATACATTAAAATGGTCTAGTCACATAATAAGTACCTTGATTGAGGTATTTTCCATTCAATGATTCAATCTTTAGTAATTAAAACACTCTTCGGGACGTCGAAGGGAACTCGAATAAGTTTAACTCAGAACTTTCATTTTCTTCCAAAGATTCAATCTTTATACATTAAAAAGGTTTAGTGACATGATAGGAACCGTTATTCAGTAATTTTCATTCAAAGATTCAAACTTTAATCTTTAAAACACGTTTCGTGACTTCAAAGGGATCTCGAATAAGTTTAGCTCAAAACTCTCGTTTTCTTTAAAAGATTCAATCTTTATACATCAAAATGGTCTTGTTACATAATAGGTACCTTGATTGCGGTATTTCCATTCAAAGATTTCATACTTACTCATTAAAACACTCTTCGGGATGTCGAAGGGAACTCGAATAAGTTTAACTCAAAACACTCATTTTCTTTCAAAGATTCAATCTCTGTGCATTAAAAAGGTTTAGTGACACGATAGGTACCTTTATTGAGTTATTTTCATTCACAGATTCAATCTTTACTCATTAAAACACTCTGTGTGACGTAAAAGTGATCTCGAATAAATTTAACTCAAAACTCTCATTTTCTTTCAAAGATTCAATCTTTATACATTAAAATTGTTTAGTGACATAATTGGTACCTTTATTGAGTTATTTTCATTCGAAGATTCAATCTTTACTCGTTAAAAGACTCATCGTGACTTCGTGGGTAACTCAAAACTGTTTAGCTCAAAACTCTGATTTTCTTTCAATGATTCAATCTTTATACTCTAGAAAGGTCTAGTGACATAATAGGTTTATTATTGAGGTATTCTCATTCAAAGATTAAATCTTTACTCATTAAAACACTCTTCGGGACGTAAAAGGGAACTTGAATAAGTTTAACTCAGAACTCTCATTTTCTTTCAGAGATTCAATCTTTATACGTTAAAATGGTCTAGTGACATAATAGATACCTTGATTGAGGTAATTTCATTCAAAGATTCGATCTTTACTCATTAAAGCACTCTTCGTGACGCCAAAGGGATCCCGAATAAGTTTAACTCAAAACTCTCATTTTCTTTCAAAGATTTAATCTTTATACATTAAAATGGTCTTGTGACATAATAGGTACCTTGATTGAGGTATTTCCACTCGAAGGTTCAATCTTTACTCATTAAAACACTCTTCGGGACGTCGATGGGATCCTGAATATGTTTAACTCAAAACTCTCATTTTCTTTCAAAGATTTAATCTTTATACATTAAAATGGTCTTGTGACATAATAGGTACCTTGATTGAGGCATTTCTATTCAAAGATTCAATTTTTACTCATTAAAACACTCTTCGGGACATCGAAGGGAACTTGAATAAGTTTAACTCAAAACTCTCATTTTCTTTCAAAGATTCAATCTTTATACGTTAAAATGGTTTAGTGACATAATAGGTACCTTTATTGAGTTCTTTTCATGTGAAGATTCAATCTTTACTCATTAAAAGACTCTTCGTGATTTCATGGGTAACTCGAATAAGTTTAGCTCAAAACTCTGATTTTCTTTCAAAGATTCAATCTTTATACACTAAAAAGGTCTACTGACATATTAGGTACATTATTGAGGTATTTTCATTCAAAGACTCAACCCTTACTCATTAAAACACTCTTTTATACGTTAAAATGGTCTAGTGACATGATAGGTACCTTGATTGAGGTAATTTCATTCAAAGATTTAATCTTTACTTATTAAAACACTCTTCGTGACGTGAAAGGGATCTCGAATAAGTTTAACTCAAAACTCTCATTTTTTTTCAAAGATTTAATCTTTATATATTAAAATGGTCTAGTGACATAATAGGTACCTAGATTGATGTATTTCTATTCAAAGATTCAATCTTTACTCATTAAAACACTCTTTGGGACGTCGAAGGGAACTCGAATAAGTTTAACTCGGAACTCTCATTTTCTTTCGAATATTCAATCTTTATAAATTAAAAAAGTTTAATGACATGATAGGTACCTTTATTGAGTTAGTTTCATTCAAAGATTCAATCTTTACTCTTCAAAACACTCTCCGTGACGTCAAAGGGATCTCGAATAAGTTTAACTCAAAACTTTTATTTCCTTTCAAAGATTTAATCCTTATACATTAAAATGGTCTAGTGACATAATAAGTACCTTGATTGAGGTATTTCCATTCAATGATTCAATCTTTACTCTTTAAAACACTCTTCGAGACGTCGAAGGGAACTCGAATAAGTTTAACGCAGAACTTTCATATTCTTTTAAAGATTCAATCTTTACACATTAAAAAGGTTAAGTGACACGATAGGTACCTCTATTCAGTTATTTTCATTCAAAGATTCAATCTTTACACTTTAAAACACTCTTCGTGACGTCAAAGAGATCTCGAATAAGTTTAACTCAAAACTCTCATTTTCTTTCAAAGATTTATTCTTTATACATTAAAATGGTCTAGTCACATAATAAGTACCTTGATTGAGGTATTTTCCATTCAATGATTCAATCTTTAATAATTAAAACACTCTTCGGGACGTCGAAGGGAACTCGAATAAGTTTAACTCAGAACTTTCATTTTCTTCCAAAGATTCAATCTTTATACATTAAAAAGGTTTAGTGACATGATAGGAACCGTTATTCAGTAATTTTCATTCAAAGATTCAAACTTTAATCTTTAAAACACGTTTCGTGACTTCAAAGGGATCTCGAATAAGTTTAGCTCAAAACTCTCATTTTCTTTAAAAGATTCAATCTTTATACATCAAAATGGTCTTGTTACATAATAGGTACCTTGATTGCGGTATTTCCATTCAAAGATTTCATACTTACTCATTAAAACACTCTTCGGGATGTCGAAGGGAATTCGAATAAGTTTAACTCAAAACACTCATTTTCTTTCAAAGATTCAATCTCTGTGCATTAAAAAGGTTTAGTGACACGATAGGTACCTTTATTGAGTTATTTTCACTCACAGATTCAATCTTTACTCATTAAAACACTCTGTGTGACGTAAAAGTAATCTCGAATAAATTTAACTCAAAACTCTCATTTTCTTTCAAAGATTCAATCTTTATACATTAAAATTGTTTAGTGACATAATTGGTACCTTTATTGAGTTATTTTCATTCGAAGATTCAATCTTTACTCGTTAAAAGTCTCATCGTGACTTCATGGGTAACTCAAAACTGTTTAGCTCAAAACTCTGATTTTCTTTCAATGATTCAATCTTTATACTCTAGAAAGGTCTAGTGACATAATAGGTTTATTATTGAGGTATTCTCATTCAAAGATTAAATCTTTACTCATTAAAACACTCTTCGGGACGTAAAAGGGAACTTGAATAAGTTTAACTCAGAACTCTCATTTTCTTTCAGAGATTCAATCTTTATACGTTAAAATGGTCTAGTGACATAATAGATACCTTGATTGAGGTAATTTCATTCAAAGATTCGATCTTTACTCATTAAAGCACTCTTCGTGACGCCAAAGGGATCCCGAATAAGTTTAACTCAAAACTCTCATTTTCTTTCAAAGATTTAATCTTTATACATTAAAATGGTCTTGTGACATAATAGGTACCTTGATTGAGGTATTTCCACTCGAAGGTTCAATCTTTACTCATTAAAACACTCTTCGGGACGTCGATGGGATCCTGAATATGTTTAACTCAAAACTCTCATTTTCTTTCAAAGATTTAATGTTTATACATTAAAATGGTCTTGTGACATAATAGGTACCTTGATTGAGGCATTTCTATTCAAAGATTCAATTTTTACTCATTAAAACACTCTTCGGGACATCGAAGGGAACTTGAATAAGTTTAACTCAAAACTCTCATTTTCTTTCAAAGATTCAATCTTTATACGTTAAAATGGTTTAGTGACATAATAGGTACCTTTATTGAGTTATTTTCATGTGAAGATTCAATCTTTACTCATTAAAAGACTCTTCGTGATTTCATGGGTAACTCGAATAAGTTTAGCTCAAAACTCTGATTTTCTTTCAAAGATTCAATCTTTATACACTAAAAAGGTCTACTGACATATTAGGTACATTATTGAGGTATTTTCATTCAAAGACTCAACCCTTACTCATTAAAACACTCTTTTATACGTTAAAATGGTCTAGTGACATGATAGGTACCTTGATTGAGGTAATTTCATTCAAAGATTTAATCTTTACTTATTAAAACACTCTTCGTGACGTGAAAGGGATCTCGAATAAGTTTAACTCAAAACTCTCATTTTTTTTCAAAGATTTAATCTTTATATATTAAAATGGTCTAGTGACATAATAGGTACCTAGATTGATGTATTTCTATTCAAAGATTCAATCTTTACTCATTAAAACACTCTTTGGGACGTCGAAGAGAACTCGAATAAGTTTAACTCGGAACTCTCATTTTCTTTCGAAGATTCAATCTTTATAAATTAAAAAAGTTTAATGACATGATAGGTACCTTTATTGAGTTAGTTTCATTCAAAGATTCAATCTTTACTCTTCAAAACACTCTCCGTGACGTCAAAGGGATCTCGAATAAGTTTAACTCAAAACTTTTATTTCCTTTCAAAGATTTAATCCTTATACATTAAAATGGTCTAGTGACATAATAAGTACCTTGATTGAGGTATTTCCATTCAATGATTCAATCTTTACTCTTTAAAACACTCTTCGAGACGTCGAAGGGAACTCGAATAAGTTTAACGCAGAACTTTCATATTCTTTTAAAGATTCAATCTTTACACATTAAAAAGGTTAAGTGACACGATAGGTACCTCTATTCAGTTATTTTCATTCAAAGATTCAATCTTTACACTTTAAAACACTCTTCGTGACGTCAAAGAGATCTCGAATAAGTTTAACTCAAAACTCTCATTTTCTTTCAAAGATTTATTCTTTATACATTAAAATGGTCTAGTCACATAATAAGTACCTTGATTGAGGTATTTTCCATTCAATGATTCAATCTTTAGTAATTAAAACACTCTTCGGGACGTCGAAGGGAACTCGAATAAGTTTAACTCAGAACTTTCATTTTCTTCCAAAGATTCAATCTTTATACATTAAAAAGGTTTAGTGACATGATAGGAACCGTTATTCAGTAATTTTCATTCAAAGATTCAAACTTTAATCTTTAAAACACGTTTCGTGACTTCAAAGGGATCTCGAATAAGTTTAGATCAAAACTCTCATTTTCTTTAAAAGATTCAATCTTTATACATCAAAATGGTCTTGTTACATAATAGGTACCTTGATTGCGGTATTTCCATTCAAAGATTTCATACTTACTCATTAAAACACTCTTCGGGATGTCGAAGGGAACTCGAATAAGTTTAACTCAAAACACTCATTTTCTTTCAAAGATTCAATCTCTGTGCATTAAAAAGGTTTAGTGACACGATAGGTACCTTTATTGAGTTATTTTCATTCACAGATTCAATCTTTACTCATTAAAACACTCTGTGTGACGTAAAAGTGATCTCGAATAAATTTAACTCAAAACTCTCATTTTCTTTCAAAGATTCAATCTTTATACATTAAAATTGTTTAGTGACATAATTGGTACCTTTATTGAGTTATTTTCATTCGAAGATTCAATCTTTACTCGTTAAAAGACTCATCGTGACTTCATGGGTAACTCAAAACTGTTTAGCTCAAAACTCTGATTTTCTTTCAATGATTCAATCTTTATACTCTAGAAAGGTCTAGTGACATAATAGGTTTATTATTGAGCTATTCTCATTCAAAGATTAAATCTTTACTCATTAAAACACTCTTCGGGACGTAAAAGGGAACTTGAATAAGTTTAACTCAGAACTCTCATTTTCTTTCAGAGATTCAATCTTTATACGTTAAAATGGTCTAGTGACATAATAGATACCTTGATTGAGGTAATTTCATTCAAAGATTCGATCTTTACTCATTAAAGCACTCTTCGTGACGCCAAAGGGATCCCGAATAAGTTTAACTCAAAACTCTCATTTTCTTTCAAAGATTTAATCTTTATACATTAAAATGGTCTTGTGACATAATAGGTACCTTGATTGAGGTATTTCCACTCGAAGGTTCAATCTTTACTCATTAAAACACTCTTCGGGACGTCGATGGGATCCTGAATATGTTTAACTCAAAACTCTCATTTTCTTTCAAAGATTTAATCTTTATACATTAAAATGGTCTTGTGACATAATAGGTACCTTGATTGAGGCATTTCTATTCAAAGATTCAATTTTTACTCATTAAAACACTCTTCGGGACATCGAAGGGAACTTGAATAAGTTTAACTCAAAACTCTCATTTTCTTTCAAAGATTCAATCTTTATACGTTAAAATGGTTTAGTGACATAATAGGTACCTTTATTGAGTTATTTTCATGTGAAGATTCAATCTTTACTCATTAAAAGACTCTTCGTGATTTCATGGGTAACTCGAATAAGTTTAGCTCAAAACTCTGATTTTCTTTCAAAGATTCAATCTTTATACACTAAAAAGGTCTACTGACATATTAGGTACATTATTGAGGTATTTTCATTCAAAGACTCAACCCTTACTCATTAAAACACTCTTTTATACTTTAAAATGGTCTAGTGACATGATAGGTACCTTGATTGAGGTAATTTCATTCAAAGATTTAATCTTTACTTATTAAAACACTCTTCGTGACGTGAAAGGGATCTCGAATAAGTTTAACTCAAAACTCTCATTTTTTTTCAAAGATTTAATCTTTATATATTAAAATGGTCTAGTGACATAATAGGTACCTAGATTGATGTATTTCTATTCAAAGATTCAATCTTTACTCATTAAAACACTCTTTGGGACGTCGAAGGGAACTCGAATAAGTTTAACTCGGAACTCTCATTTTCTTTCGAAGATTCAATCTTTATAAATTAAAAAAGTTTAATGACATGATAGGTACCTTTATTGAGTTAGTTTCATTCAAAGATTCAATCTTTACTCTTCAAAACACTCTCCGTGACGTCAAAGGGATCTCGAATAAGTTTAACTCAAAACTTTTATTTCCTTTCAAAGATTTAATCCTTATACATTAAAATTGTCTAGTGACATAATAAGTACCTTGATTGAGGTATTTCCATTCAATGATTCAATCTTTACTCTTTAAAACACTCTTCGAGACGTCGAAGGGAACTCGAATAAGTTTAACGCAGAACTTTCATATTCTTTTAAAGATTCAATCTTTACACATTAAAAAGGTTAAGTGACACGATAGGTACCTCTATTCAGTTATTTTCATTCAAAGATTCAATCTTTACACTTTAAAACACTCTTCGTGACGTCAAAGAGATCTCGAATAAGTTTAACTCAAAACTCTCATTTTCTTTCAAAGATTTATTCTTTATACATTAAAATGGTCTAGTCACATAATAAGTACCTTGATTGAGGTATTTTCCATTCAATGATTCAATCTTTAGTAATTAAAACACTCTTCGGGACGTCGAAGGGAACTCGAATAAGTTTAACTCAGAACTTTCATTTTCTTCCAAAGATTCAATCTTTATACATTAAAAAGGTTTAGTGACATGATAGGAACCGTTATTCAGTAATTTTCATTCAAAGATTCAAACTTTAATCTTTAAAACACGTTTCGTGACTTCAAAGGGATCTCGAATAAGTTTAGCTCAAAACTCTCATTTTCTTTAAAAGATTCAATCTTTATACATCAAAATGGTCTTGTTACATAATAGGTACCTTGATTGCGGTATTTCCATTCAAAGATTTCATACTTACTCATTAAAACACTCTTCGGGATGTCGAAGGGAACTCGAATAAGTTTAACTCAAAACACTCATTTTCTTTCAAAGATTCAATCTCTGTGCATTAAAAAGGTTTAGTGACACGATAGGTACCTTTATTGAGTTATTTTCATTCACAGATTCAATCTTTACTCATTAAAACACTCTGTGTGACGTAAAAGTAATCTCGAATAAATTTAACTCAAAACTCTCATTTTCTTTCAAAGATTCAATCTTTATACATTAAAATTGTTTAGTGACATAATTGGTACCTTTATTGAGTTATTTTCATTCGAAGATTCAATCTTTACTCGTTAAAAGTCTCATCGTGACTTCATGGGTAACTCAAAACTGTTTAGCTCAAAACTCTGATTTTCTTTCAATGATTCAATCTTTATACTCTAGAAAGGTCTAGTGACATAATAGGTTTATTATTGAGGTATTCTCATTCAAAGATTAAATCTTTACTCATTAAAACACTCTTCGGGACGTAAAAGGGAACTTGAATAAGTTTAACTCAGAACTCTCATTTTCTTTCAGAGATTCAATCTTTATACGTTAAAATGGTCTAGTGACATAATAGATACCTTGATTGAGGTAATTTCATTCAAAGATTCGATCTTTACTCATTAAAGCACTCTTCGTGACGCCAAAGGGATCCCGAATAAGTTTAACTCAAAACTCTCATTTTCTTTCAAAGATTTAATCTTTATACATTAAAATGGTCTTGTGACATAATAGGTACCTTGATTGAGGTATTTCCACTCGAAGGTTCAATCTTTACTCATTAAAACACTCTTCGGGACGTCGATGGGATCCTGAATATGTTTAACTCAAAACTCTCATTTTCTTTCAAAGATTTAATCTTTATACATTAAAATGGTCTTGTGACATAATAGGTACCTTGATTGAGGCATTTCTATTCAAAGATTCAATTTTTACTCATTAAAACACTCTTCGGGACATCGAAGGGAACTTGAATAAGTTTAACTCAAAACTCTCATTTTCTTTCAAAGATTCAATCTTTATACGTTAAAATGGTTTAGTGACATAATAGGTACCTTTATTGAGTTATTTTCATGTGAAGATTCAATCTTTACTCATTAAAAGACTCTTCGTGATTTCATGGGTAACTCGAATAAGTTTAGCTCAAAACTCTGATTTTCTTTCAAAGATTCAATCTTTATACACTAAAAAGGTCTACTGACATATTAGGTACATTATTGAGGTATTTTCATTCAAAGACTCAACCCTTACTCATTAAAACACTCTTTTATACGTTAAAATGGTCTAGTGACATGATAGGTACCTTGATTGAGGTAATTTCATTCAAAGATTTAATCTTTACTTATTAAAACACTCTTCGTGACGTGAAAGGGATCTCGAATAAGTTTAACTCAAAACTCTCATTTTTTTTCAAAGATTTAATCTTTATATATTAAAATGGTCTAGTGACATAATAGGTACCTAGATTGATGTATTTCTATTCAAAGATTCAATCTTTACTCATTAAAACACTCTTTGGGACGTCGAAGGGAACTCGAATAAGTTTAACTCGGAACTCTCATTTTCTTTCGAAGATTCAATCTTTATAAATTAAAAAAGTTTAATGACATGATAGGTACCTTTATTGAGTTAGTTTCATTCAAAGATTCAATCTGTACTCTTCAAAACACTCTCCGTGACGTCAAAGGGATCTCGAATAAGTTTAACTCAAAACTTTTATTTCCTTTCAAAGATTTAATCCTTATACATTAAAATGGTCTAGTGACATAATAAGTACCTTGATTGAGGTATTTCCATTCAATGATTCAATCTTTACTCTTTAAAACACTCTTCGAGACGTCGAAGGGAACTCGAATAAGTTTAACGCAGAACTTTCATATTCTTTTAAAGATTCAATCTTTACACATTAAAAAGGTTAAGTGACACGATAGGTACCTCTATTCAGTTATTTTCATTCAAAGATTCAATCTTTACACTTTAAAACACTCTTCGTGACGTCAAAGAGATCTCGAATAAGTTTAACTCAAAACTCTCATTTTCTTTCAAAGATTTATTCTTTATACATTAAAATGGTCTAGTCACATAATAAGTACCTTGATTGAGGTATTTTCCATTCAATGATTCAATCTTTAGTAATTAAAACACTCTTCGGGACGTCGAAGGGAACTCGAATAAGTTTAACTCAGAACTTTCATTTTCTTCCAAAGATTCAATCTTTATACATTAAAAAGGTTTAGTGACATGATAGGAACCGTTATTCAGTAATTTTCATTCAAAGATTCAAACTTTAATCTTTAAAACACGTTTCGTGACTTCAAAGGGATCTCGAATAAGTTTAGCTCAAAACTCTCATTTTCTTTAAAAGATTCAATCTTTATACATCAAAATGGTCTTGTTACATAATAGGTACCTTGATTGCGGTATTTCCATTCAAAGATTTCATACTTACTCATTAAAACACTCTTCGGGATGTCGAAGGGAACTCGAATAAGTTTAACTCAAAACACTCATTTTCTTTCAAAGATTCAATCTCTGTGCATTAAAAAGGTTTAGTGACACGATAGGTACCTTTATTGAGTTATTTTCATTCACAGATTCAATCTTTACTCATTAAAACACTCTGTGTGACGTAAAAGTGATCTCGAATAAATTTAACTCAAAACTCTCATTTTCTTTCAAAGATTCAATCTTTATACATTAAAATTGTTTAGTGACATAATTGGTACCTTTATTGAGTTATTTTCATTCGAAGATTCAATCTTTACTCGTTAAAAGACTCATCGTGACTTCATGGGTAACTCAAAACTGTTTAGCTCAAAACTCTGATTTTCTTTCAATGATTCAATCTTTATACTCTAGAAAGGTCTAGTGACATAATAGGTTTATTATTGAGGTATTCTCATTCAAAGATTAAATCTTTACTCATTAAAACACTCTTCGGGACGTAAAAGGGAACTTGAATAAGTTTAACTCAGAACTCTCATTTTCTTTCAGAGATTCAATCTTTATACGTTAAAATGGTCTAGTGACATAATAGATACCTTGATTGAGGTAATTTCATTCAAAGATTCGATCTTTACTCATTAAAGCACTCTTCGTGACGCCAAAGGGATCCCGAATAAGTTTAACTCAAAACTCTCATTTTCTTTCAAAGATTTAATCTTTATACATTAAAATGGTCTTGTGACATAATAGGTACCTTGATTGAGGTATTTCCACTCGAAGGTTCAATCTTTACTCATTAAAACACTCTTCGGGACGTCGATGGGATCCTGAATATGTTTAACTCAAAACTCTCATTTTCTTTCAAAGATTTAATCTTTATACATTAAAATGGTCTTGTGACATAATAGGTACCTTGATTGAGGCATTTCTATTCAAAGATTCAATTTTTACTCATTAAAACACTCTTCGGGACATCGAAGGGAACTTGAATAAGTTTAACTCAAAACTCTCATTTTCTTTCAAAGATTCAATCTTTATACGTTAAAATGGTTTAGTGACATAATAGGTACCTTTATTGAGTTATTTTCATGTGAAGATTCAATCTTTACTCATTAAAAGACTCTTCGTGATTTCATGGGTAACTCGAATAAGTTTAGCTCAAAACTCTGATTTTCTTTCAAAGATTCAATCTTTATACACTAAAAAGGTCTACTGACATATTAGGTACATTATTGAGGTATTTTCATTCAAAGACTCAACCCTTACTCATTAAAACACTCTTTTATACGTTAAAATGGTCTAGTGACATGATAGGTACCTTGATTGAGGTAATTTCATTCAAAGATTTAATCTTTACTTATTAAAACACTCTTCGTGACGTGAAAGGGATCTCGAATAAGTTTAACTCAAAACTCTCATTTTTTTTCAAAGATTTAATCTTTATATATTAAAATGGTCTAGTGACATAATAGGTACCTAGATTGATGTATTTCTATTCAAAGATTCAATCTTTACTCATTAAAACACTCTTTGGGACGTCGAAGGGAACTCGAATAAGTTTAACTCGGAACTCTCATTTTCTTTCGAAGATTCAATCTTTATAAATTAAAAAAGTTTAATGACATGATAGGTACCTTTACTGAGTTAGTTTCATTCAAAGATTCAATCTTTACTCTTCAAAACACTCTCCGTGACGTCAAAGGGATCTCGAATAAGTTTAACTCAAAACTTTTATTTCCTTTCAAAGATTTAATCCTTATACATTAAAATGGTCTAGTGACATAATAAGTACCTTGATTGAGGTATTTCCATTCAATGATTCAATCTTTACTCTTTAAAACACTCTTCGAGACGTCGAAGGGAACTCGAATAAGTTTAACGCAGAACTTTCATATTCTTTTAAAGATTCAATCTTTACACATTAAAAAGGTTAAGTGACACGATAGGTACCTCTATTCAGTTATTTTCATTCAAAGATTCAATCTTTACACTTTAAAACACTCTTCGTGACGTCAAAGAGATCTCGAATAAGTTTAACTCAAAACTCTCATTTTCTTTCAAAGATTTATTCTTTATACATTAAAATGGTCTAGTCACATAATAAGTACCTTGATTGAGGTATTTTCCATTCAATGATTCAATCTTTAGTAATTAAAACACTCTTCGGGACGTCGAAGGGAACTCGAATAAGTTTAACTCAGAACTTTCATTTTCTTCCAAAGATTCAATCTTTATACATTAAAAAGGTTTAGTGACATGATAGGAACCGTTATTCAGTAATTTTCATTCAAAGATTCAAACTTTAATCTTTAAAACACGTTTCGTGACTTCAAAGGGATCTCGAATAAGTTTAGCTCAAAACTCTCATTTTCTTTAAAAGATTCAATCTTTATACATCAAAATGGTCTTGTTACATAATAGGTACCTTGATTGCGGTATTTCCATTCAAAGATTTCATACTTACTCATTAAAACACTCTTCGGGATGTCGAAGGGAACTCGAATAAGTTTAACTCAAAACACTCATTTTCTTTCAAAGATTCAATCTCTGTGCATTAAAAAGGTTTAGTGACACGATAGGTACCTTTATTGAGTTATTTTCCATTCACAGATTCAATCTTTACTCATTAAAACACTCTGTGTGACGTAAAAGTGATCTCGAATAAATTTAACTCAAAACTCTCATTTTCTTTCAAAGATTCAATCTTTATACATTAAAATTGTTTAGTGACATAATTGGTACCTTTATTGAGTTATTTTCATTCGAAGATTCAATCTTTACTCGTTAAAAGACTCATCGTGACTTCATGGGTAACTCAAAACTGTTTAGCTCAAAACTCTGATTTTCTTTCAATGATTCAATCTTTATACTCTAGAAAGGTCTAGTGACATAATAGGTTTATTATTGAGGTATTCTCATTCAAAGATTAAATCTTTACTCATTAAAACACTCTTCGGGACGTAAAAGGGAACTTGAATAAGTTTAACTCAGAACTCTCATTTTCTTTCAGAGATTCAATCTTTATACGTTAAAATGGTCTAGTGACATAATAGATACCTTGATTGAGGTAATTTCATTCAAAGATTCGATCTTTACTCATTAAAGCACTCTTCGTGACGCCAAAGGGATCCCGAATAAGTTTAACTCAAAACTCTCATTTTCTTTCAAAGATTTAATCTTTATACATTAAAATGGTCTTGTGACATAATAGGTACCTTGATTGAGGTATTTCCACTTGAAGGTTCAATCTTTACTCATTAAAACACTCTTCGGGACGTCGATGGGATCCTGAATATGTTTAACTCAAAACTCTCATTTTCTTTCAAAGATTTAATCTTTATACATTAAAATGGTCTTGTGACATAATAGGTACCTTGATTGAGGCATTTCTATTCAAAGATTCAATTTTTACTCATTAAAACACTCTTCGGGACATCGAAGGGAACTTGAATAAGTTTAACTCAAAACTCTCATTTTCTTTCAAAGATTCAATCTTTATACGTTAAAATGGTTTAGTGGCATAATAGGTACCTTTATTGAGTTATTTTCATGTGAAGATTCAATCTTTACTCATTAAAAGACTCTTCGTGATTTCATGGGTAACTCGAATAAGTTTAGCTCAAAACTCTGATTTTCTTTCAAAGATTCAATCTTTATACACTAAAAAGGTCTACTGACATATTAGGTACATTATTGAGGTATTTTCATTCAAAGACTCAACCCTTACTCATTAAAACACTCTTTTATACGTTAAAATGGTCTAGTGACATGATAGGTACCTTGATTGAGGTAATTTCATTCAAAGATTTAATCTTTACTTATTAAAACACTCTTCGTGACGTGAAAGGGATCTCGAATAAGTTTAACTCAAAACTCTCATTTTTTTTCAAAGATTTAATCTTTATATATTAAAATGGTCTAGTGACATAATAGGTACCTAGATTGATGTATTTCTATTCAAAGATTCAATCTTTACTCATTAAAACACTCTTTGGGACGTCGAAGGGAACTCGAATAAGTTTAACTCGGAACTCTCATTTTCTTTCGAAGATTCAATCTTTATAAATTAAAAAAGTTTAATGACATGATAGGTACCTTTACTGAGTTAGTTTCATTCAAAGATTCAATCTTTACTCTTCAAAACACTCTCCGTGACGTCAAAGGGATCTCGAATAAGTTTAACTCAAAACTTTTATTTCCTTTCAAAGATTTAATCCTTATACATTAAAATGGTCTAGTGACATAATAAGTACCTTGATTGAGGTATTTCCATTCAATGATTCAATCTTTACTCTTTAAAACACTCTTCGAGACGTCGAAGGGAACTCGAATAAGTTTAACGCAGAACTTTCATATTCTTTTAAAGATTCAATCTTTACACATTAAAAAGGTTAAGTGACACGATAGGTACCTCTATTCAGTTATTTTCATTCAAAGATTCAATCTTTACACTTTAAAACACTCTTCGTGACGTCAAAGAGATCTCGAATAAGTTTAACTCAAAACTCTCATTTTCTTTCAAAGATTTATTCTTTATACATTAAAATGGTCTAGTCACATAATAAGTACCTTGATTGAGGTATTTTCCATTCAATGATTCAATCTTTAGTAATTAAAACACTCTTCGGGACGTCGAAGGGAACTCGAATAAGTTTAACTCAGAACTTTCATTTTCTTCCAAAGATTCAATCTTTATACATTAAAAAGGTTTAGTGACATGATAGGAACCGTTATTCAGTAATTTTCATTCAAAGATTCAAACTTTAATCTTTAAAACACGTTTCGTGACTTCAAAGGGATCTCGAATAAGTTTAGCTCAAAACTCTCATTTTCTTTAAAAGATTCAATCTTTATACATCAAAATGGTCTTGTTACATAATAGGTACCTTGATTGCGGTATTTCCATTCAAAGATTTCATACTTACTCATTAAAACACTCTTCGGGATGTCGAAGGGAACTCGAATAAGTTTAACTCAAAACACTCATTTTCTTTCAAAGATTCAATCTCTGTGCATTAAAAAGGTTTAGTGACACGATAGGTACCTTTATTGAGTTATTTTCATTCACAGATTCAATCTTTACTCATTAAAACACTCTGTGTGACGTAAAAGTGATCTCGAATAAATTTAACTCAAAACTCTCATTTTCTTTCAAAGATTCAATCTTTATACATTAAAATTGTTTAGTGACATAATTGGTACCTTTATTGAGTTATTTTCATTCGAAGATTCAATCTTTACTCGTTAAAAGACTCATCGTGACTTCATGGGTAACTCAAAACTGTTTAGCTCAAAACTCTGATTTTCTTTCAATGATTCAATCTTTATACTCTAGAAAGGTCTAGTGACATAATAGGTTTATTATTGAGGTATTCTCATTCAAAGATTAAATCTTTACTCATTAAAACACTCTTCGGGACGTAAAAGGGAACTTGAATAAGTTTAACTCAGAACTCTCATTTTCTTTCAGAGATTCAATCTTTATACGTTAAAATGGTCTAGTGACATAATAGATACCTTGATTGAGGTAATTTCATTCAAAGATTCGATCTTTACTCATTAAAGCACTCTTCGTGACGCCAAAGGGATCCCGAATAAGTTTAACTCAAAACTCTCATTTTCTTTCAAAGATTTAATCTTTATACATTAAAATGGTCTTGTGACATAATAGGTACCTTGATTGAGGTATTTCCACTCGAAGGTTCAATCTTTACTCATTAAAACACTCTTCGGGACGTCGATGGGATCCTGAATATGTTTAACTCAAAACTCTCATTTTCTTTCAAAGATTTAATCTTTATACATTAAAATGGTCTTGTGACATAATAGGTACCTTGATTGAGGCATTTCTATTCAAAGATTCAATTTTTACTCATTAAAACACTCTTCGGGACATCGAAGGGAACTTGAATAAGTTTAACTCAAAACTCTCATTTTCTTTCAAAGATTCAATCTTTATACGTTAAAATGGTTTAGTGACATAATAGGTACCTTTATTGAGTTATTTTCATGTGAAGATTCAATCTTTACTCATTAAAAGACTCTTCGTGATTTCATGGGTAACTCGAATAAGTTTAGCTCAAAACTCTGATTTTCTTTCAAAGATTCAATCTTTATACACTAAAAAGGTCTACTGACATATTAGGTACATTATTGAGGTATTTTCATTCAAAGACTCAACCCTTACTCATTAAAACACTCTTTTATACGTTAAAATGGTCTAGTGACATGATAGGTACCTTGATTGAGGTAATTTCATTCAAAGATTTAATCTTTACTTATTAAAACACTCTTCGTGACGTGAAAGGGATCTCGAATAAGTTTAACTCAAAACTCTCATTTTTTTTCAAAGATTTAATCTTTATATATTAAAATGGTCTAGTGACATAATAGGTACCTAGATTGATGTATTTCTATTCAAAGATTCAATCTTTACTCATTAAAACACTCTTTGGGACGTCGAAGGGAACTCGAATAAGTTTAACTCGGAACTCTCATTTTCTTTCGAAGATTCAATCTTTATAAATTAAAAAAGTTTAATGACATGATAGGTACCTTTACTGAGTTAGTTTCATTCAAAGATTCAATCTTTACTCTTCAAAACACTCTCCGTGACGTCAAAGGGATCTCGAATAAGTTTAACTCAAAACTTTTATTTCCTTTCAAAGATTTAATCCTTATACATTAAAATGGTCTAGTGACATAATAAGTACCTTGATTGAGGTATTTCCATTCAATGATTCAATCTTTACTCTTTAAAACACTCTTCGAGACGTCGAAGGGAACTCGAATAAGTTTAACGCAGAACTTTCATATTCTTTTAAAGATTCAATCTTTACACATTAAAAAGGTTAAGTGACACGATAGGTACCTCTATTCAGTTATTTTCATTCAAAGATTCAATCTTTACACTTTAAAACACTCTTCGTGACGTCAAAGAGATCTCGAATAAGTTTAACTCAAAACTCTCATTTTCTTTCAAAGATTTATTCTTTATACATTAAAATGGTCTAGTCACATAATAAGTACCTTGATTGAGGTATTTTCCATTCAATGATTCAATCTTTAGTAATTAAAACACTCTTCGGGACGTCGAAGGGAACTCGAATAAGTTTAACTCAGAACTTTCATTTTCTTCCAAATATTCAATCTTTATACATTAAAAAGGTTTAGTGACATGATAGGAACCGTTATTCAGTAATTTTCATTCAAAGATTCAAACTTTAATCTTTAAAACACGTTTCGTGACTTCAAAGGGATCTCGAATAAGTTTAGCTCAAAACTCTCATTTTCTTTAAAAGATTCAATCTTTATACATCAAAATGGTCTTGTTACATAATAGGTACCTTGATTGCGGTATTTCCATTCAAAGATTTCATACTTACTCATTAAAACACTCTTCGGGATGTCGAAGGGAACTCGAATAAGTTTAACTCAAAACACTCATTTTCTTTCAAAGATTCAATCTCTGTGCATTAAAAAGGTTTAGTGACACGATAGGTACCTTTATTGAGTTATTTTCATTCACAGATTCAATCTTTACTCATTAAAACACTCTGTGTGACGTAAAAGTGATCTCGAATAAATTTAACTCAAAACTCTCATTTTCTTTCAAAGATTCAATCTTTATACATTAAAATTGTTTAGTGACATAATTGGTACCTTTATTGAGTTATTTTCATTCGAAGATTCAATCTTTACTCGTTAAAAGACTCATCGTGACTTCATGGGTAACTCAAAACTGTTTAGCTCAAAACTCTGATTTTCTTTCAATGATTCAATCTTTATACTCTAGAAAGGTCTAGTGACATAATAGGTTTATTATTGAGGTATTCTCATTCAAAGATTAAATCTTTACTCATTAAAACACTCTTCGGGACGTAAAAGGGAACTTGAATAAGTTTAACTCAGAACTCTCATTTTCTTTCAGAGATTCAATCTTTATACGTTAAAATGGTCTAGTGACATAATAGATACCTTGATTGAGGTAATTTCATTCAAAGATTCGATCTTTACTCATTAAAGCACTCTTCGTGACGCCAAAGGGATCCCGAATAAGTTTAACTCAAAACTCTCATTTTCTTTCAAAGATTTAATCTTTATACATTAAAATGGTCTTGTGACATAATAGGTACCTTGATTGAGGTATTTCCACTCGAAGGTTCAATCTTTACTCATTAAAACACTCTTCGGGACGTCGATGGGATCCTGAATATGTTTAACTCAAAACTCTCATTTTCTTTCAAAGATTTAATCTTTATACATTAAAATGGTCTTGTGACATAATAGGTACCTTGATTGAGGCATTTCTATTCAAAGATTCAATTTTTACTCATTAAAACACTCTTCGGGACATCGAAGGGAACTTGAATAAGTTTAACTCAAAACTCTCATTTTCTTTCAAAGATTCAATCTTTATACGTTAAAATGGTTTAGTGACATAATAGGTACCTTTATTGAGTTATTTTCATGTGAAGATTCAATCTTTACTCATTAAAAGACTCTTCGTGATTTCATGGGTAACTCGAATAAGTTTAGCTCAAAACTCTGATTTTCTTTCAAAGATTCAATCTTTATACACTAAAAAGGTCTACTGACATATTAGGTACATTATTGAGGTATTTTCATTCAAAGACTCAACCCTTACTCATTAAAACACTCTTTTATACGTTAAAATGGTCTAGTGACATGATAGGTACCTTGATTGAGGTAATTTCATTCAAAGATTTAATCTTTACTTATTAAAACACTCTTCGTGACGTGAAAGGGATCTCGAATAAGTTTAACTCAAAACTCTCATTTTTTTTCAAAGATTTAATCTTTATATATTAAAATGGTCTAGTGACATAATAGGTACCTAGATTGATGTATTTCTATTCAAAGATTCAATCTTTACTCATTAAAACACTCTTTGGGACGTCGAAGGGAACTCGAATAAGTTTAACTCGGAACTCTCATTTTCTTTCGAAGATTCAATCTTTATAAATTAAAAAAGTTTAATGACATGATAGGTACCTTTATTGAGTTAGTTTCATTCAAAGATTCAATCTTTACTCTTCAAAACACTCTCCGTGACGTCAAAGGGATCTCGAATAAGTTTAACTCAAAACTTTTATTTCCTTTCAAAGATTTAATCCTTATACATTAAAATGGTCTAGTGACATAATAAGTACCTTGATTGAGGTATTTCCATTCAATGATTCAATCTTTACTCTTTAAAACACTCTTCGAGACGTCGAAGGGAACTCGAATAAGTTTAACGCAGAACTTTCATATTCTTTTAAAGATTCAATCTTTACACATTAAAAAGGTTAAGTGACACGATAGGTACCTCTATTCAGTTATTTTCATTCAAAGATTCAATCTTTACACTTTAAAACACTCTTCGTGACGTCAAAGAGATCTCGAATAAGTTTAACTCAAAACTCTCATTTTCTTTCAAAGATTTATTCTTTATACATTAAAATGGTCTAGTCACATAATAAGTACCTTGATTGAGGTATTTTCCATTCAATGATTCAATCTTTAGTAATTAAAACACTCTTCGGGACGTCGAAGGGAACTCGAATAAGTTTAACTCAGAACTTTCATTTTCTTCCAAATATTCAATCTTTATACATTAAAAAGGTTTAGTGACATGATAGGAACCGTTATTCAGTAATTTTCATTCAAAGATTCAAACTTTAATCTTTAAAACACGTTTCGTGACTTCAAAGGGATCTCGAATAAGTTTAGCTCAAAACTCTCATTTTCTTTAAAAGATTCAATCTTTATACATCAAAATGGTCTTGTTACATAATAGGTACCTTGATTGCGGTATTTCCATTCAAAGATTTCATACTTACTCATTAAAACACTCTTCGGGATGTCGAAGGGAACTCGAATAAGTTTAACTCAAAACACTCATTTTCTTTCAAAGATTCAATCTCTGTGCATTAAAAAGGTTTAGTGACACGATAGGTACCTTTATTGAGTTATTTTCATTCACAGATTCAATCTTTACTCATTAAAACACTCTGTGTGACGTAAAAGTGATCTCGAATAAATTTAACTCAAAACTCTCATTTTCTTTCAAAGATTCAATCTTTATACATTAAAATTGTTTAGTGACATAATTGGTACCTTTATTGAGTTATTTTCATTCGAAGATTCAATCTTTACTCGTTAAAAGACTCATCGTGACTTCATGGGTAACTCAAAACTGTTTAGCTCAAAACTCTGATTTTCTTTCAATGATTCAATCTTTATACTCTAGAAAGGTCTAGTGACATAATAGGTTTATTATTGAGGTATTCTCATTCAAAGATTAAATCTTTACTCATTAAAACACTCTTCGGGACGTAAAAGGGAACTTGAATAAGTTTAACTCAGAACTCTCATTTTCTTTCAGAGATTCAATCTTTATACGTTAAAATGGTCTAGTGACATAATAGATACCTTGATTGAGGTAATTTCATTCAAAGATTCGATCTTTACTCATTAAAGCACTCTTCGTGACGCCAAAGGGATCCCGAATAAGTTTAACTCAAAACTCTCATTTTCTTTCAAAGATTTAATCTTTATACATTAAAATGGTCTTGTGACATAATAGGTACCTTGATTGAGGTATTTCCACTCGAAGGTTCAATCTTTACTCATTAAAACACTCTTCGGGACGTCGATGGGATCCTGAATATGTTTAACTCAAAACTCTCATTTTCTTTCAAAGATTTAATCTTTATACATTAAAATGGTCTTGTGACATAATAGGTACCTTGATTGAGGCATTTCTATTCAAAGATTCAATTTTTACTCATTAAAACACTCTTCGGGACATCGAAGGGAACTTGAATAAGTTTAACTCAAAACTCTCATTTTCTTTCAAAGATTCAATCTTTATACGTTAAAATGGTTTAGTGACATAATAGGTACCTTTATTGAGTTATTTTCATGTGAAGATTCAATCTTTACTCATTAAAAGACTCTTCGTGATTTCATGGGTAACTCGAATAAGTTTAGCTCAAAACTCTGATTTTCTTTCAAAGATTCAATCTTTATACACTAAAAAGGTCTACTGACATATTAGGTACATTATTGAGGTATTTTCATTCAAAGACTCAACCCTTACTCATTAAAACACTCTTTTATACGTTAAAATGGTCTAGTGACATGATAGGTACCTTGATTGAGGTAATTTCATTCAAAGATTTAATCTTTACTTATTAAAACACTCTTCGTGACGTGAAAGGGATCTCGAATAAGTTTAACTCAAAACTCTCATTTTTTTTCAAAGATTTAATCTTTATATATTAAAATGGTCTAGTGACATAATAGGTACCTAGATTGATGTATTTCTATTCAAAGATTCAATCTTTACTCATTAAAACACTCTTTGGGACGTCGAAGGGAACTCGAATAAGTTTAACTCGGAACTCTCATTTTCTTTCGAAGATTCAATCTTTATAAATTAAAAAAGTTTAATGACATGATAGGTACCTTTATTGAGTTAGTTTCATTCAAAGATTCAATCTTTACTCTTCAAAACACTCTCCGTGACGTCAAAGGGATCTCGAATAAGTTTAACTCAAAACTTTTATTTCCTTTCAAAGATTTAATCCTTATACATTAAAATGGTCTAGTGACATAATAAGTACCTTGATTGAGGTATTTCCATTCAATGATTCAATCTTTACTCTTTAAAACACTCTTCGAGACGTCGAAGGGAACTCGAATAAGTTTAACGCAGAACTTTCATATTCTTTTAAAGATTCAATCTTTACACATTAAAAAGGTTAAGTGACACGATAGGTACCTCTATTCAGTTATTTTCATTCAAAGATTCAATCTTTACACTTTAAAACACTCTTCGTGACGTCAAAGAGATCTCGAATAAGTTTAACTCAAAACTCTCATTTTCTTTCAAAGATTTATTCTTTATACATTAAAATGGTCTAGTCACATAATAAGTACCTTGATTGAGGTATTTTCCATTCAATGATTCAATCTTTAGTAATTAAAACACTCTTCGGGACGTCGAAGGGAACTCGAATAAGTTTAACTCAGAACTTTCATTTTCTTCCAAAGATTCAATCTTTATACATTAAAAAGGTTTAGTGACATGATAGGAACCGTTATTCAGTAATTTTCATTCAAAGATTCAAACTTTAATCTTTAAAACACGTTTCGTGACTTCAAAGGGATCTCGAATAAGTTTAGCTCAAAACTCTCATTTTCTTTAAAAGATTCAATCTTTATACATTAAAATGGTCTTGTTACATAATAGGTACCTTGATTGCGGTATTTCCATTCAAAGATTTCATACTTACTCATTAAAACACTCTTCGGGATGTCGAAGGGAACTCGAATAAGTTTAACTCAAAACACTCATTTTCTTTCAAAGATTCAATCTCTGTGCATTAAAAAGGTTTAGTGACACGATAGGTACCTTTATTGAGTTATTTTCATTCACAGATTCAATCTTTACTCATTAAAACACTCTGTGTGACGTAAAAGTGATCTCGAATAAATTTAACTCAAAACTCTCATTTTCTTTCAAAGATTCAATCTTTATACATTAAAATTGTTTAGTGACATAATTGGTACCTTTATTGAGTTATTTTCATTCGAAGATTCAATCTTTACTCGTTAAAAGACTCATCGTGACTTCATGGGTAACTCAAAACTGTTTAGCTCAAAACTCTGATTTTCTTTCAATGATTCAATCTTTATACTCTAGAAAGGTCTAGTGACATAATAGGTTTATTATTGAGGTATTCTCATTCAAAGATTAAATCTTTACTCATTAAAACACTCTTCGGGACGTAAAAGGGAACTTGAATAAGTTTAACTCAGAACTCTCATTTTCTTTCAGAGATTCAATCTTTATACGTTAAAATGGTCTAGTGACATAATAGATACCTTGATTGAGGTAATTTCATTCAAAGATTCGATCTTTACTCATTAAAGCACTCTTCGTGACGCCAAAGGGATCCCGAATAAGTTTAACTCAAAACTCTCATTTTCTTTCAAAGATTTAATCTTTATACATTGAAATGGTCTTGTGACATAATAGGTACCTTGATTGAGGTATTTCCACTCGAAGGTTCAATCTTTACTCATTAAAACACTCTTCGGGACGTCGATGGGATCCTGAATATGTTTAACTCAAAACTCTCATTTTCTTTCAAAGATTTAATCTTTATACATTAAAATGGTCTTGTGACATAATAGGTACCTTGATTGAGGCATTTCTATTCAAAGATTCAATTTTTACTCATTAAAACACTCTTCGGGACATCGAAGGGAACTTGAATAAGTTTAACTCAAAACTCTCATTTTCTTTCAAAGATTCAATCTTTATACGTTAAAATGGTTTAGTGACATAATAGGTACCTTTATTGAGTTATTTTCATGTGAAGATTCAATCTTTACTCATTAAAAGACTCTTCGTGATTTCATGGGTAACTCGAATAAGTTTAGCTCAAAACTCTGATTTTCTTTCAAAGATTCAATCTTTATACACTAAAAAGGTCTACTGACATATTAGGTACATTATTGAGGTATTTTCATTCAAAGACTCAACCCTTACTCATTAAAACACTCTTTTATACGTTAAAATGGTCTAGTGACATGATAGGTACCTTGATTGAGGTAATTTCATTCAAAGATTTAATCTTTACTTATTAAAACACTCTTCGTGACGTGAAAGGGATCTCGAATAAGTTTAACTCAAAACTCTCATTTTTTTTCAAAGATTTAATCTTTATATATTAAAATGGTCTAGTGACATAATAGGTACCTAGATTGATGTATTTCTATTCAAAGATTCAATCTTTACTCATTAAAACACTCTTTGGGACGTCGAAGGGAACTCGAATAAGTTTAACTCGGAACTCTCATTTTCTTTCGAAGATTCAATCTTTATAAATTAAAAAAGTTTAATGACATGATAGGTACCTTTATTGAGTTAGTTTCATTCAAAGATTCAATCTTTACTCTTCAAAACACTCTCCGTGACGTCAAAGGGATCTCGAATAAGTTTAACTCAAAACTTTTATTTCCTTTCAAAGATTTAATCCTTATACATTAAAATGGTCTAGTGACATAATAAGTACCTTGATTGAGGTATTTCCATTCAATGATTCAATCTTTACTCTTTAAAACACTCTTCGAGACGTCGAAGGGAACTCGAATAAGTTTAACGCAGAACTTTCATATTCTTTTAAAGATTCAATCTTTACACATTAAAAAGGTTAAGTGACACGATAGGTACCTCTATTCAGTTATTTTCATTCAAAGATTCAATCTTTACACTTTAAAACACTCTTCGTGACGTCAAAGAGATCTCGAATAAGTTTAACTCAAAACTCTCATTTTCTTTCAAAGATTTATTCTTTATACATTAAAATGGTCTAGTCACATAATAAGTACCTTGATTGAGGTATTTTCCATTCAATGATTCAATCTTTAGTAATTAAAACACTCTTCGGGACGTCGAAGGGAACTCGAATAAGTTTAACTCAGAACTTTCATTTTCTTCCAAAGATTCAATCTTTATACATTAAAAAGGTTTAGTGACATGATAGGAACCGTTATTCAGTAATTTTCATTCAAAGATTCAAACTTTAATCTTTAAAACACGTTTCGTGACTTCAAAGGGATCTCGAATAAGTTTAGCTCAAAACTCTCATTTTCTTTAAAAGATTCAATCTTTATACATCAAAATGGTCTTGTTACATAATAGGTACCTTGATTGCGGTATTTCCATTCAAAGATTTCATACTTACTCATTAAAACACTCTTCGGGATGTCGAAGGGAACTCGAATAAGTTTAACTCAAAACACTCATTTTCTTTCAAAGATTCAATCTCTGTGCATTAAAAAGGTTTAGTGACACGATAGGTACCTTTATTGAGTTATTTTCATTCACAGATTCAATCTTTACTCATTAAAACACTCTGTGTGACGTAAAAGTGATCTCGAATAAATTTAACTCAAAACTCTCATTTTCTTTCAAAGATTCAATCTTTATACATTAAAATTGTTTAGTGACATAATTGGTACCTTTATTGAGTTATTTTCATTCGAAGATTCAATCTTTACTCGTTAAAAGACTCATCGTGACTTCATGGGTAACTCAAAACTGTTTAGCTCAAAACTCTGATTTTCTTTCAATGATTCAATCTTTATACTCTAGAAAGGTCTAGTGACATAATAGGTTTATTATTGAGGTATTCTCATTCAAAGATTAAATCTTTACTCATTAAAACACTCTTCGGGACGTAAAAGGGAACTTGAATAAGTTTAACTCAGAACTCTCATTTTCTTTCAGAGATTCAATCTTTATACGTTAAAATGGTCTAGTGACATAATAGATACCTTGATTGAGGTAATTTCATTCAAAGATTCGATCTTTACTCATTAAAGCACTCTTCGTGACGCCAAAGGGATCCCGAATAAGTTTAACTCAAAACTCTCATTTTCTTTCAAAGATTTAATCTTTATACATTAAAATGGTCTTGTGACATAATAGGTACCTTGATTGAGGTATTTCCACTCGAAGGTTCAATCTTTACTCATTAAAACACTCTTCGGGACGTCGATGGGATCCTGAATATGTTTAACTCAAAACTCTCATTTTCTTTCAAAGATTTAATCTTTATACATTAAAATGGTCTTGTGACATAATAGGTACCTTGATTGAGGCATTTCTATTCAAAGATTCAATTTTTACTCATTAAAACACTCTTCGGGACATCGAAGGGAACTTGAATAAGTTTAACTCAAAACTCTCATTTTCTTTCAAAGATTCAATCTTTATACGTTAAAATGGTTTAGTGACATAATAGGTACCTTTATTGAGTTATTTTCATGTGAAGATTCAATCTTTACTCATTAAAAGACTCTTCGTGATTTCATGGGTAACTCGAATAAGTTTAGCTCAAAACTCTGATTTTCTTTCAAAGATTCAATCTTTATACACTAAAAAGGTCTACTGACATATTAGGTACATTATTGAGGTATTTTCATTCAAAGACTCAACTCTTACTCATTAAAACACTCTTTTATACGTTAAAATGGTCTAGTGACATGATAGGTACCTTGATTGAGGTAATTTCATTCAAAGATTTAATCTTTACTTATTAAAACACTCTTCGTGACGTGAAAGGGATCTCGAATAAGTTTAACTCAAAACTCTCATTTTTTTTCAAAGATTTAATCTTTATATATTAAAATGGTCTAGTGACATAATAGGTACCTAGATTGATGTATTTCTATTCAAAGATTCAATCTTTACTCATTAAAACACTCTTTGGGACGTCGAAGGGAACTCGAATAAGTTTAACTCGGAACTCTCATTTTCTTTCGAAGATTCAATCTTTATAAATTAAAAAAGTTTAATGACATGATAGGTACCTTTATTGAGTTAGTTTCATTCAAAGATTCAATCTTTACTCTTCAAAACACTCTCCGTGACGTCAAAGGGATCTCGAATAAGTTTAACTCAAAACTTTTATTTCCTTTCAAAGATTTAATCCTTATACATTAAAATGGTCTAGTGACATAATAAGTACCTTGATTGAGGTATTTCCATTCAATGATTCAATCTTTACTCTTTAAAACACTCTTCGAGACGTCGAAGGGAACTCGAATAAGTTTAACGCAGAACTTTCATATTCTTTTAAAGATTCAATCTTTACACATTAAAAAGGTTAAGTGACACGATAGGTACCTCTATTCAGTTATTTTCATTCAAAGATTCAATCTTTACACTTTAAAACACTCTTCGTGACGTCAAAGAGATCTCGAATAAGTTTAACTCAAAACTCTCATTTTCTTTCAAAGATTTATTCTTTATACATTAAAATGGTCTAGTCACATAATAAGTACCTTGATTGAGGTATTTTCCATTCAATGATTCAATCTTTAGTAATTAAAACACTCTTCGGGACGTCGAAGGGAACTCGAATAAGTTTAACTCAGAACTTTCATTTTCTTCCAAAGATTCAATCTTTATACATTAAAAAGGTTTAGTGACATGATAGGAACCGTTATTCAGTAATTTTCATTCAAAGATTCAAACTTTAATCTTTAAAACACGTTTCGTGACTTCAAAGGGATCTCGAATAAGTTTAGCTCAAAACTCTCATTTTCTTTAAAAGATTCAATCTTTATACATCAAAATGGTCTTGTTACATAATAGGTACCTTGATTGCGGTATTTCCATTCAAAGATTTCATACTTACTCATTAAAACACTCTTCGGGATGTCGAAGGGAACTCGAATAAGTTTAACTCAAAACACTCATTTTCTTTCAAAGATTCAATCTCTGTGCATTAAAAAGGTTTAGTGACACGATAGGTACCTTTATTGAGTTATTTTCATTCACAGATTCAATCTTTACTCATTAAAACACTCTGTGTGACGTAAAAGTGATCTCGAATAAATTTAACTCAAAACTCTCATTTTCTTTCAAAGATTCAATCTTTATACATTAAAATTGTTTAGTGACATAATTGGTACCTTTATTGAGTTATTTTCATTCGAAGATTCAATCTTTACTCGTTAAAAGACTCATCGTGACTTCATGGGTAACTCAAAACTGTTTAGCTCAAAACTCTGATTTTCTTTCAATGATTCAATCTTTATACTCTAGAAAGGTCTAGTGACATAATAGGTTTATTATTGAGGTATTCTCATTCAAAGATTAAATCTTTACTCATTAAAACACTCTTCGGGACGTAAAAGGGAACTTGAATAAGTTTAACTCAGAACTCTCATTTTCTTTCAGAGATTCAATCTTTATACGTTAAAATGGTCTAGTGACATAATAGATACCTTGATTGAGGTAATTTCATTCAAAGATTCGATCTTTACTCATTAAAGCACTCTTCGTGACGCCAAAGGGATCCCGAATAAGTTTAACTCAAAACTCTCATTTTCTTTCAAAGATTTAATCTTTATACATTAAAATGGTCTTGTGACATAATAGGTACCTTGATTGAGGTATTTCCACTCGAAGGTTCAATCTTTACTCATTAAAACACTCTTCGGGACGTCGATGGGATCCTGAATATGTTTAACTCAAAACTCTCATTTTCTTTCAAAGATTTAATCTTTATACATTAAAATGGTCTTGTGACATAATAGGTACCTTGATTGAGGCATTTCTATTCAAAGATTCAATTTTTACTCATTAAAACACTCTTCGGGACATCGAAGGGAACTTGAATAAGTTTAACTCAAAACTCTCATTTTCTTTCAAAGATTCAATCTTTATACGTTAAAATGGTTTAGTGACATAATAGGTACCTTTATTGAGTTATTTTCATGTGAAGATTCAATCTTTACTCATTAAAAGACTCTTCGTGATTTCATGGGTAACTCGAATAAGTTTAGCTCAAAACTCTGATTTTCTTTCAAAGATTCAATCTTTATACACTAAAAAGGTCTACTGACATATTAGGTACATTATTGAGGTATTTTCATTCAAAGACTCAACCCTTACTCATTAAAACACTCTTTTATACGTTAAAATGGTCTAGTGACATGATAGGTACCTTGATTGAGGTAATTTCATTCAAAGATTTAATCTTTACTTATTAAAACACTCTTCGTGACGTGAAAGGGATCTCGAATAAGTTTAACTCAAAACTCTCATTTTTTTTCAAAGATTTAATCTTTATATATTAAAATGGTCTAGTGACATAATAGGTACCTAGATTGATGTATTTCTATTCAAAGATTCAATCTTTACTCATTAAAACACTCTTTGGGACGTCGAAGGGAACTCGAATAAGTTTAACTCGGAACTCTCATTTTCTTTCGAAGATTCAATCTTTATAAATTAAAAAAGTTTAATGACATGATAGGTACCTTTATTGAGTTAGTTTCATTCAAAGATTCAATCTTTACTCTTCAAAACACTCTCCGTGACGTCAAAGGGATCTCGAATAAGTTTAACTCAAAACTTTTATTTCCTTTCAAAGATTTAATCCTTATACATTAAAATGGTCTAGTGACATAATAAGTACCTTGATTGAGGTATTTCCATTCAATGATTCAATCTTTACTCTTTAAAACACTCTTCGAGACGTCGAAGGGAACTCGAATAAGTTTAACGCAGAACTTTCATATTCTTTTAAAGATTCAATCTTTACACATTAAAAAGGTTAAGTGACACGATAGGTACCTCTATTCAGTTATTTTCATTCAAAGATTCAATCTTTACACTTTAAAACACTCTTCGTGACGTCAAAGAGATCTCGAATAAGTTTAACTCAAAACTCTCATTTTCTTTCAAAGATTTATTCTTTATACATTAAAATGGTCTAGTCACATAATAAGTACCTTGATTGAGGTATTTTCCATTCAATGATTCAATCTTTAGTAATTAAAACACTCTTCGGGACGTCGAAGGGAACTCGAATAAGTTTAACTCAGAACTTTCATTTTCTTCCAAAGATTCAATCTTTATACATTAAAAAGGTTTAGTGACATGATAGGAACCGTTATTCAGTAATTTTCATTCAAAGATTCAAACTTTAATCTTTAAAACACGTTTCGTGACTTCAAAGGGATCTCGAATAAGTTTAGCTCAAAACTCTCATTTTCTTTAAAAGATTCAATCTTTATACATCAAAATGGTCTTGTTACATAATAGGTACCTTGATTGCGGTATTTCCATTCAAAGATTTCATACTTACTCATTAAAACACTCTTCGGGATGTCGAAGGGAACTCGAATAAGTTTAACTCAAAACACTCATTTTCTTTCAAAGATTCAATCTCTGTGCATTAAAAAGGTTTAGTGACACGATAGGTACCTTTATTGAGTTATTTTCATTCACAGATTCAATCTTTACTCATTAAAACACTCTGTGTGACGTAAAAGTGATCTCGAATAAATTTAACTCAAAACTCTCATTTTCTTTCAAAGATTCAATCTTTATACATTAAAATTGTTTAGTGACATAATTGGTACCTTTATTGAGTTATTTTCATTCGAAGATTCAATCTTTACTCGTTAAAAGACTCATCGTGACTTCATGGGTAACTCAAAACTGTTTAGCTCAAAACTCTGATTTTCTTTCAATGATTCAATCTTTATACTCTAGAAAGGTCTAGTGACATAATAGGTTTATTATTGAGGTATTCTCATTCAAAGATTAAATCTTTACTCATTAAAACACTCTTCGGGACGTAAAAGGGAACTTGAATAAGTTTAACTCAGAACTCTCATTTTCTTTCAGAGATTCAATCTTTATACGTTAAAATGGTCTAGTGACATAATAGATACCTTGATTGAGGTAATTTCATTCAAAGATTCGATCTTTACTCATTAAAGCACTCTTCGTGACGCCAAAGGGATCCCGAATAAGTTTAACTCAAAACTCTCATTTTCTTTCAAAGATTTAATCTTTATACATTAAAATGGTCTTGTGACATAATAGGTACCTTGATTGAGGTATTTCCACTCGAAGGTTCAATCTTTACTCATTAAAACACTCTTCGGGACGTCGATGGGATCCTGAATATGTTTAACTCAAAACTCTCATTTTCTTTCAAAGATTTAATCTTTATACATTAAAATGGTCTTGTGACATAATAGGTACCTTGATTGAGGCATTTCTATTCAAAGATTCAATTTTTACTCATTAAAACACTCTTCGGGACATCGAAGGGAACTTGAATAAGTTTAACTCAAAACTCTCATTTTCTTTCAAAGATTCAATCTTTATACGTTAAAATGGTTTAGTGACATAATAGGTACCTTTATTGAGTTATTTTCATGTGAAGATTCAATCTTTACTCATTAAAAGACTCTTCGTGATTTCATGGGTAACTCGAATAAGTTTAGCTCAAAACTCTGATTTTCTTTCAAAGATTCAATCTTTATACACTAAAAAGGTCTACTGACATATTAGGTACATTATTGAGGTATTTTCATTCAAAGACTCAACCCTTACTCATTAAAACACTCTTTTATACGTTAAAATGGTCTAGTGACATGATAGGTACCTTGATTGAGGTAATTTCATTCAAAGATTTAATCTTTACTTATTAAAACACTCTTCGTGACGTGAAAGGGATCTCGAATAAGTTTAACTCAAAACTCTCATTTTTTTTCAAAGATTTAATCTTTATATATTAAAATGGTCTAGTGACATAATAGGTACCTAGATTGATGTATTTCTATTCAAAGATTCAATCTTTACTCATTAAAACACTCTTTGGGACGTCGAAGGGAACTCGAATAAGTTTAACTCGGAACTCTCATTTTCTTTCGAAGATTCAATCTTTATAAATTAAAAAAGTTTAATGACATGATAGGTACCTTTATTGAGTTAGTTTCATTCAAAGATTCAATCTTTACTCTTCAAAACACTCTCCGTGACGTCAAAGGGATCTCGAATAAGTTTAACTCAAAACTTTTATTTCCTTTCAAAGATTTAATCCTTATACATTAAAATGGTCTAGTGACATAATAAGTACCTTGATTGAGGTATTTCCATTCAATGATTCAATCTTTACTCTTTAAAACACTCTTCGAGACGTCGAAGGGAACTCGAATAAGTTTAACGCAGAACTTTCATATTCTTTTAAAGATTCAATCTTTACACATTAAAAAGGTTAAGTGACACGATAGGTACCTCTATTCAGTTATTTTCATTCAAAGATTCAATCTTTACACTTTAAAACACTCTTCGTGACGTCAAAGAGATCTCGAATAAGTTTAACTCAAAACTCTCATTTTCTTTCAAAGATTTATTCTTTATACATTAAAATGGTCTAGTCACATAATAAGTACCTTGATTGAGGTATTTTCCATTCAATGATTCAATCTTTAGTAATTAAAACACTCTTCGGGACGTCGAAGGGAACTCGAATAAGTTTAACTCAGAACTTTCATTTTCTTCCAAAGATTCAATCTTTATACATTAAAAAGGTTTAGTGACATGATAGGAACCGTTATTCAGTAATTTTCATTCAAAGATTCAAACTTTAATCTTTAAAACACGTTTCGTGACTTCAAAGGGATCTCGAATAAGTTTAGCTCAAAACTCTCATTTTCTTTAAAAGATTCAATCTTTATACATCAAAATGGTCTTGTTACATAATAGGTACCTTGATTGCGGTATTTCCATTCAAAGATTTCATACTTACTCATTAAAACACTCTTCGGGATGTCGAAGGGAACTCGAATAAGTTTAACTCAAAACACTCATTTTCTTTCAAAGATTCAATCTCTGTGCATTAAAAAGGTTTAGTGACACGATAGGTACCTTTATTGAGTTATTTTCATTCACAGATTCAATCTTTACTCATTAAAACACTCTGTGTGACGTAAAAGTGATCTCGAATAAATTTAACTCAAAACTCTCATTTTCTTTCAAAGATTCAATCTTTATACATTAAAATTGTTTAGTGACATAATTGGTACCTTTATTGAGTTATTTTCATTCGAAGATTCAATCTTTACTCGTTAAAAGACTCATCGTGACTTCATGGGTAACTCAAAACTGTTTAGCTCAAAACTCTGATTTTCTTTCAATGATTCAATCTTTATACTCTAGAAAGGTCTAGTGACATAATAGGTTTATTATTGAGGTATTCTCATTCAAAGATTAAATCTTTACTCATTAAAACACTCTTCGGGACGTAAAAGGGAACTTGAATAAGTTTAACTCAGAACTCTCATTTTCTTTCAGAGATTCAATCTTTATACGTTAAAATGGTCTAGTGACATAATAGATACCTTGATTGAGGTAATTTCATTCAAAGATTCGATCTTTACTCATTAAAGCACTCTTCGTGACGCCAAAGGGATCCCGAATAAGTTTAACTCAAAACTCTCATTTTCTTTCAAAGATTTAATCTTTATACATTGAAATGGTCTTGTGACATAATAGGTACCTTGATTGAGGTATTTCCACTCGAAGGTTCAATCTTTACTCATTAAAACACTCTTCGGGACGTCGATGGGATCCTGAATATGTTTAACTCAAAACTCTCATTTTCTTTCAAAGATTTAATCTTTATACATTAAAATGGTCTTGTGACATAATAGGTACCTTGATTGAGGCATTTCTATTCAAAGATTCAATTTTTACTCATTAAAACACTCTTCGGGACATCGAAGGGAACTTGAATAAGTTTAACTCAAAACTCTCATTTTCTTTCAAAGATTCAATCTTTATACGTTAAAATGGTTTAGTGACATAATAGGTACCTTTATTGAGTTATTTTCATGTGAAGATTCAATCTTTACTCATTAAAAGACTCTTCGTGATTTCATGGGTAACTCGAATAAGTTTAGCTCAAAACTCTGATTTTCTTTCAAAGATTCAATCTTTATACACTAAAAAGGTCTACTGACATATTAGGTACATTATTGAGGTATTTTCATTCAAAGACTCAACCCTTACTCATTAAAACACTCTTTTATACGTTAAAATGGTCTAGTGACATGATAGGTACCTTGATTGAGGTAATTTCATTCAAAGATTTAATCTTTACTTATTAAAACACTCTTCGTGACGTGAAAGGGATCTCGAATAAGTTTAACTCAAAACTCTCATTTTTTTTTAAAGATTTAATCTTTATATATTAAAATGGTCTAGTGACATAATAGGTACCTAGATTGATGTATTTCTATTCAAAGATTCAATCTTTACTCATTAAAACACTCTTTGGGACGTCGAAGGGAACTCGAATAAGTTTAACTCGGAACTCTCATTTTCTTTCGAAGATTCAATCTTTATAAATTAAAAAAGTTTAATGACATGATAGGTACCTTTATTGAGTTAGTTTCATTCAAAGATTCAATCTTTACTCTTCAAAACACTCTCCGTGACGTCAAAGGGATCTCGAATAAGTTTAACTCAAAACTTTTATTTCCTTTCAAAGATTTAATCCTTATACATTAAAATGGTCTAGTGACATAATAAGTACCTTGATTGAGGTATTTCCATTCAATGATTCAATCTTTACTCTTTAAAACACTCTTCGAGACGTCGAAGGGAACTCGAATAAGTTTAACGCAGAACTTTCATATTCTTTTAAAGATTCAATCTTTACACATTAAAAAGGTTAAGTGACACGATAGGTACCTCTATTCAGTTATTTTCATTCAAAGATTCAATCTTTACACTTTAAAACACTCTTCGTGACGTCAAAGAGATCTCGAATAAGTTTAACTCAAAACTCTCATTTTCTTTCAAAGATTTATTCTTTATACATTAAAATGGTCTAGTCACATAATAAGTACCTTGATTGAGGTATTTTCCATTCAATGATTCAATCTTTAGTAATTAAAACACTCTTCGGGACGTCGAAGGGAACTCGAATAAGTTTAACTCAGAACTTTCATTTTCTTCCAAAGATTCAATCTTTATACATTAAAAAGGTTTAGTGACATGATAGGAACCGTTATTCAGTAATTTTCATTCAAAGATTCAAACTTTAATCTTTAAAACACGTTTCGTGACTTCAAAGGGATCTCGAATAAGTTTAGCTCAAAACTCTCATTTTCTTTAAAAGATTCAATCTTTATACATCAAAATGGTCTTGTTACATAATAGGTACCTTGATTGCGGTATTTCCATTCAAAGATTTCATACTTACTCATTAAAACACTCTTCGGGATGTCGAAGGGAACTCGAATAAGTTTAACTCAAAACACTCATTTTCTTTCAAAGATTCAATCTCTGTGCATTAAAAAGGTTTAGTGACACGATAGGTACCTTTATTGAGTTATTTTCATTCACAGATTCAATCTTTACTCATTAAAACACTCTGTGTGACGTAAAAGTGATCTCGAATAAATTTAACTCAAAACTCTCATTTTCTTTCAAAGATTCAATCTTTATACATTAAAATTGTTTAGTGACATAATTGGTACCTTTATTGAGTTATTTTCATTCGAAGATTCAATCTTTACTCGTTAAAAGACTCATCGTGACTTCATGGGTAACTCAAAACTGTTTAGCTCAAAACTCTGATTTTCTTTCAATGATTCAATCTTTATACTCTAGAAAGGTCTAGTGACATAATAGGTTTATTATTGAGGTATTCTCATTCAAAGATTAAATCTTTACTCATTAAAACACTCTTCGGGACGTAAAAGGGAACTTGAATAAGTTTAACTCAGAACTCTCATTTTCTTTCAGAGATTCAATCTTTATACGTTAAAATGGTCTAGTGACATAATAGATACCTTGATTGAGGTAATTTCATTCAAAGATTCGATCTTTACTCATTAAAGCACTCTTCGTGACGCCAAAGGGATCCCGAATAAGTTTAACTCAAAACTCTCATTTTCTTTCAAAGATTTAATCTTTATACATTAAAATGGTCTTGTGACATAATAGGTACCTTGATTGAGGTATTTCCACTCGAAGGTTCAATCTTTACTCATTAAAACACTCTTCGGGACGTCGATGGGATCCTGAATATGTTTAACTCAAAACTCTCATTTTCTTTCAAAGATTTAATCTTTATACATTAAAATGGTCTTGTGACATAATAGGTACCTTGATTGAGGCATTTCTATTCAAAGATTCAATTTTTACTCATTAAAACACTCTTCGGGACATCGAAGGGAACTTGAATAAGTTTAACTCAAAACTCTCATTTTCTTTCAAAGATTCAATCTTTATACGTTAAAATGGTTTAGTGACATAATAGGTACCTTTATTGAGTTATTTTCATGTGAAGATTCAATCTTTACTCATTAAAAGACTCTTCGTGATTTCATGGGTAACTCGAATAAGTTTAGCTCAAAACTCTGATTTTCTTTCAAAGATTCAATCTTTATACACTAAAAAGGTCTACTGACATATTAGGTACATTATTGAGGTATTTTCATTCAAAGACTCAACCCTTACTCATTAAAACACTCTTTTATACGTTAAAATGGTCTAGTGACATGATAGGTACCTTGATTGAGGTAATTTCATTCAAAGATTTAATCTTTACTTATTAAAACACTCTTCGTGACGTGAAAGGGATCTCGAATAAGTTTAACTCAAAACTCTCATTTTTTTTCAAAGATTTAATCTTTATATATTAAAATGGTCTAGTGACATAATAGGTACCTAGATTGATGTATTTCTATTCAAAGATTCAATCTTTACTCATTAAAACACTCTTTGGGACGTCGAAGGGAACTCGAATAAGTTTAACTCGGAACTCTCATTTTCTTTCGAAGATTCAATCTTTATAAATTAAAAAAGTTTAATGACATGATAGGTACCTTTATTGAGTTAGTTTCATTCAAAGATTCAATCTTTACTCTTCAAAACACTCTCCGTGACGTCAAAGGGATCTCGAATAAGTTTAACTCAAAACTTTTATTTCCTTTCAAAGATTTAATCCTTATACATTAAAATGGTCTAGTGACATAATAAGTACCTTGATTGAGGTATTTCCATTCAATGATTCAATCTTTACTCTTTAAAACACTCTTCGAGACGTCGAAGGGAACTCGAATAAGTTTAACGCAGAACTTTCATATTCTTTTAAAGATTCAATCTTTACACATTAAAAAGGTTAAGTGACACGATAGGTACCTCTATTCAGTTATTTTCATTCAAAGATTCAATCTTTATACTTTAAAACACTCTTCGTGACGTCAAAGAGATCTCGAATAAGTTTAACTCAAAACTCTCATTTTCTTTCAAAGATTTATTCTTTATACATTAAAATGGTCTAGTCACATAATAAGTACCTTGATTGAGGTATTTTCCATTCAATGATTCAATCTTTAGTAATTAAAACACTCTTCGGGACGTCGAAGGGAACTCGAATAAGTTTAACTCAGAACTTTCATTTTCTTCCAAAGATTCAATCTTTATACATTAAAAAGGTTTAGTGACATGATAGGAACCGTTATTCAGTAATTTTCATTCAAAGATTCAAACTTTAATCTTTAAAACACGTTTCGTGACTTCAAAGGGATCTCGAATAAGTTTAGCTCAAAACTCTCATTTTCTTTAAAAGATTCAATCTTTATACATCAAAATGGTCTTGTTACATAATAGGTACCTTGATTGCGGTATTTCCATTCAAAGATTTCATACTTACTCATTAAAACACTCTTCGGGATGTCGAAGGGAACTCGAATAAGTTTAACTCAAAACACTCATTTTCTTTCAAAGATTCAATCTCTGTGCATTAAAAAGGTTTAGTGACACGATAGGTACCTTTATTGAGTTATTTTCATTCACAGATTCAATCTTTACTCATTAAAACACTCTGTGTGACGTAAAAGTGATCTCGAATAAATTTAACTCAAAACTCTCATTTTCTTTCAAAGATTCAATCTTTATACATTAAAATTGTTTAGTGACATAATTGGTACCTTTATTGAGTTATTTTCATTCGAAGATTCAATCTTTACTCGTTAAAAGACTCATCGTGACTTCATGGGTAACTCAAAACTGTTTAGCTCAAAACTCTGATTTTCTTTCAATGATTCAATCTTTATACTCTAGAAAGGTCTAGTGACATAATAGGTTTATTATTGAGGTATTCTCATTCAAAGATTAAATCTTTACTCATTAAAACACTCTTCGGGACGTAAAAGGGAACTTGAATAAGTTTAACTCAGAACTCTCATTTTCTTTCAGAGATTCAATCTTTATACGTTAAAATGGTCTAGTGACATAATAGATACCTTGATTGAGGTAATTTCATTCAAAGATTCGATCTTTACTCATTAAAGCACTCTTCGTGACGCCAAAGGGATCCCGAATAAGTTTAACTCAAAACTCTCATTTTCTTTCAAAGATTTAATCTTTATACATTAAAATGGTCTTGTGACATAATAGGTACCTTGATTGAGGTATTTCCACTCGAAGGTTCAATCTTTACTCATTAAAACACTCTTCGGGACGTCGATGGGATCCTGAATATGTTTAACTCAAAACTCTCATTTTCTTTCAAAGATTTAATCTTTATACATTAAAATGGTCTTGTGACATAATAGGTACCTTGATTGAGGCATTTCTATTCAAAGATTCAATTTTTACTCATTAAAACACTCTTCGGGACATCGAAGGGAACTTGAATAAGTTTAACTCAAAACTCTCATTTTCTTTCAAAGATTCAATCTTTATACGTTAAAATGGTTTAGTGACATAATAGGTACCTTTATTGAGTTATTTTCATGTGAAGATTCAATCTTTACTCATTAAAAGACTCTTCGTGATTTCATGGGTAACTCGAATAAGTTTAGCTCAAAACTCTGATTTTCTTTCAAAGATTCAATCTTTATACACTAAAAAGGTCTACTGACATATTAGGTACATTATTGAGGTATTTTCATTCAAAGACTCAACCCTTACTCATTAAAACACTCTTTTATACGTTAAAATGGTCTAGTGACATGATAGGTACCTTGATTGAGGTAATTTCATTCAAAGATTTAATCTTTACTTATTAAAACACTCTTCGTGACGTGAAAGGGATCTCGAATAAGTTTAACTCAAAACTCTCATTTTTTTTCAAAGATTTAATCTTTATATATTAAAATGGTCTAGTGACATAATAGGTACCTAGATTGATGTATTTCTATTCAAAGATTCAATCTTTACTCATTAAAACACTCTTTGGGACGTCGAAGGGAACTCGAATAAGTTTAACTCGGAACTCTCATTTTCTTTCGAAGATTCAATCTTTATAAATTAAAAAAGTTTAATGACATGATAGGTACCTTTATTGAGTTAGTTTCATTCAAAGATTCAATCTTTACTCTTCAAAACACTCTCCGTGACGTCAAAGGGATCTCGAATAAGTTTAACTCAAAACTTTTATTTCCTTTCAAAGATTTAATCCTTATACATTAAAATGGTCTAGTGACATAATAAGTACCTTGATTGAGGTATTTCCATTCAATGATTCAATCTTTACTCTTTAAAACACTCTTCGAGACGTCGAAGGGAACTCGAATAAGTTTAACGCAGAACTTTCATATTCTTTTAAAGATTCAATCTTTACACATTAAAAAGGTTAAGTGACACGATAGGTACCTCTATTCAGTTATTTTCATTCAAAGATTCAATCTTTACACTTTAAAACACTCTTCGTGACGTCAAAGAGATCTCGAATAAGTTTAACTCAAAACTCTCATTTTCTTTCAAAGATTTATTCTTTATACATTAAAATGGTCTAGTCACATAATAAGTACCTTGATTGAGGTATTTTCCATTCAATGATTCAATCTTTAGTAATTAAAACACTCTTCGGGACGTCGAAGGGAACTCGAATAAGTTTAACTCAGAACTTTCATTTTCTTCCAAAGATTCAATCTTTATACATTAAAAAGGTTTAGTGACATGATAGGAACCGTTATTCAGTAATTTTCATTCAAAGATTCAAACTTTAATCTTTAAAACACGTTTCGTGACTTCAAAGGGATCTCGAATAAGTTTAGCTCAAAACTCTCATTTTCTTTAAAAGATTCAATCTTTATACATCAAAATGGTCTTGTTACATAATAGGTACCTTGATTGCGGTATTTCCATTCAAAGATTTCATACTTACTCATTAAAACACTCTTCGGGATGTCGAAGGGAACTCGAATAAGTTTAACTCAAAACACTCATTTTCTTTCAAAGATTCAATCTCTGTGCATTAAAAAGGTTTAGTGACACGATAGGTACCTTTATTGAGTTATTTTCATTCACAGATTCAATCTTTACTCATTAAAACACTCTGTGTGACGTAAAAGTGATCTCGAATAAATTTAACTCAAAACTCTCATTTTCTTTCAAAGATTCAATCTTTATACATTAAAATTGTTTAGTGACATAATTGGTACCTTTATTGAGTTATTTTCATTCGAAGATTCAATCTTTACTCGTTAAAAGACTCATCGTGACTTCATGGGTAACTCAAAACTGTTTAGCTCAAAACTCTGATTTTCTTTCAATGATTCAATCTTTATACTCTAGAAAGGTCTAGTGACATAATAGGTTTATTATTGAGGTATTCTCATTCAAAGATTAAATCTTTACTCATTAAAACACTCTTCGGGACGTAAAAGGGAACTTGAATAAGTTTAACTCAGAACTCTCATTTTCTTTCAGAGATTCAATCTTTATACGTTAAAATGGTCTAGTGACATAATAGATACCTTGATTGAGGTAATTTCATTCAAAGATTCGATCTTTACTCATTAAAGCACTCTTCGTGATGCCAAAGGGATCCCGAATAAGTTTAACTCAAAACTCTCATTTTCTTTCAAAGATTTAATCTTTATACATTAAAATGGTCTTGTGACATAATAGGTACCTTGATTGAGGTATTTCCACTCGAAGGTTCAATCTTTACTCATTAAAACACTCTTCGGGACGTCGATGGGATCCTGAATATGTTTAACTCAAAACTCTCATTTTCTTTCAAAGATTTAATCTTTATACATTAAAATGGTCTTGTGACATAATAGGTACCTTGATTGAGGCATTTCTATTCAAAGATTCAATTTTTACTCATTAAAACACTCTTCGGGACATCGAAGGGAACTTGAATAAGTTTAACTCAAAACTCTCATTTTCTTTCAAAGATTCAATCTTTATACATTAAAATTGTTTAGTGACATAATTGGTACCTTTATTGAGTTATTTTCATTCGAAGATTCAATCTTTACTCGTTAAAAGACTCATCGTGACTTCATGGGTAACTCAAAACTGTTTAGCTCAAAACTCTGATTTTCTTTCAATGATTCAATCTTTATACTCTAGAAAGGTCTAGTGACATAATAGGTTTATTATTGAGGTATTCTCATTCAAAGATTAAATCTTTACTCATTAAAACACTCTTCGGGACGTAAAAGGGAACTTGAATAAGTTTAACTCAGAACTCTCATTTTCTTTCAGAGATTCAATCTTTATACGTTAAAATGGTCTAGTGACATAATAGATACCTTGATTGAGGTAATTTCATTCAAAGATTCGATCTTTACTCATTAAAGCACTCTTCGTGACGCCAAAGGGATCCCGAATAAGTTTAACTCAAAACTCTCATTTTCTTTCAAAGATTTAATCTTTATACATTAAAATGGTCTTGTGACATAATAGGTACCTTGATTGAGGTATTTCCACTCGAAGGTTCAATCTTTACTCATTAAAACACTCTTCGGGACGTCGATGGGATCCTGAATATGTTTAACTCAAAACTCTCATTTTCTTTCAAAGATTTAATCTTTATACATTAAAATGGTCTTGTGACATAATAGGTACCTTGATTGAGGCATTTCTATTCAAAGATTCAATTTTTACTCATTAAAACACTCTTCGGGACATCGAAGGGAACTTGAATAAGTTTAACTCAAAACTCTCATTTTCTTTCAAAGATTCAATCTTTATACGTTAAAATGGTTTAGTGACATAATAGGTACCTTTATTGAGTTATTTTCATGTGAAGATTCAATCTTTACTCATTAAAAGACTCTTCGTGATTTCATGGGTAACTCGAATAAGTTTAGCTCAAAACTCTGATTTTCTTTCAAAGATTCAATCTTTATACACTAAAAAGGTCTACTGACATATTAGGTACATTATTGAGGTATTTTCATTCAAAGACTCAACCCTTACTCATTAAAACACTCTTTTATACGTTAAAATGGTCTAGTGACATGATAGGTACCTTGATTGAGGTAATTTCATTCAAAGATTTAATCTTTACTTATTAAAACACTCTTCGTGACGTGAAAGGGATCTCGAATAAGTTTAACTCAAAACTCTCATTTTTTTTCAAAGATTTAATCTTTATATATTAAAATGGTCTAGTGACATAATAGGTACCTAGATTGATGTATTTCTATTCAAAGATTCAATCTTTACTCATTAAAACACTCTTTGGGACGTCGAAGGGAACTCGAATAAGTTTAACTCGGAACTCTCATTTTCTTTCGAAGATTCAATCTTTATAAATTAAAAAAGTTTAATGACATGATAGGTACCTTTATTGAGTTAGTTTCATTCAAAGATTCAATCTTTACTCTTCAAAACACTCTCCGTGACGTCAAAGGGATCTCGAATAAGTTTAACTCAAAACTTTTATTTCCTTTCAAAGATTTAATCCTTATACATTAAAATGGTCTAGTGACATAATAAGTACCTTGATTGAGGTATTTCCATTCAATGATTCAATCTTTACTCTTTAAAACACTCTTCGAGACGTCGAAGGGAACTCGAATAAGTTTAACGCAGAACTTTCATATTCTTTTAAAGATTCAATCTTTACACATTAAAAAGGTTAAGTGACACGATAGGTACCTCTATTCAGTTATTTTCATTCAAAGATTCAATCTTTACACTTTAAAACACTCTTCGTGACGTCAAAGAGATCTCGAATAAGTTTAACTCAAAACTCTCATTTTCTTTCAAAGATTTATTCTTTATACATTAAAATGGTCTAGTCACATAATAAGTACCTTGATTGAGGTATTTTCCATTCAATGATTCAATCTTTAGTAATTAAAACACTCTTCGGGACGTCGAAGGGAACTCGAATAAGTTTAACTCAGAACTTTCATTTTCTTCCAAAGATTCAATCTTTATACATTAAAAAGGTTTAGTGACATGATAGGAACCGTTATTCAGTAATTTTCATTCAAAGATTCAAACTTTAATCTTTAAAACACGTTTCGTGACTTCAAAGGGATCTCGAATAAGTTTAGCTCAAAACTCTCATTTTCTTTAAAAGATTCAATCTTTATACATCAAAATGGTCTTGTTACATAATAGGTACCTTGATTGCGGTATTTCCATTCAAAGATTTCATACTTACTCATTAAAACACTCTTCGGGATGTCGAAGGGAACTCGAATAAGTTTAACTCAAAACACTCATTTTCTTTCAAAGATTCAATCTCTGTGCATTAAAAAGGTTTAGTGACACGATAGGTACCTTTATTGAGTTATTTTCATTCACAGATTCAATCTTTACTCATTAAAACACTCTGTGTGACGTAAAAGTGATCTCGAATAAATTTAACTCAAAACTCTCATTTTCTTTCAAAGATTCAATCTTTATACATTAAAATTGTTTAGTGACATAATTGGTACCTTTATTGAGTTATTTTCATTCGAAGATTCAATCTTTACTCGTTAAAAGACTCATCGTGACTTCATGGGTAACTCAAAACTGTTTAGCTCAAAACTCTGATTTTCTTTCAATGATTCAATCTTTATACTCTAGAAAGGTCTAGTGACATAATAGGTTTATTATTGAGGTATTCTCATTCAAAGATTAAATCTTTACTCATTAAAACACTCTTCGGGACGTAAAAGGGAACTTGAATAAGTTTAACTCAGAACTCTCATTTTCTTTCAGAGATTCAATCTTTATACGTTAAAATGGTCTAGTGACATAATAGATACCTTGATTGAGGTAATTTCATTCAAAGATTCGATCTTTACTCATTAAAGCACTCTTCGTGACGCCAAAGGGATCCCGAATAAGTTTAACTCAAAACTCTCATTTTCTTTCAAAGATTTAATCTTTATACATTAAAATGGTCTTGTGACATAATAGGTACCTTGATTGAGGTATTTCCACTCGAAGGTTCAATCTTTACTCATTAAAACACTCTTCGGGACGTCGATGGGATCCTGAATATGTTTAACTCAAAACTCTCATTTTCTTTCAAAGATTTAATCTTTATACATTAAAATGGTCTTGTGACATAATAGGTACCTTGATTGAGGCATTTCTATTCAAAGATTCAATTTTTACTCATTAAAACACTCTTCGGGACATCGAAGGGAACTTGAATAAGTTTAACTCAAAACTCTCATTTTCTTTCAAAGATTCAATCTTTATACGTTAAAATGGTTTAGTGACATAATAGGTACCTTTATTGAGTTATTTTCATGTGAAGATTCAATCTTTACTCATTAAAAGACTCTTCGTGATTTCATGGGTAACTCGAATAAGTTTAGCTCAAAACTCTGATTTTCTTTCAAAGATTCAATCTTTATACACTAAAAAGGTCTACTGACATATTAGGTACATTATTGAGGTATTTTCATTCAAAGACTCAACCCTTACTCATTAAAACACTCTTTTATACGTTAAAATGGTCTAGTGACATGATAGGTACCTTGATTGAGGTAATTTCATTCAAAGATTTAATCTTTACTTATTAAAACACTCTTCGTGACGTGAAAGGGATCTCGAATAAGTTTAACTCAAAACTCTCATTTTTTTTCAAAGATTTAATCTTTATATATTAAAATGGTCTAGTGACATAATAGGTACCTAGATTGATGTATTTCTATTCAAAGATTCAATCTTTACTCATTAAAACACTCTTTGGGACGTCGAAGGGAACTCGAATAAGTTTAACTCGGAACTCTCATTTTCTTTCGAAGATTCAATCTTTATAAATTAAAAAAGTTTAATGACATGATAGGTACCTTTATTGAGTTAGTTTCATTCAAAGATTCAATCTTTACTCTTCAAAACACTCTCCGTGACGTCAAAGGGATCTCGAATAAGTTTAACTCAAAACTTTTATTTCCTTTCAAAGATTTAATCCTTATACATTAAAATGGTCTAGTGACATAATAAGTACCTTGATTGAGGTATTTCCATTCAATGATTCAATCTTTACTCTTTAAAACACTCTTCGAGACGTCGAAGGGAACTCGAATAAGTTTAACGCAGAACTTTCATATTCTTTTAAAGATTCAATCTTTACACATTAAAAAGGTTAAGTGACACGATAGGTACCTCTATTCAGTTATTTTCATTCAAAGATTCAATCTTTACACTTTAAAACACTCTTCGTGACGTCAAAGAGATCTCGAATAAGTTTAACTCAAAACTCTCATTTTCTTTCAAAGATTTATTCTTTATACATTAAAATGGTCTAGTCACATAATAAGTACCTTGATTGAGGTATTTTCCATTCAATGATTCAATCTTTAGTAATTAAAACACTCTTCGGGACGTCGAAGGGAACTCGAATAAGTTTAACTCAGAACTTTCATTTTCTTCCAAAGATTCAATCTTTATACATTAAAAAGGTTTAGTGACATGATAGGAACCGTTATTCAGTAATTTTCATTCAAAGATTCAAACTTTAATCTTTAAAACACGTTTCGTGACTTCAAAGGGATCTCGAATAAGTTTAGCTCAAAACTCTCATTTTCTTTAAAAGATTCAATCTTTATACATCAAAATGGTCTTGTTACATAATAGGTACCTTGATTGCGGTATTTCCATTCAAAGATTTCATACTTACTCATTAAAACACTCTTCGGGATGTCGAAGGGAACTCGAATAAGTTTAACTCAAAACACTCATTTTCTTTCAAAGATTCAATCTCTGTGCATTAAAAAGGTTTAGTGACACGATAGGTACCTTTATTGAGTTATTTTCATTCACAGATTCAATCTTTACTCATTAAAACACTCTGTGTGACGTAAAAGTGATCTCGAATAAATTTAACTCAAAACTCTCATTTTCTTTCAAAGATTCAATCTTTATACATTAAAATTGTTTAGTGACATAATTGGTACCTTTATTGAGTTATTTTCATTCGAAGATTCAATCTTTACTCGTTAAAAGACTCATCGTGACTTCATGGGTAACTCAAAACTGTTTAGCTCAAAACTCTGATTTTCTTTCAATGATTCAATCTTTATACTCTAGAAAGGTCTAGTGACATAATAGGTTTATTATTGAGGTATTCTCATTCAAAGATTAAATCTTTACTCATTAAAACACTCTTCGGGACGTAAAAGGGAACTTGAATAAGTTTAACTCAGAACTCTCATTTTCTTTCAGAGATTCAATCTTTATACGTTAAAATGGTCTAGTGACATAATAGATACCTTGATTGAGGTAATTTCATTCAAAGATTCGATCTTTACTCATTAAAGCACTCTTCGTGACGCCAAAGGGATCCCGAATAAGTTTAACTCAAAACTCTCATTTTCTTTCAAAGATTTAATCTTTATACATTAAAATGGTCTTGTGACATAATAGGTACCTTGATTGAGGTATTTCCACTCGAAGGTTCAATCTTTACTCATTAAAACACTCTTCGGGACGTCGATGGGATCCTGAATATGTTTAACTCAAAACTCTCATTTTCTTTCAAAGATTTAATCTTTATACATTAAAATGGTCTTGTGACATAATAGGTACCTTGATTGAGGCATTTCTATTCAAAGATTCAATTTTTACTCATTAAAACACTCTTCGGGACATCGAAGGGAACTTGAATAAGTTTAACTCAAAACTCTCATTTTCTTTCAAAGATTCAATCTTTATACGTTAAAATGGTTTAGTGACATAATAGGTACCTTTATTGAGTTATTTTCATGTGAAGATTCAATCTTTACTCATTAAAAGACTCTTCGTGATTTCATGGGTAACTCGAATAAGTTTAGCTCAAAACTCTGATTTTCTTTCAAAGATTCAATCTTTATACACTAAAAAGGTCTACTGACATATTAGGTACATTATTGAGGTATTTTCATTCAAAGACTCAACCCTTACTCATTAAAACACTCTTTTATACGTTAAAATGGTCTAGTGACATGATAGGTACCTTGATTGAGGTAATTTCATTCAAAGATTTAATCTTTACTTATTAAAACACTCTTCGTGACGTGAAAGGGATCTCGAATAAGTTTAACTCAAAACTCTCATTTTTTTTCAAAGATTTAATCTTTATATATTAAAATGGTCTAGTGACATAATAGGTACCTAGATTGATGTATTTCTATTCAAAGATTCAATCTTTACTCATTAAAACACTCTTTGGGACGTCGAAGGGAACTCGAATAAGTTTAACTCGGAACTCTCATTTTCTTTCGAAGATTCAATCTTTATAAATTAAAAAAGTTTAATGACATGATAGGTACCTTTATTGAGTTAGTTTCATTCAAAGATTCAATCTTTACTCTTCAAAACACTCTCCGTGACGTCAAAGGAATCTCGAATAAGTTTAACTCAAAACTTTTATTTCCTTTCAAAGATTTAATCCTTATACATTAAAATGGTCTAGTGACATAATAAGTACCTTGATTGAGGTATTTCCATTCAATGATTCAATCTTTACTCTTTAAAACACTCTTCGAGACGTCGAAGGGAACTCGAATAAGTTTAACGCAGAACTTTCATATTCTTTTAAAGATTCAATCTTTACACATTAAAAAGGTTAAGTGACACGATAGGTACCTCTATTCAGTTATTTTCATTCAAAGATTCAATCTTTACACTTTAAAACACTCTTCGTGACGTCAAAGAGATCTCGAATAAGTTTAACTCAAAACTCTCATTTTCTTTCAAAGATTTATTCTTTATACATTAAAATGGTCTAGTCACATAATAAGTACCTTGATTGAGGTATTTTCCATTCAATGATTCAATCTTTAATAATTAAAACACTCTTCGGGACGTCGAAGGGAACTCGAATAAGTTTAACTCAGAACTTTCATTTTCTTCCAAAGATTCAATCTTTATACATTAAAAAGGTTTAGTGACATGATAGGAACCGTTATTCAGTAATTTTCATTCAAAGATTCAAACTTTAATCTTTAAAACACGTTTCGTGACTTCAAAGGGATCTCGAATAAGTTTAGCTCAAAACTCTCATTTTCTTTAAAAGATTCAATCTTTATACATCAAAATGGTCTTGTTACATAATAGGTACCTTGATTGCGGTATTTCCATTCAAAGATTTCATACTTACTCATTAAAACACTCTTCGGGATGTCGAAGGGAACTCGAATAAGTTTAACTCAAAACACTCATTTTCTTTCAAAGATTCAATCTCTGTGCATTAAAAAGGTTTAGTGACACGATAGGTACCTTTATTGAGTTATTTTCATTCACAGATTCAATCTTTACTCATTAAAACACTCTGTGTGACGTAAAAGTGATCTCGAATAAATTTAACTCAAAACTCTCATTTTCTTTCAAAGATTCAATCTTTATACATTAAAATTGTTTAGTGACATAATTGGTACCTTTATTGAGTTATTTTCATTCGAAGATTCAATCTTTACTCGTTAAAAGACTCATCGTGACTTCATGGGTAACTCAAAACTGTTTAGCTCAAAACTCTGATTTTCTTTCAATGATTCAATCTTTATACTCTAGAAAGGTCTAGTGACATAATAGGTTTATTATTGAGGTATTCTCATTCAAAGATTAAATCTTTACTCATTAAAACACTCTTCGGGACGTAAAAGGGAACTTGAATAAGTTTAACTCAGAACTCTCATTTTCTTTCAGAGATTCAATCTTTATACGTTAAAATGGTCTAGTGACATAATAGATACCTTGATTGAGGTAATTTCATTCAAAGATTCGATCTTTACTCATTAAAGCACTCTTCGTGACGCCAAAGGGATCCCGAATAAGTTTAACTCAAAACTCTCATTTTCTTTCAAAGATTTAATCTTTATACATTAAAATGGTCTTGTGACATAATAGGTACCTTGATTGAGGTATTTCCACTCGAAGGTTCAATCTTTACTCATTAAAACACTCTTCGGGACGTCGATGGGATCCTGAATATGTTTAACTCAAAACTCTCATTTTCTTTCAAAGATTTAATCTTTATACATTAAAATGGTCTTGTGACATAATAGGTACCTTGATTGAGGCATTTCTATTCAAAGATTCAATTTTTACTCATTAAAACACTCTTCGGGACATCGAAGGGAACTTGAATAAGTTTAACTCAAAACTCTCATTTTCTTTCAAAGATTCAATCTTTATACGTTAAAATGGTTTAGTGACATAATAGGTACCTTTATTGAGTTATTTTCATGTGAAGATTCAATCTTTACTCATTAAAAGACTCTTCGTGATTTCATGGGTAACTCGAATAAGTTTAGCTCAAAACTCTGATTTTCTTTCAAAGATTCAATCTTTATACACTAAAAAGGTCTACTGACATATTAGGTACATTATTGAGGTATTTTCATTCAAAGACTCAACCCTTACTCATTAAAACACTCTTTTATACGTTAAAATGGTCTAGTGACATGATAGGTACCTTGATTGAGGTAATTTCATTCAAAGATTTAATCTTTACTTATTAAAACACTCTTCGTGACGTGAAAGGGATCTCGAATAAGTTTAACTCAAAACTCTCATTTTTTTTCAAAGATTTAATCTTTATATATTAAAATGGTCTAGTGACATAATAGGTACCTAGATTGATGTATTTCTATTCAAAGATTCAATCTTTACTCATTAAAACACTCTTTGGGACGTCGAAGGGAACTCGAATAAGTTTAACTCGGAACTCTCATTTTCTTTCGAAGATTCAATCTTTATAAATTAAAAAAGTTTAATGACATGATAGGTACCTTTATTGAGTTAGTTTCATTCAAAGATTCAATCTTTACTCTTCAAAACACTCTCCGTGACGTCAAAGGGATCTCGAATAAGTTTAACTCAAAACTTTTATTTCCTTTCAAAGATTTAATCCTTATACATTAAAATGGTCTAGTGACATAATAAGTACCTTGATTGAGGTATTTCCATTCAATGATTCAATCTTTACTCTTTAAAACACTCTTCGAGACGTCGAAGGGAACTCGAATAAGTTTAACGCAGAACTTTCATATTCTTTTAAAGATTCAATCTTTACACATTAAAAAGGTTAAGTGACACGATAGGTACCTCTATTCAGTTATTTTCATTCAAAGATTCAATCTTTACACTTTAAAACACTCTTCGTGACGTCAAAGAGATCTCGAATAAGTTTAACTCAAAACTCTCATTTTCTTTCAAAGATTTATTCTTTATACATTAAAATGGTCTAGTCACATAATAAGTACCTTGATTGAGGTATTTTCCATTCAATGATTCAATCTTTAGTAATTAAAACACTCTTCGGGACGTCGAAGGGAACTCGAATAAGTTTAACTCAGAACTTTCATTTTCTTCCAAAGATTCAATCTTTATACATTAAAAAGGTTTAGTGACATGATAGGAACCGTTATTCAGTAATTTTCATTCAAAGATTCAAACTTTAATCTTTAAAACACGTTTCGTGACTTCAAAGGGATCTCGAATAAGTTTAGCTCAAAACTCTCATTTTCTTTAAAAGATTCAATCTTTATACATCAAAATGGTCTTGTTACATAATAGGTACCTTGATTGCGGTATTTCCATTCAAAGATTTCATACTTACTCATTAAAACACTCTTCGGGATGTCGAAGGGAACTCGAATAAGTTTAACTCAAAACACTCATTTTCTTTCAAAGATTCAATCTCTGTGCATTAAAAAGGTTTAGTGACACGATAGGTACCTTTATTGAGTTATTTTCATTCACAGATTCAATCTTTACTCATTAAAACACTCTGTGTGACGTAAAAGTGATCTCGAATAAATTTAACTCAAAACTCTCATTTTCTTTCAAAGATTCAATCTTTATACATTAAAATTGTTTAGTGACATAATTGGTACCTTTATTGAGTTATTTTCATTCGAAGATTCAATCTTTACTCGTTAAAAGACTCATCGTGACTTCATGGGTAACTCAAAACTGTTTAGCTCAAAACTCTGATTTTCTTTCAATGATTCAATCTTTATACTCTAGAAAGGTCTAGTGACATAATAGGTTTATTATTGAGGTATTCTCATTCAAAGATTAAATCTTTACTCATTAAAACACTCTTCGGGACGTAAAAGGGAACTTGAATAAGTTTAACTCAGAACTCTCATTTTCTTTCAGAGATTCAATCTTTATACGTTAAAATGGTCTAGTGACATAATAGATACCTTGATTGAGGTAATTTCATTCAAAGATTCGATCTTTACTCATTAAAGCACTCTTCGTGACGCCAAAGGGATCCCGAATAAGTTTAACTCAAAACTCTCATTTTCTTTCAAAGATTTAATCTTTATACATTAAAATGGTCTTGTGACATAATAGGTACCTTGATTGAGGTATTTCCACTCGAAGGTTCAATCTTTACTCATTAAAACACTCTTCGGGACGTCGATGGGATCCTGAATATGTTTAACTCAAAACTCTCATTTTCTTTCAAAGATTTAATCTTTATACATTAAAATGGTCTTGTGACATAATAGGTACCTTGATTGAGGCATTTCTATTCAAAGATTCAATTTTTACTCATTAAAACACTCTTCGGGACATCGAAGGGAACTTGAATAAGTTTAACTCAAAACTCTCATTTTCTTTCAAAGATTCAATCTTTATACGTTAAAATGGTTTAGTGACATAATAGGTACCTTTATTGAGTTATTTTCATGTGAAGATTCAATCTTTACTCATTAAAAGACTCTTCGTGATTTCATGGGTAACTCGAATAAGTTTAGCTCAAAACTCTGATTTTCTTTCAAAGATTCAATCTTTATACACTAAAAAGGTCTACTGACATATTAGGTACATTATTGAGGTATTTTCATTCAAAGACTCAACCCTTACTCATTAAAACACTCTTTTATACGTTAAAATGGTCTAGTGACATGATAGGTACCTTGATTGAGGTAATTTCATTCAAAGATTTAATCTTTACTTATTAAAACACTCTTCGTGACGTGAAAGGGATCTCGAATAAGTTTAACTCAAAACTCTCATTTTTTTTCAAAGATTTAATCTTTATATATTAAAATGGTCTAGTGACATAATAGGTACCTAGATTGATGTATTTCTATTCAAAGATTCAATCTTTACTCATTAAAACACTCTTTGGGACGTCGAAGGGAACTCGAATAAGTTTAACTCGGAACTCTCATTTTCTTTCGAAGATTCAATCTTTATAAATTAAAAAAGTTTAATGACATGATAGGTACCTTTATTGAGTTAGTTTCATTCAAAGATTCAATCTTTACTCTTCAAAACACTCTCCGTGACGTCAAAGGGATCTCGAATAAGTTTAACTCAAAACTTTTATTTCCTTTCAAAGATTTAATCCTTATACATTAAAATGGTCTAGTGACATAATAAGTACCTTGATTGAGGTATTTCCATTCAATGATTCAATCTTTACTCTTTAAAACACTCTTCGAGACGTCGAAGGGAACTCGAATAAGTTTAACGCAGAACTTTCATATTCTTTTAAAGATTCAATCTTTACACATTAAAAAGGTTAAGTGACACGATAGGTACCTCTATTCAGTTATTTTCATTCAAAGATTCAATCTTTACACTTTAAAACACTCTTCGTGACGTCAAAGAGATCTCGAATAAGTTTAACTCAAAACTCTCATTTTCTTTCAAAGATTTATTCTTTATACATTAAAATGGTCTAGTCACATAATAAGTACCTTGATTGAGGTATTTTCCATTCAATGATTCAATCTTTAGTAATTAAAACACTCTTCGGGACGTCGAAGGGAACTCGAATAAGTTTAACTCAGAACTTTCATTTTCTTCCAAAGATTCAATCTTTATACATTAAAAAGGTTTAGTGACATGATAGGAACCGTTATTCAGTAATTTTCATTCAAAGATTCAAACTTTAATCTTTAAAACACGTTTCGTGACTTCAAAGGGATCTCGAATAAGTTTAGCTCAAAACTCTCATTTTCTTTAAAAGATTCAATCTTTATACATCAAAATGGTCTTGTTACATAATAGGTACCTTGATTGCGGTATTTCCATTCAAAGATTTCATACTTACTCATTAAAACACTCTTCGGGATGTCGAAGGGAACTCGAATAAGTTTAACTCAAAACACTCATTTTCTTTCAAAGATTCAATCTCTGTGCATTAAAAAGGTTTAGTGACACGATAGGTACCTTTATTGAGTTATTTTCATTCACAGATTCAATCTTTACTCATTAAAACACTCTGTGTGACGTAAAAGTGATCTCGAATAAATTTAACTCAAAACTCTCATTTTCTTTCAAAGATTCAATCTTTATACATTAAAATTGTTTAGTGACATAATTGGTACCTTTATTGAGTTATTTTCATTCGAAGATTCAATCTTTACTCGTTAAAAGACTCATCGTGACTTCATGGGTAACTCAAAACTGTTTAGCTCAAAACTCTGATTTTCTTTCAATGATTCAATCTTTATACTCTAGAAAGGTCTAGTGACATAATAGGTTTATTATTGAGGTATTCTCATTCAAAGATTAAATCTTTACTCATTAAAACACTCTTCGGGACGTAAAAGGGAACTTGAATAAGTTTAACTCAGAACTCTCATTTTCTTTCAGAGATTCAATCTTTATACGTTAAAATGGTCTAGTGACATAATAGATACCTTGATTGAGGTAATTTCATTCAAAGATTCGATCTTTACTCATTAAAGCACTCTTCGTGATGCCAAAGGGATCCCGAATAAGTTTAACTCAAAACTCTCATTTTCTTTCAAAGATTTAATCTTTATACATTAAAATGGTCTTGTGACATAATAGGTACCTTGATTGAGGTATTTCCACTCGAAGGTTCAATCTTTACTCATTAAAACACTCTTCGGGACGTCGATGGGATCCTGAATATGTTTAACTCAAAACTCTCATTTTCTTTCAAAGATTTAATCTTTATACATTAAAATGGTCTTGTGACATAATAGGTACCTTGATTGAGGCATTTCTATTCAAAGATTCAATTTTTACTCATTAAAACACTCTTCGGGACATCGAAGGGAACTTGAATAAGTTTAACTCAAAACTCTCATTTTCTTTCAAAGATTCAATCTTTATACGTTAAAATGGTTTAGTGACATAATAGGTACCTTTATTGAGTTATTTTCATGTGAAGATTCAATCTTTACTCATTAAAAGACTCTTCGTGATTTCATGGGTAACTCGAATAAGTTTAGCTCAAAACTCTGATTTTCTTTCAAAGATTCAATCTTTATACACTAAAAAGGTCTACTGACATATTAGGTACATTATTGAGGTATTTTCATTCAAAGACTCAACCCTTACTCATTAAAACACTCTTTTATACGTTAAAATGGTCTAGTGACATGATAGGTACCTTGATTGAGGTAATTTCATTCAAAGATTTAATCTTTACTTATTAAAACACTCTTTGTGACGTGAAAGGGATCTCGAATAAGTTTAACTCAAAACTCTCATTTTTTTTCAAAGATTTAATCTTTATATATTAAAATGGTCTAGTGACATAATAGGTACCTAGATTGATGTATTTCTATTCAAAGATTCAATCTTTACTCATTAAAACACTCTTTGGGACGTCGAAGGGAACTCGAATAAGTTTAACTCGGAACTCTCATTTTCTTTCGAAGATTCAATCTTTATAAATTAAAAAAGTTTAATGACATGATAGGTACCTTTATTGAGTTAGTTTCATTCAAAGATTCAATCTTTACTCTTCAAAACACTCTCCGTGACGTCAAAGGGATCTCGAATAAGTTTAACTCAAAACTTTTATTTCCTTTCAAAGATTTAATCCTTATACATTAAAATGGTCTAGTGACATAATAAGTACCTTGATTGAGGTATTTCCATTCAATGATTCAATCTTTACTCTTTAAAACACTCTTCGAGACGTCGAAGGGAACTCGAATAAGTTTAACGCAGAACTTTCATATTCTTTTAAAGATTCAATCTTTACACATTAAAAAGGTTAAGTGACACGATAGGTACCTCTATTCAGTTATTTTCATTCAAAGATTCAATCTTTACACTTTAAAACACTCTTCGTGACGTCAAAGAGATCTCGAATAAGTTTAACTCAAAACTCTCATTTTCTTTCAAAGATTTATTCTTTATACATTAAAATGGTCTAGTCACATAATAAGTACCTTGATTGAGGTATTTTCCATTCAATGATTCAATCTTTAGTAATTAAAACACTCTTCGGGACGTCGAAGGGAACTCGAATAAGTTTAACTCAGAACTTTCATTTTCTTCCAAAGATTCAATCTTTATACATTAAAAAGGTTTAGTGACATGATAGGAACCGTTATTCAGTAATTTTCATTCAAAGATTCAAACTTTAATCTTTAAAACACGTTTCGTGACTTCAAAGGGATCTCGAATAAGTTTAGCTCAAAACTCTCATTTTCTTTAAAAGATTCAATCTTTATACATCAAAATGGTCTTGTTACATAATAGGTACCTTGATTGCGGTATTTCCATTCAAAGATTTCATACTTACTCATTAAAACACTCTTCGGGATGTCGAAGGGAACTCGAATAAGTTTAACTCAAAACACTCATTTTCTTTCAAAGATTCAATCTCTGTGCATTAAAAAGGTTTAGTGACACGATAGGTACCTTTATTGAGTTATTTTCATTCACAGATTCAATCTTTACTCATTAAAACACTCTGTGTGACGTAAAAGTGATCTCGAATAAATTTAACTCAAAACTCTCATTTTCTTTCAAAGATTCAATCTTTATACATTAAAATTGTTTAGTGACATAATTGGTACCTTTATTGAGTTATTTTCATTCGAAGATTCAATCTTTACTCGTTAAAAGACTCATCGTGACTTCATGGGTAACTCAAAACTGTTTAGCTCAAAACTCTGATTTTCTTTCAATGATTCAATCTTTATACTCTAGAAAGGTCTAGTGACATAATAGGTTTATTATTGAGGTATTCTCATTCAAAGATTAAATCTTTACTCATTAAAACACTCTTCGGGACGTAAAAGGGAACTTGAATAAGTTTAACTCAGAACTCTCATTTTCTTTCAGAGATTCAATCTTTATACGTTAAAATGGTCTAGTGACATAATAGATACCTTGATTGAGGTAATTTCATTCAAAGATTCGATCTTTACTCATTAAAGCACTCTTCGTGACGCCAAAGGGATCCCGAATAAGTTTAACTCAAAACTCTCATTTTCTTTCAAAGATTTAATCTTTATACATTAAAATGGTCTTGTGACATAATAGGTACCTTGATTGAGGTATTTCCACTCGAAGGTTCAATCTTTACTCATTAAAACACTCTTCGGGACGTCGATGGGATCCTGAATATGTTTAACTCAAAACTCTCATTTTCTTTCAAAGATTTAATCTTTATACATTAAAATGGTCTTGTGACATAATAGGTACCTTGATTGAGGCATTTCTATTCAAAGATTCAATTTTTACTCATTAAAACACTCTTCGGGACATCGAAGGGAACTTGAATAAGTTTAACTCAAAACTCTCATTTTCTTTCAAAGATTCAATCTTTATACGTTAAAATGGTTTAGTGACATAATAGGTACCTTTATTGAGTTATTTTCATGTGAAGATTCAATCTTTACTCATTAAAAGACTCTTCGTGATTTCATGGGTAACTCGAATAAGTTTAGCTCAAAACTCTGATTTTCTTTCAAAGATTCAATCTTTATACACTAAAAAGGTCTACTGACATATTAGGTACATTATTGAGGTATTTTCATTCAAAGACTCAACCCTTACTCATTAAAACACTCTTTTATACGTTAAAATGGTCTAGTGACATGATAGGTACCTTGATTGAGGTAATTTCATTCAAAGATTTAATCTTTACTTATTAAAACACTCTTCGTGACGTGAAAGGGATCTCGAATAAGTTTAACTCAAAACTCTCATTTTTTTTCAAAGATTTAATCTTTATATATTAAAATGGTCTAGTGACATAATAGGTACCTAGATTGATGTATTTCTATTCAAAGATTCAATCTTTACTCATTAAAACACTCTTTGGGACGTCGAAGGGAACTCGAATAAGTTTAACTCGGAACTCTCATTTTCTTTCGAAGATTCAATCTTTATAAATTAAAAAAGTTTAATGACATGATAGGTACCTTTATTGAGTTAGTTTCATTCAAAGATTCAATCTTTACTCTTCAAAACACTCTCCGTGACGTCAAAGGGATCTCGAATAAGTTTAACTCAAAACTTTTATTTCCTTTCAAAGATTTAATCCTTATACATTAAAATGGTCTAGTGACATAATAAGTACCTTGATTGAGGTATTTCCATTCAATGATTCAATCTTTACTCTTTAAAACACTCTTCGAGACGTCGAAGGGAACTCGAATAAGTTTAACGCAGAACTTTCATATTCTTTTAAAGATTCAATCTTTACACATTAAAAAGGTTAAGTGACACGATAGGTACCTCTATTCAGTTATTTTCATTCAAAGATTCAATCTTTACACTTTAAAACACTCTTCGTGACGTCAAAGAGATCTCGAATAAGTTTAACTCAAAACTCTCATTTTCTTTCAAAGATTTATTCTTTATACATTAAAATGGTCTAGTCACATAATAAGTACCTTGATTGAGGTATTTTCCATTCAATGATTCAATCTTTAGTAATTAAAACACTCTTCGGGACGTCGAAGGGAACTCGAATAAGTTTAACTCAGAACTTTCATTTTCTTCCAAAGATTCAATCTTTATACATTAAAAAGGTTTAGTGACATGATAGGAACCGTTATTCAGTAATTTTCATTCAAAGATTCAAACTTTAATCTTTAAAACACGTTTCGTGACTTCAAAGGGATCTCGAATAAGTTTAGCTCAAAACTCTCATTTTCTTTAAAAGATTCAATCTTTATACATCAAAATGGTCTTGTTACATAATAGGTACCTTGATTGCGGTATTTCCATTCAAAGATTTCATACTTACTCATTAAAACACTCTTCGGGATGTCGAAGGGAACTCGAATAAGTTTAACTCAAAACACTCATTTTCTTTCAAAGATTCAATCTCTGTGCATTAAAAAGGTTTAGTGACACGATAGGTACCTTTATTGAGTTATTTTCATTCACAGATTCAATCTTTACTCATTAAAACACTCTGTGTGACGTAAAAGTGATCTCGAATAAATTTAACTCAAAACTCTCATTTTCTTTCAAAGATTCAATCTTTATACATTAAAATTGTTTAGTGACATAATTGGTACCTTTATTGAGTTATTTTCATTCGAAGATTCAATCTTTACTCGTTAAAAGACTCATCGTGACTTCATGGGTAACTCAAAACTGTTTAGCTCAAAACTCTGATTTTCTTTCAATGATTCAATCTTTATACTCTAGAAAGGTCTAGTGACATAATAGGTTTATTATTGAGGTATTCTCATTCAAAGATTAAATCTTTACTCATTAAAACACTCTTCGGGACGTAAAAGGGAACTTGAATAAGTTTAACTCAGAACTCTCATTTTCTTTCAGAGATTCAATCTTTATACGTTAAAATGGTCTAGTGACATAATAGATACCTTGATTGAGGTAATTTCATTCAAAGATTCGATCTTTACTCATTAAAGCACTCTTCGTGACGCCAAAGGGATCCCGAATAAGTTTAACTCAAAACTCTCATTTTCTTTCAAAGATTTAATCTTTATACATTAAAATGGTCTTGTGACATAATAGGTACCTTGATTGAGGTATTTCCACTCGAAGGTTCAATCTTTACTCATTAAAACACTCTTGGGGACGTCGATGGGATCCTGAATATGTTTAACTCAAAACTCTCATTTTCTTTCAAAGATTTAATCTTTATACATTAAAATGGTCTTGTGACATAATAGGTACCTTGATTGAGGCATTTCTATTCAAAGATTCAATTTTTACTCATTAAAACACTCTTCGGGACATCGAAGGGAACTTGAATAAGTTTAACTCAAAACTCTCATTTTCTTTCAAAGATTCAATCTTTATACGTTAAAATGGTTTAGTGACATAATAGGTACCTTTATTGAGTTATTTTCATGTGAAGATTCAATCTTTACTCATTAAAAGACTCTTCGTGATTTCATGGGTAACTCGAATAAGTTTAGCTCAAAACTCTGATTTTCTTTCAAAGATTCAATCTTTATACACTAAAAAGGTCTACTGACATATTAGGTACATTATTGAGGTATTTTCATTCAAAGACTCAACCCTTACTCATTAAAACACTCTTTTATACGTTAAAATGGTCTAGTGACATGATAGGTACCTTGATTGAGGTAATTTCATTCAAAGATTTAATCTTTACTTATTAAAACACTCTTCGTGACGTGAAAGGGATCTCGAATAAGTTTAACTCAAAACTCTCATTTTTTTTCAAAGATTTAATCTTTATATATTAAAATGGTCTAGTGACATAATAGGTACCTAGATTGATGTATTTCTATTCAAAGATTCAATCTTTACTCATTAAAACACTCTTTGGGACGTCGAAGGGAACTCGAATAAGTTTAACTCGGAACTCTCATTTTCTTTCGAAGATTCAATCTTTATAAATTAAAAAAGTTTAATGACATGATAGGTACCTTTATTGAGTTAGTTTCATTCAAAGATTCAATCTTTACTCTTCAAAACACTCTCCGTGACGTCAAAGGGATCTCGAATAAGTTTAACTCAAAACTTTTATTTCCTTTCAAAGATTTAATCCTTATACATTAAAATGGTCTAGTGACATAATAAGTACCTTGATTGAGGTATTTCCATTCAATGATTCAATCTTTACTCTTTAAAACACTCTTCGAGACGTCGAAGGGAACTCGAATAAGTTTAACGCAGAACTTTCATATTCTTTTAAAGATTCAATCTTTACACATTAAAAAGGTTAAGTGACACGATAGGTACCTCTATTCAGTTATTTTCATTCAAAGATTCAATCTTTACACTTTAAAACACTCTTCGTGACGTCAAAGAGATCTCGAATAAGTTTAACTCAAAACTCTCATTTTCTTTCAAAGATTTATTCTTTATACATTAAAATGGTCTAGTCACATAATAAGTACCTTGATTGAGGTATTTTCCATTCAATGATTCAATCTTTAGTAATTAAAACACTCTTCGGGACGTCGAAGGGAACTCGAATAAGTTTAACTCAGAACTTTCATTTTCTTCCAAAGATTCAATCTTTATACATTAAAAAGGTTTAGTGACATGATAGGAACCGTTATTCAGTAATTTTCATTCAAAGATTCAAACTTTAATCTTTAAAACACGTTTCGTGACTTCAAAGGGATCTCGAATAAGTTTAGCTCAAAACTCTCATTTTCTTTAAAAGATTCAATCTTTATACATCAAAATGGTCTTGTTACATAATAGGTACCTTGATTGCGGTATTTCCATTCAAAGATTTCATACTTACTCATTAAAACACTCTTCGGGATGTCGAAGGGAACTCGAATAAGTTTAACTCAAAACACTCATTTTCTTTCAAAGATTCAATCTCTGTGCATTAAAAAGGTTTAGTGACACGATAGGTACCTTTATTGAGTTATTTTCATTCACAGATTCAATCTTTACTCATTAAAACACTCTGTGTGACGTAAAAGTGATCTCGAATAAATTTAACTCAAAACTCTCATTTTCTTTCAAAGATTCAATCTTTATACATTAAAATTGTTTAGTGACATAATTGGTACCTTTATTGAGTTATTTTCATTCGAAGATTCAATCTTTACTCGTTAAAAGACTCATCGTGACTTCATGGGTAACTCAAAACTGTTTAGCTCAAAACTCTGATTTTCTTTCAATGATTCAATCTTTATACTCTAGAAAGGTCTAGTGACATAATAGGTTTATTATTGAGGTATTCTCATTCAAAGATTAAATCTTTACTCATTAAAACACTCTTCGGGACGTAAAAGGGAACTTGAATAAGTTTAACTCAGAACTCTCATTTTCTTTCAGAGATTCAATCTTTATACGTTAAAATGGTCTAGTGACATAATAGATACCTTGATTGAGGTAATTTCATTCAAAGATTCGATCTTTACTCATTAAAGCACTCTTCGTGACGCCAAAGGGATCCCGAATAAGTTTAACTCAAAACTCTCATTTTCTTTCAAAGATTTAATCTTTATACATTAAAATGGTCTTGTGACATAATAGGTACCTTGATTGAGGTATTTCCACTCGAAGGTTCAATCTTTACTCATTAAAACACTCTTCGGGACGTCGATGGGATCCTGAATATGTTTAACTCAAAACTCTCATTTTCTTTCAAAGATTTAATCTTTATACATTAAAATGGTCTTGTGACATAATAGGTACCTTGATTGAGGCATTTCTATTCAAAGATTCAATTTTTACTCATTAAAACACTCTTCGGGACATCGAAGGGAACTTGAATAAGTTTAACTCAAAACTCTCATTTTCTTTCAAAGATTCAATCTTTATACGTTAAAATGGTTTAGTGACATAATAGGTACCTTTATTGAGTTATTTTCATGTGAAGATTCAATCTTTACTCATTAAAAGACTCTTCGTGATTTCATGGGTAACTCGAATAAGTTTAGCTCAAAACTCTGATTTTCTTTCAAAGATTCAATCTTTATACACTAAAAAGGTCTACTGACATATTAGGTACATTATTGAGGTATTTTCATTCAAAGACTCAACCCTTACTCATTAAAACACTCTTTTATACGTTAAAATGGTCTAGTGACATGATAGGTACCTTGATTGAGGTAATTTCATTCAAAGATTTAATCTTTACTTATTAAAACACTCTTCGTGACGTGAAAGGGATCTCGAATAAGTTTAACTCAAAACTCTCATTTTTTTTCAAAGATTTAATCTTTATATATTAAAATGGTCTAGTGACATAATAGGTACCTAGATTGATGTATTTCTATTCAAAGATTCAATCTTTACTCATTAAAACACTCTTTGGGACGTCGAAGGGAACTCGAATAAGTTTAACTCGGAACTCTCATTTTCTTTCGAAGATTCAATCTTTATAAATTAAAAAAGTTTAATGACATGATAGGTACCTTTATTGAGTTAGTTTCATTCAAAGATTCAATCTTTACTCTTCAAAACACTCTCCGTGACGTCAAAGGGATCTCGAATAAGTTTAACTCAAAACTTTTATTTCCTTTCAAAGATTTAATCCTTATACATTAAAATGGTCTAGTGACATAATAAGTACCTTGATTGAGGTATTTCCATTCAATGATTCAATCTTTACTCTTTAAAACACTCTTCGAGACGTCGAAGGGAACTCGAATAAGTTTAACGCAGAACTTTCATATTCTTTTAAAGATTCAATCTTTACACATTAAAAAGGTTAAGTGACACGATAGGTACCTCTATTCAGTTATTTTCATTCAAAGATTCAATCTTTACACTTTAAAACACTCTTCGTGACGTCAAAGAGATCTCGAATAAGTTTAACTCAAAACTCTCATTTTCTTTCAAAGATTTATTCTTTATACATTAAAATGGTCTAGTCACATAATAAGTACCTTGATTGAGGTATTTTCCATTCAATGATTCAATCTTTAGTAATTAAAACACTCTTCGGGACGTCGAAGGGAACTCGAATAAGTTTAACTCAGAACTTTCATTTTCTTCCAAAGATTCAATCTTTATACATTAAAAAGGTTTAGTGACATGATAGGAACCGTTATTCAGTAATTTTCATTCAAAGATTCAAACTTTAATCTTTAAAACACGTTTCGTGACTTCAAAGGGATCTCGAATAAGTTTAGCTCAAAACTCTCATTTTCTTTAAAAGATTCAATCTTTATACATCAAAATGGTCTTGTTACATAATAGGTACCTTGATTGCGGTATTTCCATTCAAAGATTTCATACTTACTCATTAAAACACTCTTCGGGATGTCGAAGGGAACTCGAATAAGTTTAACTCAAAACACTCATTTTCTTTCAAAGATTCAATCTCTGTGCATTAAAAAGGTTTAGTGACACGATAGGTACCTTTATTGAGTTATTTTCATTCACAGATTCAATCTTTACTCATTAAAACACTCTGTGTGACGTAAAAGTGATCTCGAATAAATTTAACTCAAAACTCTCATTTTCTTTCAAAGATTCAATCTTTATACATTAAAATTGTTTAGTGACATAATTGGTACCTTTATTGAGTTATTTTCATTCGAAGATTCAATCTTTACTCGTTAAAAGACTCATCGTGACTTCATGGGTAACTCAAAACTGTTTAGCTCAAAACTCTGATTTTCTTTCAATGATTCAATCTTTATACTCTAGAAAGGTCTAGTGACATAATAGGTTTATTATTGAGGTATTCTCATTCAAAGATTAAATCTTTACTCATTAAAACACTCTTCGGGACGTAAAAGGGAACTTGAATAAGTTTAACTCAGAACTCTCATTTTCTTTCAGAGATTCAATCTTTATACGTTAAAATGGTCTAGTGACATAATAGATACCTTGATTGAGGTAATTTCATTCAAAGATTCGATCTTTACTCATTAAAGCACTCTTCGTGACGCCAAAGGGATCCCGAATAAGTTTAACTCAAAACTCTCATTTTCTTTCAAAGATTTAATCTTTATACATTAAAATGGTCTTGTGACATAATAGGTACCTTGATTGAGGTATTTCCACTCGAAGGTTCAATCTTTACTCATTAAAACACTCTTGGGGACGTCGATGGGATCCTGAATATGTTTAACTCAAAACTCTCATTTTCTTTCAAAGATTTAATCTTTATACATTAAAATGGTCTTGTGACATAATAGGTACCTTGATTGAGGCATTTCTATTCAAAGATTCAATTTTTACTCATTAAAACACTCTTCGGGACATCGAAGGGAACTTGAATAAGTTTAACTCAAAACTCTCATTTTCTTTCAAAGATTCAATCTTTATACGTTAAAATGGTTTAGTGACATAATAGGTACCTTTATTGAGTTATTTTCATGTGAAGATTCAATCTTTACTCATTAAAAGACTCTTCGTGATTTCATGGGTAACTCGAATAAGTTTAGCTCAAAACTCTGATTTTCTTTCAAAGATTCAATCTTTATACACTAAAAAGGTCTACTGACATATTAGGTACATTATTGAGGTATTTTCATTCAAAGACTCAACCCTTACTCATTAAAACACTCTTTTATACGTTAAAATGGTCTAGTGACATGATAGGTACCTTGATTGAGGTAATTTCATTCAAAGATTTAATCTTTACTTATTAAAACACTCTTCGTGACGTGAAAGGGATCTCGAATAAGTTTAACTCAAAACTCTCATTTTTTTTCAAAGATTTAATCTTTATATATTAAAATGGTCTAGTGACATAATAGGTACCTAGATTGATGTATTTCTATTCAAAGATTCAATCTTTACTCATTAAAACACTCTTTGGGACGTCGAAGGGAACTCGAATAAGTTTAACTCGGAACTCTCATTTTCTTTCGAAGATTCAATCTTTATAAATTAAAAAAGTTTAATGACATGATAGGTACCTTTATTGAGTTAGTTTCATTCAAAGATTCAATCTTTACTCTTCAAAACACTCTCCGTGACGTCAAAGGGATCTCGAATAAGTTTAACTCAAAACTTTTATTTCCTTTCAAAGATTTAATCCTTATACATTAAAATGGTCTAGTGACATAATAAGTACCTTGATTGAGGTATTTCCATTCAATGATTCAATCTTTACTCTTTAAAACACTCTTCGAGACGTCGAAGGGAACTCGAATAAGTTTAACGCAGAACTTTCATATTCTTTTAAAGATTCAATCTTTACACATTAAAAAGGTTAAGTGACACGATAGGTACCTCTATTCAGTTATTTTCATTCAAAGATTCAATCTTTACACTTTAAAACACTCTTCGTGACGTCAAAGAGATCTCGAATAAGTTTAACTCAAAACTCTCATTTTCTTTCAAAGATTTATTCTTTATACATTAAAATGGTCTAGTCACATAATAAGTACCTTGATTGAGGTATTTTCCATTCAATGATTCAATCTTTAGTAATTAAAACACTCTTCGGGACGTCGAAGGGAACTCGAATAAGTTTAACTCAGAACTTTCATTTTCTTCCAAAGATTCAATCTTTATACATTAAAAAGGTTTAGTGACATGATAGGAACCGTTATTCAGTAATTTTCATTCAAAGATTCAAACTTTAATCTTTAAAACACGTTTCGTGACTTCAAAGGGATCTCGAATAAGTTTAGCTCAAAACTCTCATTTTCTTTAAAAGATTCAATCTTTATACATCAAAATGGTCTTGTTACATAATAGGTACCTTGATTGCGGTATTTCCATTCAAAGATTTCATACTTACTCATTAAAACACTCTTCGGGATGTCGAAGGGAACTCGAATAAGTTTAACTCAAAACACTCATTTTCTTTCAAAGATTCAATCTCTGTGCATTAAAAAGGTTTAGTGACACGATAGGTACCTTTATTGAGTTATTTTCATTCACAGATTCAATCTTTACTCATTAAAACACTCTGTGTGACGTAAAAGTGATCTCGAATAAATTTAACTCAAAACTCTCATTTTCTTTCAAAGATTCAATCTTTATACATTAAAATTGTTTAGTGACATAATTGGTACCTTTATTGAGTTATTTTCATTCGAAGATTCAATCTTTACTCGTTAAAAGACTCATCGTGACTTCATGGGTAACTCAAAACTGTTTAGCTCAAAACTCTGATTTTCTTTCAATGATTCAATCTTTATACTCTAGAAAGGTCTAGTGACATAATAGGTTTATTATTGAGGTATTCTCATTCAAAGATTAAATCTTTACTCATTAAAACACTCTTCGGGACGTAAAAGGGAACTTGAATAAGTTTAACTCAGAACTCTCATTTTCTTTCAGAGATTCAATCTTTATACGTTAAAATGGTCTAGTGACATAATAGATACCTTGATTGAGGTAATTTCATTCAAAGATTCGATCTTTACTCATTAAAGCACTCTTCGTGACGCCAAAGGGATCCCGAATAAGTTTAACTCAAAACTCTCATTTTCTTTCAAAGATTTAATCTTTATACATTAAAATGGTCTTGTGACATAATAGGTACCTTGATTGAGGTATTTCCACTCGAAGGTTCAATCTTTACTCATTAAAACACTCTTCGGGACGTCGATGGGATCCTGAATATGTTTAACTCAAAACTCTCATTTTCTTTCAAAGATTTAATCTTTATACATTAAAATGGTCTTGTGACATAATAGGTACCTTGATTGAGGCATTTCTATTCAAAGATTCAATTTTTACTCATTAAAACACTCTTCGGGACATCGAAGGGAACTTGAATAAGTTTAACTCAAAACTCTCATTTTCTTTCAAAGATTCAATCTTTATACGTTAAAATGGTTTAGTGACATAATAGGTACCTTTATTGAGTTATTTTCATGTGAAGATTCAATCTTTACTCATTAAAAGACTCTTCGTGATTTCATGGGTAACTCGAATAAGTTTAGCTCAAAACTCTGATTTTCTTTCAAAGATTCAATCTTTATACACTAAAAAGGTCTACTGACATATTAGGTACATTATTGAGGTATTTTCATTCAAAGACTCAACCCTTACTCATTAAAACACTCTTTTATACGTTAAAATGGTCTAGTGACATGATAGGTACCTTGATTGAGGTAATTTCATTCAAAGATTTAATCTTTACTTATTAAAACACTCTTCGTGACGTGAAAGGGATCTCGAATAAGTTTAACTCAAAACTCTCATTTTTTTTCAAAGATTTAATCTTTATATATTAAAATGGTCTAGTGACATAATAGGTACCTAGATTGATGTATTTCTATTCAAAGATTCAATCTTTACTCATTAAAACACTCTTTGGGACGTCGAAGGGAACTCGAATAAGTTTAACTCGGAACTCTCATTTTCTTTCGAAGATTCAATCTTTATAAATTAAAAAAGTTTAATGACATGATAGGTACCTTTATTGAGTTAGTTTCATTCAAAGATTCAATCTTTACTCTTCAAAACACTCTCCGTGACGTCAAAGGGATCTCGAATAAGTTTAACTCAAAACTTTTATTTCCTTTCAAAGATTTAATCCTTATACATTAAAATGGTCTAGTGACATAATAAGTACCTTGATTGAGGTATTTCCATTCAATGATTCAATCTTTACTCTTTAAAACACTCTTCGAGACGTCGAAGGGAACTCGAATAAGTTTAACGCAGAACTTTCATATTCTTTTAAAGATTCAATCTTTACACATTAAAAAGGTTAAGTGACACGATAGGTACCTCTATTCAGTTATTTTCATTCAAAGATTCAATCTTTACACTTTAAAACACTCTTCGTGACGTCAAAGAGATCTCGAATAAGTTTAACTCAAAACTCTCATTTTCTTTCAAAGATTTATTCTTTATACATTAAAATGGTCTAGTCACATAATAAGTACCTTGATTGAGGTATTTTCCATTCAATGATTCAATCTTTAGTAATTAAAACACTCTTCGGGACGTCGAAGGGAACTCGAATAAGTTTAACTCAGAACTTTCATTTTCTTCCAAAGATTCAATCTTTATACATTAAAAAGGTTTAGTGACATGATAGGAACCGTTATTCAGTAATTTTCATTCAAAGATTCAAACTTTAATCTTTAAAACACGTTTCGTGACTTCAAAGGGATCTCGAATAAGTTTAGCTCAAAACTCTCATTTTCTTTAAAAGATTCAATCTTTATACATCAAAATGGTCTTGTTACATAATAGGTACCTTGATTGCGGTATTTCCATTCAAAGATTTCATACTTACTCATTAAAACACTCTTCGGGATGTCGAAGGGAACTCGAATAAGTTTAACTCAAAACACTCATTTTCTTTCAAAGATTCAATCTCTGTGCATTAAAAAGGTTTAGTGACACGATAGGTACCTTTATTGAGTTATTTTCATTCACAGATTCAATCTTTACTCATTAAAACACTCTGTGTGACGTAAAAGTGATCTCGAATAAATTTAACTCAAAACTCTCATTTTCTTTCAAAGATTCAATCTTTATACATTAAAATTGTTTAGTGACATAATTGGTACCTTTATTGAGTTATTTTCATTCGAAGATTCAATCTTTACTCGTTAAAAGACTCATCGTGACTTCATGGGTAACTCAAAACTGTTTAGCTCAAAACTCTGATTTTCTTTCAATGATTCAATCTTTATACTCTAGAAAGGTCTAGTGACATAATAGGTTTATTATTGAGGTATTCTCATTCAAAGATTAAATCTTTACTCATTAAAACACTCTTCGGGACGTAAAAGGGAACTTGAATAAGTTTAACTCAGAACTCTCATTTTCTTTCAGAGATTCAATCTTTATACGTTAAAATGGTCTAGTGACATAATAGATACCTTGATTGAGGTAATTTCATTCAAAGATTCGATCTTTACTCATTAAAGCACTCTTCGTGACGCCAAAGGGATCCCGAATAAGTTTAACTCAAAACTCTCATTTTCTTTCAAAGATTTAATCTTTATACATTAAAATGGTCTTGTGACATAATAGGTACCTTGATTGAGGTATTTCCACTCGAAGGTTCAATCTTTACTCATTAAAACACTCTTCGGGACGTCGATGGGATCCTGAATATGTTTAACTCAAAACTCTCATTTTCTTTCAAAGATTTAATCTTTATACATTAAAATGGTCTTGTGACATAATAGGTACCTTGATTGAGGCATTTCTATTCAAAGATTCAATTTTTACTCATTAAAACACTCTTCGGGACATCGAAGGGAACTTGAATAAGTTTAACTCAAAACTCTCATTTTCTTTCAAAGATTCAATCTTTATACGTTAAAATGGTTTAGTGACATAATAGGTACCTTTATTGAGTTATTTTCATGTGAAGATTCAATCTTTACTCATTAAAAGACTCTTCGTGATTTCATGGGTAACTCGAATAAGTTTAGCTCAAAACTCTGATTTTCTTTCAAAGATTCAATCTTTATACACTAAAAAGGTCTACTGACATATTAGGTACATTATTGAGGTATTTTCATTCAAAGACTCAACCCTTACTCATTAAAACACTCTTTTATACGTTAAAATGGTCTAGTGACATGATAGGTACCTTGATTGAGGTAATTTCATTCAAAGATTTAATCTTTACTTATTAAAACACTCTTCGTGACGTGAAAGGGATCTCGAATAAGTTTAACTCAAAACTCTCATTTTTTTTCAAAGATTTAATCTTTATATATTAAAATGGTCTAGTGACATAATAGGTACCTAGATTGATGTATTTCTATTCAAAGATTCAATCTTTACTCATTAAAACACTCTTTGGGACGTCGAAGGGAACTCGAATAAGTTTAACTCGGAACTCTCATTTTCTTTCGAAGATTCAATCTTTATAAATTAAAAAAGTTTAATGACATGATAGGTACCTTTATTGAGTTAGTTTCATTCAAAGATTCAATCTTTACTCTTCAAAACACTCTCCGTGACGTCAAAGGGATCTCGAATAAGTTTAACTCAAAACTTTTATTTCCTTTCAAAGATTTAATCCTTATACATTAAAATGGTCTAGTGACATAATAAGTACCTTGATTGAGGTATTTCCATTCAATGATTCAATCTTTACTCTTTAAAACACTCTTCGAGACGTCGAAGGGAACTCGAATAAGTTTAACGCAGAACTTTCATATTCTTTTAAAGATTCAATCTTTACACATTAAAAAGGTTAAGTGACACGATAGGTACCTCTATTCAGTTATTTTCATTCAAAGATTCAATCTTTACACTTTAAAACACTCTTCGTGACGTCAAAGAGATCTCGAATAAGTTTAACTCAAAACTCTCATTTTCTTTCAAAGATTTATTCTTTATACATTAAAATGGTCTAGTCACATAATAAGTACCTTGATTGAGGTATTTTCCATTCAATGATTCAATCTTTAGTAATTAAAACACTCTTCGGGACGTCGAAGGGAACTCGAATAAGTTTAACTCAGAACTTTCATTTTCTTCCAAAGATTCAATCTTTATACATTAAAAAGGTTTAGTGACATGATAGGAACCGTTATTCAGTAATTTTCATTCAAAGATTCAAACTTTAATCTTTAAAACACGTTTCGTGACTTCAAAGGGATCTCGAATAAGTTTAGCTCAAAACTCTCATTTTCTTTAAAAGATTCAATCTTTATACATCAAAATGGTCTTGTTACATAATAGGTACCTTGATTGCGGTATTTCCATTCAAAGATTTCATACTTACTCATTAAAACACTCTTCGGGATGTCGAAGGGAACTCGAATAAGTTTAACTCAAAACACTCATTTTCTTTCAAAGATTCAATCTCTGTGCATTAAAAAGGTTTAGTGACACGATAGGTACCTTTATTGAGTTATTTTCATTCACAGATTCAATCTTTACTCATTAAAACACTCTGTGTGACGTAAAAGTGATCTCGAATAAATTTAACTCAAAACTCTCATTTTCTTTCAAAGATTCAATCTTTATACATTAAAATTGTTTAGTGACATAATTGGTACCTTTATTGAGTTATTTTCATTCGAAGATTCAATCTTTACTCGTTAAAAGACTCATCGTGACTTCATGGGTAACTCAAAACTGTTTAGCTCAAAACTCTGATTTTCTTTCAATGATTCAATCTTTATACTCTAGAAAGGTCTAGTGACATAATAGGTTTATTATTGAGGTATTCTCATTCAAAGATTAAATCTTTACTCATTAAAACACTCTTCGGGACGTAAAAGGGAACTTGAATAAGTTTAACTCAGAACTCTCATTTTCTTTCAGAGATTCAATCTTTATACGTTAAAATGGTCTAGTGACATAATAGATACATTGATTGAGGTAATTTCATTCAAAGATTCGATCTTTACTCATTAAAGCACTCTTCGTGACGCCAAAGGGATCCCGAATAAGTTTAACTCAAAACTCTCATTTTCTTTCAAAGATTTAATCTTTATACATTAAAATGGTCTTGTGACATAATAGGTACCTTGATTGAGGTATTTCCACTCGAAGGTTCAATCTTTACTCATTAAAACACTCTTCGGGACGTCGATGGGATCCTGAATATGTTTAACTCAAAACTCTCATTTTCTTTCAAAGATTTAATCTTTATACATTAAAATGGTCTTGTGACATAATAGGTACCTTGATTGAGGCATTTCTATTCAAAGATTCAATTTTTACTCATTAAAACACTCTTCGGGACATCGAAGGGAACTTGAATAAGTTTAACTCAAAACTCTCATTTTCTTTCAAAGATTCAATCTTTATACGTTAAAATGGTTTAGTGACATAATAGGTACCTTTATTGAGTTATTTTCATGTGAAGATTCAATCTTTACTCATTAAAAGACTCTTCGTGATTTCATGGGTAACTCGAATAAGTTTAGCTCAAAACTCTGATTTTCTTTCAAAGATTCAATCTTTATACACTAAAAAGGTCTACTGACATATTAGGTACATTATTGAGGTATTTTCATTCAAAGACTCAACCCTTACTCATTAAAACACTCTTTTATACGTTAAAATGGTCTAGTGACATGATAGGTACCTTGATTGAGGTAATTTCATTCAAAGATTTAATCTTTACTTATTAAAACACTCTTCGTGACGTGAAAGGGATCTCGAATAAGTTTAACTCAAAACTCTCATTTTTTTTCAAAGATTTAATCTTTATATATTAAAATGGTCTAGTGACATAATAGGTACCTAGATTGATGTATTTCTATTCAAAGATTCAATCTTTACTCATTAAAACACTCTTTGGGACGTCGAAGGGAACTCGAATAAGTTTAACTCGGAACTCTCATTTTCTTTCGAAGATTCAATCTTTATAAATTAAAAAAGTTTAATGACATGATAGGTACCTTTATTGAGTTAGTTTCATTCAAAGATTCAATCTTTACTCTTCAAAACACTCTCCGTGACGTCAAAGGGATCTCGAATAAGTTTAACTCAAAACTTTTATTTCCTTTCAAAGATTTAATCCTTATACATTAAAATGGTCTAGTGACATAATAAGTACCTTGATTGAGGTATTTCCATTCAATGATTCAATCTTTACTCTTTAAAACACTCTTCGAGACGTCGAAGGGAACTCGAATAAGTTTAACGCAGAACTTTCATATTCTTTTAAAGATTCAATCTTTACACATTAAAAAGGTTAAGTGACACGATAGGTACCTCTATTCAGTTATTTTCATTCAAAGATTCAATCTTTACACTTTAAAACACTCTTCGTGACGTCAAAGAGATCTCGAATAAGTTTAACTCAAAACTCTCATTTTCTTTCAAAGATTTATTCTTTATACATTAAAATGGTCTAGTCACATAATAAGTACCTTGATTGAGGTATTTTCCATTCAATGATTCAATCTTTAGTAATTAAAACACTCTTCGGGACGTCGAAGGGAACTCGAATAAGTTTAACTCAGAACTTTCATTTTCTTCCAAAGATTCAATCTTTATACATTAAAAAGGTTTAGTGACATGATAGGAACCGTTATTCAGTAATTTTCATTCAAAGATTCAAACTTTAATCTTTAAAACACGTTTCGTGACTTCAAAGGGATCTCGAATAAGTTTAGCTCAAAACTCTCATTTTCTTTAAAAGATTCAATCTTTATACATCAAAATGGTCTTGTTACATAATAGGTACCTTGATTGCGGTATTTCCATTCAAAGATTTCATACTTACTCATTAAAACACTCTTCGGGATGTCGAAGGGAACTCGAATAAGTTTAACTCAAAACACTCATTTTCTTTCAAAGATTCAATCTCTGTGCATTAAAAAGGTTTAGTGACACGATAGGTACCTTTATTGAGTTATTTTCATTCACAGATTCAATCTTTACTCATTAAAACACTCTGTGTGACGTAAAAGTGATCTCGAATAAATTTAACTCAAAACTCTCATTTTCTTTCAAAGATTCAATCTTTATACATTAAAATTGTTTAGTGACATAATTGGTACCTTTATTGAGTTATTTTCATTCGAAGATTCAATCTTTACTCGTTAAAAGACTCATCGTGACTTCATGGGTAACTCAAAACTGTTTAGCTCAAAACTCTGATTTTCTTTCAATGATTCAATCTTTATACTCTAGAAAGGTCTAGTGACATAATAGGTTTATTATTGAGGTATTCTCATTCAAAGATTAAATCTTTACTCATTAAAACACTCTTCGGGACGTAAAAGGGAACTTGAATAAGTTTAACTCAGAACTCTCATTTTCTTTCAGAGATTCAATCTTTATACGTTAAAATGGTCTAGTGACATAATAGATACATTGATTGAGGTAATTTCATTCAAAGATTCGATCTTTACTCATTAAAGCACTCTTCGTGACGCCAAAGGGATCCCGAATAAGTTTAACTCAAAACTCTCATTTTCTTTCAAAGATTTAATCTTTATACATTAAAATGGTCTTGTGACATAATAGGTACCTTGATTGAGGTATTTCCACTCGAAGGTTCAATCTTTACTCATTAAAACACTCTTCGGGACGTCGATGGGATCCTGAATATGTTTAACTCAAAACTCTCATTTTCTTTCAAAGATTTAATCTTTATACATTAAAATGGTCTTGTGACATAATAGGTACCTTGATTGAGGCATTTCTATTCAAAGATTCAATTTTTACTCATTAAAACACTCTTCGGGACATCGAAGGGAACTTGAATAAGTTTAACTCAAAACTCTCATTTTCTTTCAAAGATTCAATCTTTATACGTTAAAATGGTTTAGTGACATAATAGGTACCTTTATTGAGTTATTTTCATGTGAAGATTCAATCTTTACTCATTAAAAGACTCTTCGTGATTTCATGGGTAACTCGAATAAGTTTAGCTCAAAACTCTGATTTTCTTTCAAAGATTCAATCTTTATACACTAAAAAGGTCTACTGACATATTAGGTACATTATTGAGGTATTTTCATTCAAAGACTCAACCCTTACTCATTAAAACACTCTTTTATACGTTAAAATGGTCTAGTGACATGATAGGTACCTTGATTGAGGTAATTTCATTCAAAGATTTAATCTTTACTTATTAAAACACTCTTCGTGACGTGAAAGGGATCTCGAATAAGTTTAACTCAAAACTCTCATTTTTTTTCAAAGATTTAATCTTTATATATTAAAATGGTCTAGTGACATAATAGGTACCTAGATTGATGTATTTCTACTCAAAGATTCAATCTTTACTCATTAAAACACTCTTTGGGACGTCGAAGGGAACTCGAATAAGTTTAACTCGGAACTCTCATTTTCTTTCGAAGATTCAATCTTTATAAATTAAAAAAGTTTAATGACATGATAGGTACCTTTATTGAGTTAGTTTCATTCAAAGATTCAATCTTTACTCTTCAAAACACTCTCCGTGACGTCAAAGGGATCTCGAATAAGTTTAACTCAAAACTTTTATTTCCTTTCAAAGATTTAATCCTTATACATTAAAATGGTCTAGTGACATAATAAGTACCTTGATTGAGGTATTTCCATTCAATGATTCAATCTTTACTCTTTAAAACACTCTTCGAGACGTCGAAGGGAACTCGAATAAGTTTAACGCAGAACTTTCATATTCTTTTAAAGATTCAATCTTTACACATTAAAAAGGTTAAGTGACACGATAGGTACCTCTATTCAGTTATTTTCATTCAAAGATTCAATCTTTACACTTTAAAACACTCTTCGTGACGTCAAAGAGATCTCGAATAAGTTTAACTCAAAACTCTCATTTTCTTTCAAAGATTTATTCTTTATACATTAAAATGGTCTAGTCACATAATAAGTACCTTGATTGAGGTATTTTCCATTCAATGATTCAATCTTTAGTAATTAAAACACTCTTCGGGACGTCGAAGGGAACTCGAATAAGTTTAACTCAGAACTTTCATTTTCTTCCAAAGATTCAATCTTTATACATTAAAAAGGTTTAGTGACATGATAGGAACCGTTATTCAGTAATTTTCATTCAAAGATTCAAACTTTAATCTTTAAAACACGTTTCGTGACTTCAAAGGGATCTCGAATAAGTTTAGCTCAAAACTCTCATTTTCTTTAAAAGATTCAATCTTTATACATCAAAATGGTCTTGTTACATAATAGGTACCTTGATTGCGGTATTTCCATTCAAAGATTTCATACTTACTCATTAAAACACTCTTCGGGATGTCGAAGGGAACTCGAATAAGTTTAACTCAAAACACTCATTTTCTTTCAAAGATTCAATCTCTGTGCATTAAAAAGGTTTAGTGACACGATAGGTACCTTTATTGAGTTATTTTCATTCACAGATTCAATCTTTACTCATTAAAACACTCTGTGTGACGTAAAAGTGATCTCGAATAAATTTAACTCAAAACTCTCATTTTCTTTCAAAGATTCAATCTTTATACATTAAAATTGTTTAGTGACATAATTGGTACCTTTATTGAGTTATTTTCATTCGAAGATTCAATCTTTACTCGTTAAAAGACTCATCGTGACTTCATGGGTAACTCAAAACTGTTTAGCTCAAAACTCTGATTTTCTTTCAATGATTCAATCTTTATACTCTAGAAAGGTCTAGTGACATAATAGGTTTATTATTGAGGTATTCTCATTCAAAGATTAAATCTTTACTCATTAAAACACTCTTCGGGACGTAAAAGGGAACTTGAATAAGTTTAACTCAGAACTCTCATTTTCTTTCAGAGATTCAATCTTTATACGTTAAAATGGTCTAGTGACATAATAGATACCTTGATTGAGGTAATTTCATTCAAAGATTCGATCTTTACTCATTAAAGCACTCTTCGTGACGCCAAAGGGATCCCGAATAAGTTTAACTCAAAACTCTCATTTTCTTTCAAAGATTTAATCTTTATACATTAAAATGGTCTTGTGACATAATAGGTACCTTGATTGAGGTATTTCCACTCGAAGGTTCAATCTTTACTCATTAAAACACTCTTCGGGACGTCGATGGGATCCTGAATATGTTTAACTCAAAACTCTCATTTTCTTTCAAAGATTTAATCTTTATACATTAAAATGGTCTTGTGACATAATAGGTACCTTGATTGAGGCATTTCTATTCAAAGATTCAATTTTTACTCATTAAAACACTCTTCGGGACATCGAAGGGAACTTGAATAAGTTTAACTCAAAACTCTCATTTTCTTTCAAAGATTCAATCTTTATACGTTAAAATGGTTTAGTGACATAATAGGTACCTTTATTGAGTTATTTTCATGTGAAGATTCAATCTTTACTCATTAAAAGACTCTTCGTGATTTCATGGGTAACTCGAATAAGTTTAGCTCAAAACTCTGATTTTCTTTCAAAGATTCAATCTTTATACACTAAAAAGGTCTACTGACATATTAGGTACATTATTGAGGTATTTTCATTCAAAGACTCAACCCTTACTCATTAAAACACTCTTTTATACGTTAAAATGGTCTAGTGACATGATAGGTACCTTGATTGAGGTAATTTCATTCAAAGATTTAATCTTTACTTATTAAAACACTCTTCGTGACGTGAAAGGGATCTCGAATAAGTTTAACTCAAAACTCTCATTTTTTTTCAAAGATTTAATCTTTATATATTAAAATGGTCTAGTGACATAATAGGTACCTAGATTGATGTATTTCTATTCAAAGATTCAATCTTTACTCATTAAAACACTCTTTGGGACGTCGAAGGGAACTCGAATAAGTTTAACTCGGAACTCTCATTTTCTTTCGAAGATTCAATCTTTATAAATTAAAAAAGTTTAATGACATGATAGGTACCTTTATTGAGTTAGTTTCATTCAAAGATTCAATCTTTACTCTTCAAAACACTCTCCGTGACGTCAAAGGGATCTCGAATAAGTTTAACTCAAAACTTTTATTTCCTTTCAAAGATTTAATCCTTATACATTAAAATGGTCTAGTGACATAATAAGTACCTTGATTGAGGTATTTCCATTCAATGATTCAATCTTTACTCTTTAAAACACTCTTCGAGACGTCGAAGGGAACTCGAATAAGTTTAACGCAGAACTTTCATATTCTTTTAAAGATTCAATCTTTACACATTAAAAAGGTTAAGTGACACGATAGGTACCTCTATTCAGTTATTTTCATTCAAAGATTCAATCTTTACACTTTAAAACACTCTTCGTGACGTCAAAGAGATCTCGAATAAGTTTAACTCAAAACTCTCATTTTCTTTCAAAGATTTATTCTTTATACATTAAAATGGTCTAGTCACATAATAAGTACCTTGATTGAGGTATTTTCCATTCAATGATTCAATCTTTAGTAATTAAAACACTCTTCGGGACGTCGAAGGGAACTCGAATAAGTTTAACTCAGAACTTTCATTTTCTTCCAAAGATTCAATCTTTATACATTAAAAAGGTTTAGTGACATGATAGGAACCGTTATTCAGTAATTTTCATTCAAAGATTCAAACTTTAATCTTTAAAACACGTTTCGTGACTTCAAAGGGATCTCGAATAAGTTTAGCTCAAAACTCTCATTTTCTTTAAAAGATTCAATCTTTATACATCAAAATGGTCTTGTTACATAATAGGTACCTTGATTGCGGTATTTCCATTCAAAGATTTCATACTTACTCATTAAAACACTCTTCGGGATGTCGAAGGGAACTCGAATAAGTTTAACTCAAAACACTCATTTTCTTTCAAAGATTCAATCTCTGTGCATTAAAAAGGTTTAGTGACACGATAGGTACCTTTATTGAGTTATTTTCATTCACAGATTCAATCTTTACTCATTAAAACACTCTGTGTGACGTAAAAGTGATCTCGAATAAATTTAACTCAAAACTCTCATTTTCTTTCAAAGATTCAATCTTTATACATTAAAATTGTTTAGTGACATAATTGGTACCTTTATTGAGTTATTTTCATTCGAAGATTCAATCTTTACTCGTTAAAAGACTCATCGTGACTTCATGGGTAACTCAAAACTGTTTAGCTCAAAACTCTGATTTTCTTTCAATGATTCAATCTTTATACTCTAGAAAGGTCTAGTGACATAATAGGTTTATTATTGAGGTATTCTCATTCAAAGATTAAATCTTTACTCATTAAAACACTCTTCGGGACGTAAAAGGGAACTTGAATAAGTTTAACTCAGAACTCTCATTTTCTTTCAGAGATTCAATCTTTATACGTTAAAATGGTCTAGTGACATAATAGATACCTTGATTGAGGTAATTTCATTCAAAGATTCGATCTTTACTCATTAAAGCACTCTTCGTGACGCCAAAGGGATCCCGAATAAGTTTAACTCAAAACTCTCATTTTCTTTCAAAGATTTAATCTTTATACATTAAAATGGTCTTGTGACATAATAGGTACCTTGATTGAGGTATTTCCACTCGAAGGTTCAATCTTTACTCATTAAAACACTCTTCGGGACGTCGATGGGATCCTGAATATGTTTAACTCAAAACTCTCATTTTCTTTCAAAGATTTAATCTTTATACATTAAAATGGTCTTGTGACATAATAGGTACCTTGATTGAGGCATTTCTATTCAAAGATTCAATTTTTACTCATTAAAACACTCTTCGGGACATCGAAGGGAACTTGAATAAGTTTAACTCAAAACTCTCATTTTCTTTCAAAGATTCAATCTTTATACGTTAAAATGGTTTAGTGACATAATAGGTACCTTTATTGAGTTATTTTCATGTGAAGATTCAATCTTTACTCATTAAAAGACTCTTCGTGATTTCATGGGTAACTCGAATAAGTTTAGCTCAAAACTCTGATTTTCTTTCAAAGATTCAATCTTTATACACTAAAAAGGTCTACTGACATATTAGGTACATTATTGAGGTATTTTCATTCAAAGACTCAACCCTTACTCATTAAAACACTCTTTTATACGTTAAAATGGTCTAGTGACATGATAGGTACCTTGATTGAGGTAATTTCATTCAAAGATTTAATCTTTACTTATTAAAACACTCTTCGTGACGTGAAAGGGATCTCGAATAAGTTTAACTCAAAACTCTCATTTTTTTTCAAAGATTTAATCTTTATATATTAAAATGGTCTAGTGACATAATAGGTACCTAGATTGATGTATTTCTATTCAAAGATTCAATCTTTACTCATTAAAACACTCTTTGGGACGTCGAAGGGAACTCGAATAAGTTTAACTCGGAACTCTCATTTTCTTTCGAAGATTCAATCTTTATAAATTAAAAAAGTTTAATGACATGATAGGTACCTTTATTGAGTTAGTTTCATTCAAAGATTCAATCTTTACTCTTCAAAACACTCTCCGTGACGTCAAAGGGATCTCGAATAAGTTTAACTCAAAACTTTTATTTCCTTTCAAAGATTTAATCCTTATACATTAAAATGGTCTAGTGACATAATAAGTACCTTGATTGAGGTATTTCCATTCAATGATTCAATCTTTACTCTTTAAAACACTCTTCGAGACGTCGAAGGGAACTCGAATAAGTTTAACGCAGAACTTTCATATTCTTTTAAAGATTCAATCTTTACACATTAAAAAGGTTAAGTGACACGATAGGTACCTCTATTCAGTTATTTTCATTCAAAGATTCAATCTTTACACTTTAAAACACTCTTCGTGACGTCAAAGAGATCTCGAATAAGTTTAACTCAAAACTCTCATTTTCTTTCAAAGATTTATTCTTTATACATTAAAATGGTCTAGTCACATAATAAGTACCTTGATTGAGGTATTTTCCATTCAATGATTCAATCTTTAGTAATTAAAACACTCTTCGGGACGTCGAAGGGAACTCGAATAAGTTTAACTCAGAACTTTCATTTTCTTCCAAAGATTCAATCTTTATACATTAAAAAGGTTTAGTGACATGATAGGAACCGTTATTCAGTAATTTTCATTCAAAGATTCAAACTTTAATCTTTAAAACACGTTTCGTGACTTCAAAGGGATCTCGAATAAGTTTAGCTCAAAACTCTCATTTTCTTTAAAAGATTCAATCTTTATACATCAAAATGGTCTTGTTACATAATAGGTACCTTGATTGCGGTATTTCCATTCAAAGATTTCATACTTACTCATTAAAACACTCTTCGGGATGTCGAAGGGAACTCGAATAAGTTTAACTCAAAACACTCATTTTCTTTCAAAGATTCAATCTCTGTGCATTAAAAAGGTTTAGTGACACGATAGGTACCTTTATTGAGTTATTTTCATTCACAGATTCAATCTTTACTCATTAAAACACTCTGTGTGACGTAAAAGTGATCTCGAATAAATTTAACTCAAAACTCTCATTTTCTTTCAAAGATTCAATCTTTATACATTAAAATTGTTTAGTGACATAATTGGTACCTTTATTGAGTTATTTTCATTCGAAGATTCAATCTTTACTCGTTAAAAGACTCATCGTGACTTCATGGGTAACTCAAAACTGTTTAGCTCAAAACTCTGATTTTCTTTCAATGATTCAATCTTTATACTCTAGAAAGGTCTAGTGACATAATAGGTTTATTATTGAGGTATTCTCATTCAAAGATTAAATCTTTACTCATTAAAACACTCTTCGGGACGTAAAAGGGAACTTGAATAAGTTTAACTCAGAACTCTCATTTTCTTTCAGAGATTCAATCTTTATACGTTAAAATGGTCTAGTGACATAATAGATACCTTGATTGAGGTAATTTCATTCAAAGATTCGATCTTTACTCATTAAAGCACTCTTCGTGACGCCAAAGGGATCCCGAATAAGTTTAACTCAAAACTCTCATTTTCTTTCAAAGATTTAATCTTTATACATTAAAATGGTCTTGTGACATAATAGGTACCTTGATTGAGGTATTTCCACTCGAAGGTTCAATCTTTACTCATTAAAACACTCTTCGGGACGTCGATGGGATCCTGAATATGTTTAACTCAAAACTCTCATTTTCTTTCAAAGATTTAATCTTTATACATTAAAATGGTCTTGTGACATAATAGGTACCTTGATTGAGGCATTTCTATTCAAAGATTCAATTTTTACTCATTAAAACACTCTTCGGGACATCGAAGGGAACTTGAATAAGTTTAACTCAAAACCCTCATTTTCTTTCAAAGATTCAATCTTTATACGTTAAAATGGTTTAGTGACATAATAGGTACCTTTATTGAGTTATTTTCATGTGAAGATTCAATCTTTACTCATTAAAAGACTCTTCGTGATTTCATGGGTAACTCGAATAAGTTTAGCTCAAAACTCTGATTTTCTTTCAAAGATTCAATCTTTATACACTAAAAAGGTCTACTGACATATTAGGTACATTATTGAGGTATTTTCATTCAAAGACTCAACCCTTACTCATTAAAACACTCTTTTATACGTTAAAATGGTCTAGTGACATGATAGGTACCTTGATTGAGGTAATTTCATTCAAAGATTTAATCTTTACTTATTAAAACACTCTTCGTGACGTGAAAGGGATCTCGAATAAGTTTAACTCAAAACTCTCATTTTTTTTCAAAGATTTAATCTTTATATATTAAAATGGTCTAGTGACATAATAGGTACCTAGATTGATGTATTTCTATTCAAAGATTCAATCTTTACTCATTAAAACACTCTTTGGGACGTCGAAGGGAACTCGAATAAGTTTAACTCGGAACTCTCATTTTCTTTCGAAGATTCAATCTTTATAAATTAAAAAAGTTTAATGACATGATAGGTACCTTTATTGAGTTAGTTTCATTCAAAGATTCAATCTTTACTCTTCAAAACACTCTCCGTGACGTCAAAGGGATCTCGAATAAGTTTAACTCAAAACTTTTATTTCCTTTCAAAGATTTAATCCTTATACATTAAAATGGTCTAGTGACATAATAAGTACCTTGATTGAGGTATTTCCATTCAATGATTCAATCTTTACTCTTTAAAACACTCTTCGAGACGTCGAAGGGAACTCGAATAAGTTTAACGCAGAACTTTCATATTCTTTTAAAGATTCAATCTTTACACATTAAAAAGGTTAAGTGACACGATAGGTACCTCTATTCAGTTATTTTCATTCAAAGATTCAATCTTTACACTTTAAAACACTCTTCGTGACGTCAAAGAGATCTCGAATAAGTTTAACTCAAAACTCTCATTTTCTTTCAAAGATTTATTCTTTATACATTAAAATGGTCTAGTCACATAATAAGTACCTTGATTGAGGTATTTTCCATTCAATGATTCAATCTTTAGTAATTAAAACACTCTTTGGGACGTCGAAGGGAACTCGAATAAGTTTAACTCAGAACTTTCATTTTCTTCCAAAGATTCAATCTTTATACATTAAAAAGGTTTAGTGACATGATAGGAACCGTTATTCAGTAATTTTCATTCAAAGATTCAAACTTTAATCTTTAAAACACGTTTCGTGACTTCAAAGGGATCTCGAATAAGTTTAGCTCAAAACTCTCATTTTCTTTAAAAGATTCAATCTTTATACATCAAAATGGTCTTGTTACATAATAGGTACCTTGATTGCGGTATTTCCATTCAAAGATTTCATACTTACTCATTAAAACACTCTTCGGGATGTCGAAGGGAACTCGAATAAGTTTAACTCAAAACACTCATTTTCTTTCAAAGATTCAATCTCTGTGCATTAAAAAGGTTTAGTGACACGATAGGTACCTTTATTGAGTTATTTTCATTCACAGATTCAATCTTTACTCATTAAAACACTCTGTGTGACGTAAAAGTGATCTCGAATAAATTTAACTCAAAACTCTCATTTTCTTTCAAAGATTCAATCTTTATACATTAAAATTGTTTAGTGACATAATTGGTACCTTTATTGAGTTATTTTCATTCGAAGATTCAATCTTTACTCGTTAAAAGACTCATCGTGACTTCATGGGTAACTCAAAACTGTTTAGCTCAAAACTCTGATTTTCTTTCAATGATTCAATCTTTATACTCTAGAAAGGTCTAGTGACATAATAGGTTTATTATTGAGGTATTCTCATTCAAAGATTAAATCTTTACTCATTAAAACACTCTTCGGGACGTAAAAGGGAACTTGAATAAGTTTAACTCAGAACTCTCATTTTCTTTCAGAGATTCAATCTTTATACGTTAAAATGGTCTAGTGACATAATAGATACCTTGATTGAGGTAATTTCATTCAAAGATTCGATCTTTACTCATTAAAGCACTCTTCGTGACGCCAAAGGGATCCCGAATAAGTTTAACTCAAAACTCTCATTTTCTTTCAAAGATTTAATCTTTATACATTAAAATGGTCTTGTGACATAATAGGTACCTTGATTGAGGTATTTCCACTCGAAGGTTCAATCTTTACTCATTAAAACACTCTTCGGGACGTCGATGGGATCCTGAATATGTTTAACTCAAAACTCTCATTTTCTTTCAAAGATTTAATCTTTATACATTAAAATGGTCTTGTGACATAATAGGTACCTTGATTGAGGCATTTCTATTCAAAGATTCAATTTTTACTCATTAAAACACTCTTCGGGACATCGAAGGGAACTTGAATAAGTTTAACTCAAAACTCTCATTTTCTTTCAAAGATTCAATCTTTATACGTTAAAATGGTTTAGTGACATAATAGGTACCTTTATTGAGTTATTTTCATGTGAAGATTCAATCTTTACTCATTAAAAGACTCTTCGTGATTTCATGGGTAACTCGAATAAGTTTAGCTCAAAACTCTGATTTTCTTTCAAAGATTCAATCTTTATACACTAAAAAGGTCTACTGACATATTAGGTACATTATTGAGGTATTTTCATTCAAAGACTCAACCCTTACTCATTAAAACACTCTTTTATACGTTAAAATGGTCTAGTGACATGATAGGTACCTTGATTGAGGTAATTTCATTCAAAGATTTAATCTTTACTTATTAAAACACTCTTCGTGACGTGAAAGGGATCTCGAATAAGTTTAACTCAAAACTCTCATTTTTTTTCAAAGATTTAATCTTTATATATTAAAATGGTCTAGTGACATAATAGGTACCTAGATTGATGTATTTCTATTCAAAGATTCAATCTTTACTCATTAAAACACTCTTTGGGACGTCGAAGGGAACTCGAATAAGTTTAACTCGGAACTCTCATTTTCTTTCGAAGATTCAATCTTTATAAATTAAAAAAGTTTAATGACATGATAGGTACCTTTATTGAGTTAGTTTCATTCAAAGATTCAATCTTTACTCTTCAAAACACTCTCCGTGACGTCAAAGGGATCTCGAATAAGTTTAACTCAAAACTTTTATTTCCTTTCAAAGATTTAATCCTTATACATTAAAATGGTCTAGTGACATAATAAGTACCTTGATTGAGGTATTTCCATTCAATGATTCAATCTTTACTCTTTAAAACACTCTTCGAGACGTCGAAGGGAACTCGAATAAGTTTAACGCAGAACTTTCATATTCTTTTAAAGATTCAATCTTTACACATTAAAAAGGTTAAGTGACACGATAGGTACCTCTATTCAGTTATTTTCATTCAAAGATTCAATCTTTACACTTTAAAACACTCTTCGTGACGTCAAAGAGATCTCGAATAAGTTTAACTCAAAACTCTCATTTTCTTTCAAAGATTTATTCTTTATACATTAAAATGGTCTAGTCACATAATAAGTACCTTGATTGAGGTATTTTCCATTCAATGATTCAATCTTTAGTAATTAAAACACTCTTCGGGACGTCGAAGGGAACTCGAATAAGTTTAACTCAGAACTTTCATTTTCTTCCAAAGATTCAATCTTTATACATTAAAAAGGTTTAGTGACATGATAGGAACCGTTATTCAGTAATTTTCATTCAAAGATTCAAACTTTAATCTTTAAAACACGTTTCGTGACTTCAAAGGGATCTCGAATAAGTTTAGCTCAAAACTCTCATTTTCTTTAAAAGATTCAATCTTTATACATCAAAATGGTCTTGTTACATAATAGGTACCTTGATTGCGGTATTTCCATTCAAAGATTTCATACTTACTCATTAAAACACTCTTCGGGATGTCGAAGGGAACTCGAATAAGTTTAACTCAAAACACTCATTTTCTTTCAAAGATTCAATCTCTGTGCATTAAAAAGGTTTAGTGACACGATAGGTACCTTTATTGAGTTATTTTCATTCACAGATTCAATCTTTACTCATTAAAACACTCTGTGTGACGTAAAAGTGATCTCGAATAAATTTAACTCAAAACTCTCATTTTCTTTCAAAGATTCAATCTTTATACATTAAAATTGTTTAGTGACATAATTGGTACCTTTATTGAGTTATTTTCATTCGAAGATTCAATCTTTACTCGTTAAAAGACTCATCGTGACTTCATGGGTAACTCAAAACTGTTTAGCTCAAAACTCTGATTTTCTTTCAATGATTCAATCTTTATACTCTAGAAAGGTCTAGTGACATAATAGGTTTATTATTGAGGTATTCTCATTCAAAGATTAAATCTTTACTCATTAAAACACTCTTCGGGACGTAAAAGGGAACTTGAATAAGTTTAACTCAGAACTCTCATTTTCTTTCAGAGATTCAATCTTTATACGTTAAAATGGTCTAGTGACATAATAGATACCTTGATTGAGGTAATTTCATTCAAAGATTCGATCTTTACTCATTAAAGCACTCTTCGTGACGCCAAAGGGATCCCGAATAAGTTTAACTCAAAACTCTCATTTTCTTTCAAAGATTTAATCTTTATACATTAAAATGGTCTTGTGACATAATAGGTACCTTGATTGAGGTATTTCCACTCGAAGGTTCAATCTTTACTCATTAAAACACTCTTCGGGACGTCGATGGGATCCTGAATATGTTTAACTCAAAACTCTCATTTTCTTTCAAAGATTTAATCTTTATACATTAAAATGGTCTTGTGACATAATAGGTACCTTGATTGAGGCATTTCTATTCAAAGATTCAATTTTTACTCATTAAAACACTCTTCGGGACATCGAAGGGAACTTGAATAAGTTTAACTCAAAACCCTCATTTTCTTTCAAAGATTCAATCTTTATACGTTAAAATGGTTTAGTGACATAATAGGTACCTTTATTGAGTTATTTTCATGTGAAGATTCAATCTTTACTCATTAAAAGACTCTTCGTGATTTCATGGGTAACTCGAATAAGTTTAGCTCAAAACTCTGATTTTCTTTCAAAGATTCAATCTTTATACACTAAAAAGGTCTACTGACATATTAGGTACATTATTGAGGTATTTTCATTCAAAGACTCAACCCTTACTCATTAAAACACTCTTTTATACGTTAAAATGGTCTAGTGACATGATAGGTACCTTGATTGAGGTAATTTCATTCAAAGATTTAATCTTTACTTATTAAAACACTCTTCGTGACGTGAAAGGGATCTCGAATAAGTTTAACTCAAAACTCTCATTTTTTTTCAAAGATTTAATCTTTATATATTAAAATGGTCTAGTGACATAATAGGTACCTAGATTGATGTATTTCTATTCAAAGATTCAATCTTTACTCATTAAAACACTCTTTGGGACGTCGAAGGGAACTCGAATAAGTTTAACTCGGAACTCTCATTTTCTTTCGAAGATTCAATCTTTATAAATTAAAAAAGTTTAATGACATGATAGGTACCTTTATTGAGTTAGTTTCATTCAAAGATTCAATCTTTACTCTTCAAAACACTCTCTGTGACGTCAAAGGGATCTCGAATAAGTTTAACTCAAAACTTTTATTTCCTTTCAAAGATTTAATCCTTATACATTAAAATGGTCTAGTGACATAATAAGTACCTTGATTGAGGTATTTCCATTCAATGATTCAATCTTTACTCTTTAAAACACTCTTCGAGACGTCGAAGGGAACTCGAATAAGTTTAACGCAGAACTTTCATATTCTTTTAAAGATTCAATCTTTACACATTAAAAAGGTTAAGTGACACGATAGGTACCTCTATTCAGTTATTTTCATTCAAAGATTCAATCTTTACACTTTAAAACACTCTTCGTGACGTCAAAGAGATCTCGAATAAGTTTAACTCAAAACTCTCATTTTCTTTCAAAGATTTATTCTTTATACATTAAAATGGTCTAGTCACATAATAAGTACCTTGATTGAGGTATTTTCCATTCAATGATTCAATCTTTAGTAATTAAAACACTCTTCGGGACGTCGAAGGGAACTCGAATAAGTTTAACTCAGAACTTTCATTTTCTTCCAAAGATTCAATCTTTATACATTAAAAAGGTTTAGTGACATGATAGGAACCGTTATTCAGTAATTTTCATTCAAAGATTCAAACTTTAATCTTTAAAACACGTTTCGTGACTTCAAAGGGATCTCGAATAAGTTTAGCTCAAAACTCTCATTTTCTTTAAAAGATTCAATCTTTATACATCAAAATGGTCTTGTTACATAATAGGTACCTTGATTGCGGTATTTCCATTCAAAGATTTCATACTTACTCATTAAAACACTCTTCGGGATGTCGAAGGGAACTCGAATAAGTTTAACTCAAAACACTCATTTTCTTTCAAAGATTCAATCTCTGTGCATTAAAAAGGTTTAGTGACACGATAGGTACCTTTATTGAGTTATTTTCATTCACAGATTCAATCTTTACTCATTAAAACACTCTGTGTGACGTAAAAGTGATCTCGAATAAATTTAACTCAAAACTCTCATTTTCTTTCAAAGATTCAATCTTTATACATTAAAATTGTTTAGTGACATAATTGGTACCTTTATTGAGTTATTTTCATTCGAAGATTCAATCTTTACTCGTTAAAAGACTCATCGTGACTTCATGGGTAACTCAAAACTGTTTAGCTCAAAACTCTGATTTTCTTTCAATGATTCAATCTTTATACTCTAGAAAGGTCTAGTGACATAATAGGTTTATTATTGAGGTATTCTCATTCAAAGATTAAATCTTTACTCATTAAAACACTCTTCGGGACGTAAAAGGGAACTTGAATAAGTTTAACTCAGAACTCTCATTTTCTTTCAGAGATTCAATCTTTATACGTTAAAATGGTCTAGTGACATAATAGATACCTTGATTGAGGTAATTTCATTCAAAGATTCGATCTTTACTCATTAAAGCACTCTTCGTGACGCCAAAGGGATCCCGAATAAGTTTAACTCAAAACTCTCATTTTCTTTCAAAGATTTAATCTTTATACATTAAAATGGTCTTGTGACATAATAGGTACCTTGATTGAGGTATTTCCACTCGAAGGTTCAATCTTTACTCATTAAAACACTCTTCGGGACGTCGATGGGATCCTGAATATGTTTAACTCAAAACTCTCATTTTCTTTCAAAGATTTAATCTTTATACATTAAAATGGTCTTGTGACATAATAGGTACCTTGATTGAGGCATTTCTATTCAAAGATTCAATTTTTACTCATTAAAACACTCTTCGGGACATCGAAGGGAACTTGAATAAGTTTAACTCAAAACTCTCATTTTCTTTCAAAGATTCAATCTTTATACGTTAAAATGGTTTAGTGACATAATAGGTACCTTTATTGAGTTATTTTCATGTGAAGATTCAATCTTTACTCATTAAAAGACTCTTCGTGATTTCATGGGTAACTCGAATAAGTTTAGCTCAAAACTCTGATTTTCTTTCAAAGATTCAATCTTTATACACTAAAAAGGTCTACTGACATATTAGGTACATTATTGAGGTATTTTCATTCAAAGACTCAACCCTTACTCATTAAAACACTCTTTTATACGTTAAAATGGTCTAGTGACATGATAGGTACCTTGATTGAGGTAATTTCATTCAAAGATTTAATCTTTACTTATTAAAACACTCTTCGTGACGTGAAAGGGATCTCGAATAAGTTTAACTCAAAACTCTCATTTTTTTTCAAAGATTTAATCTTTATATATTAAAATGGTCTAGTGACATAATAGGTACCTAGATTGATGTATTTCTATTCAAAGATTCAATCTTTACTCATTAAAACACTCTTTGGGACGTCGAAGGGAACTCGAATAAGTTTAACTCGGAACTCTCATTTTCTTTCGAAGATTCAATCTTTATAAATTAAAAAAGTTTAATGACATGATAGGTACCTTTATTGAGTTAGTTTCATTCAAAGATTCAATCTTTACTCTTCAAAACACTCTCCGTGACGTCAAAGGGATCTCGAATAAGTTTAACTCAAAACTTTTATTTCCTTTCAAAGATTTAATCCTTATACATTAAAATGGTCTAGTGACATAATAAGTACCTTGATTGAGGTATTTCCATTCAATGATTCAATCTTTACTCTTTAAAACACTCTTCGAGACGTCGAAGGGAACTCGAATAAGTTTAACGCAGAACTTTCATATTCTTTTAAAGATTCAATCTTTACACATTAAAAAGGTTAAGTGACACGATAGGTACCTCTATTCAGTTATTTTCATTCAAAGATTCAATCTTTACACTTTAAAACACTCTTCGTGACGTCAAAGAGATCTCGAATAAGTTTAACTCAAAACTCTCATTTTCTTTCAAAGATTTATTCTTTATACATTAAAATGGTCTAGTCACATAATAAGTACCTTGATTGAGGTATTTTCCATTCAATGATTCAATCTTTAGTAATTAAAACACTCTTCGGGACGTCGAAGGGAACTCGAATAAGTTTAACTCAGAACTTTCATTTTCTTCCAAAGATTCAATCTTTATACATTAAAAAGGTTTAGTGACATGATAGGAACCGTTATTCAGTAATTTTCATTCAAAGATTCAAACTTTAATCTTTAAAACACGTTTCGTGACTTCAAAGGGATCTCGAATAAGTTTAGCTCAAAACTCTCATTTTCTTTAAAAGATTCAATCTTTATACATCAAAATGGTCTTGTTACATAATAGGTACCTTGATTGCGGTATTTCCATTCAAAGATTTCATACTTACTCATTAAAACACTCTTCGGGATGTCGAAGGGAACTCGAATAAGTTTAACTCAAAACACTCATTTTCTTTCAAAGATTCAATCTCTGTGCATTAAAAAGGTTTAGTGACACGATAGGTACCTTTATTGAGTTATTTTCATTCACAGATTCAATCTTTACTCATTAAAACACTCTGTGTGACGTAAAAGTGATCTCGAATAAATTTAACTCAAAACTCTCATTTTCTTTCAAAGATTCAATCTTTATACATTAAAATTGTTTAGTGACATAATTGGTACCTTTATTGAGTTATTTTCATTCGAAGATTCAATCTTTACTCGTTAAAAGACTCATCGTGACTTCATGGGTAACTCAAAACTGTTTAGCTCAAAACTCTGATTTTCTTTCAATGATTCAATCTTTATACTCTAGAAAGGTCTAGTGACATAATAGGTTTATTATTGAGGTATTCTCATTCAAAGATTAAATCTTTACTCATTAAAACACTCTTCGGGACGTAAAAGGGAACTTGAATAAGTTTAACTCAGAACTCTCATTTTCTTTCAGAGATTCAATCTTTATACGTTAAAATGGTCTAGTGACATAATAGATACCTTGATTGAGGTAATTTCATTCAAAGATTCGATCTTTACTCATTAAAGCACTCTTCGTGACGCCAAAGGGATCCCGAATAAGTTTAACTCAAAACTCTCATTTTCTTTCAAAGATTTAATCTTTATACATTAAAATGGTCTTGTGACATAATAGGTACCTTGATTGAGGTATTTCCACTCGAAGGTTCAATCTTTACTCATTAAAACACTCTTCGGGACGTCGATGGGATCCTGAATATGTTTAACTCAAAACTCTCATTTTCTTTCAAAGATTTAATCTTTATACATTAAAATGGTCTTGTGACATAATAGGTACCTTGATTGAGGCATTTCTATTCAAAGATTCAATTTTTACTCATTAAAACACTCTTCGGGACATCGAAGGGAACTTGAATAAGTTTAACTCAAAACTCTCATTTTCTTTCAAAGATTCAATCTTTATACGTTAAAATGGTTTAGTGACATAATAGGTACCTTTATTGAGTTATTTTCATGTGAAGATTCAATCTTTACTCATTAAAAGACTCTTCGTGATTTCATGGGTAACTCGAATAAGTTTAGCTCAAAACTCTGATTTTCTTTCAAAGATTCAATCTTTATACACTAAAAAGGTCTACTGACATATTAGGTACATTATTGAGGTATTTTCATTCAAAGACTCAACCCTTACTCATTAAAACACTCTTTTATACGTTAAAATGGTCTAGTGACATGATAGGTACCTTGATTGAGGTAATTTCATTCAAAGATTTAATCTTTACTTATTAAAACACTCTTCGTGACGTGAAAGGGATCTCGAATAAGTTTAACTCAAAACTCTCATTTTTTTTCAAAGATTTAATCTTTATATATTAAAATGGTCTAGTGACATAATAGGTACCTAGATTGATGTATTTCTATTCAAAGATTCAATCTTTACTCATTAAAACACTCTTTGGGACGTCGAAGGGAACTCGAATAAGTTTAACTCGGAACTCTCATTTTCTTTCGAAGATTCAATCTTTATAAATTAAAAAAGTTTAATGACATGATAGGTACCTTTATTGAGTTAGTTTCATTCAAAGATTCAATCTTTACTCTTCAAAACACTCTCCGTGACGTCAAAGGGATCTCGAATAAGTTTAACTCAAAACTTTTATTTCCTTTCAAAGATTTAATCCTTATACATTAAAATGGTCTAGTGACATAATAAGTACCTTGATTGAGGTATTTCCATTCAATGATTCAATCTTTACTCTTTAAAACACTCTTCGAGACGTCGAAGGGAACTCGAATAAGTTTAACGCAGAACTTTCATATTCTTTTAAAGATTCAATCTTTACACATTAAAAAGGTTAAGTGACACGATAGGTACCTCTATTCAGTTATTTTCATTCAAAGATTCAATCTTTACACTTTAAAACACTCTTCGTGACGTCAAAGAGATCTCGAATAAGTTTAACTCAAAACTCTCATTTTCTTTCAAAGATTTATTCTTTATACATTAAAATGGTCTAGTCACATAATAAGTACCTTGATTGAGGTATTTTCCATTCAATGATTCAATCTTTAGTAATTAAAACACTCTTCGGGACGTCGAAGGGAACTCGAATAAGTTTAACTCAGAACTTTCATTTTCTTCCAAAGATTCAATCTTTATACATTAAAAAGGTTTAGTGACATGATAGGAACCGTTATTCAGTAATTTTCATTCAAAGATTCAAACTTTAATCTTTAAAACACGTTTCGTGACTTCAAAGGGATCTCGAATAAGTTTAGCTCAAAACTCTCATTTTCTTTAAAAGATTCAATCTTTATACATCAAAATGGTCTTGTTACATAATAGGTACCTTGATTGCGGTATTTCCATTCAAAGATTTCATACTTACTCATTAAAACACTCTTCGGGATGTCGAAGGGAACTCGAATAAGTTTAACTCAAAACACTCATTTTCTTTCAAAGATTCAATCTCTGTGCATTAAAAAGGTTTAGTGACACGATAGGTACCTTTATTGAGTTATTTTCATTCACAGATTCAATCTTTACTCATTAAAACACTCTGTGTGACGTAAAAGTGATCTCGAATAAATTTAACTCAAAACTCTCATTTTCTTTCAAAGATTCAATCTTTATACATTAAAATTGTTTAGTGACATAATTGGTACCTTTATTGAGTTATTTTCATTCGAAGATTCAATCTTTACTCGTTAAAAGACTCATCGTGACTTCATGGGTAACTCAAAACTGTTTAGCTCAAAACTCTGATTTTCTTTCAATGATTCAATCTTTATACTCTAGAAAGGTCTAGTGACATAATAGGTTTATTATTGAGGTATTCTCATTCAAAGATTAAATCTTTACTCATTAAAACACTCTTCGGGACGTAAAAGGGAACTTGAATAAGTTTAACTCAGAACTCTCATTTTCTTTCAGAGATTCAATCTTTATACGTTAAAATGGTCTAGTGACATAATAGATACCTTGATTGAGGTAATTTCATTCAAAGATTCGATCTTTACTCATTAAAGCACTCTTCGTGACGCCAAAGGGATCCCGAATAAGTTTAACTCAAAACTCTCATTTTCTTTCAAAGATTTAATCTTTATACATTAAAATGGTCTTGTGACATAATAGGTACCTTGATTGAGGTATTTCCACTCGAAGGTTCAATCTTTACTCATTAAAACACTCTTCGGGACGTCGATGGGATCCTGAATATGTTTAACTCAAAACTCTCATTTTCTTTCAAAGATTTAATCTTTATACATTAAAATGGTCTTGTGACATAATAGGTACCTTGATTGAGGCATTTCTATTCAAAGATTCAATTTTTACTCATTAAAACACTCTTCGGGACATCGAAGGGAACTTGAATAAGTTTAACTCAAAACTCTCATTTTCTTTCAAAGATTCAATCTTTATACGTTAAAATGGTTTAGTGACATAATAGGTACCTTTATTGAGTTATTTTCATGTGAAGATTCAATCTTTACTCATTAAAAGACTCTTCGTGATTTCATGGGTAACTCGAATAAGTTTAGCTCAAAACTCTGATTTTCTTTCAAAGATTCAATCTTTATACACTAAAAAGGTCTACTGACATATTAGGTACATTATTGAGGTATTTTCATTCAAAGACTCAACCCTTACTCATTAAAACACTCTTTTATACGTTAAAATGGTCTAGTGACATGATAGGTACCTTGATTGAGGTAATTTCATTCAAAGATTTAATCTTTACTTATTAAAACACTCTTCGTGACGTGAAAGGGATCTCGAATAAGTTTAACTCAAAACTCTCATTTTTTTTCAAAGATTTAATCTTTATATATTAAAATGGTCTAGTGACATAATAGGTACCTAGATTGATGTATTTCTATTCAAAGATTCAATCTTTACTCATTAAAACACTCTTTGGGACGTCGAAGGGAACTCGAATAAGTTTAACTCGGAACTCTCATTTTCTTTCGAAGATTCAATCTTTATAAATTAAAAAAGTTTAATGACATGATAGGTACCTTTATTGAGTTAGTTTCATTCAAAGATTCAATCTTTACTCTTCAAAACACTCTCCGTGACGTCAAAGGGATCTCGAATAAGTTTAACTCAAAACTTTTATTTCCTTTCAAAGATTTAATCCTTATACATTAAAATGGTCTAGTGACATAATAAGTACCTTGATTGAGGTATTTCCATTCAATGATTCAATCTTTACTCTTTAAAACACTCTTCGAGACGTCGAAGGGAACTCGAATAAGTTTAACGCAGAACTTTCATATTCTTTTAAAGATTCAATCTTTACACATTAAAAAGGTTAAGTGACACGATAGGTACCTCTATTCAGTTATTTTCATTCAAAGATTCAATCTTTACACTTTAAAACACTCTTCGTGACGTCAAAGAGATCTCGAATAAGTTTAACTCAAAACTCTCATTTTCTTTCAAAGATTTATTCTTTATACATTAAAATGGTCTAGTCACATAATAAGTACCTTGATTGAGGTATTTTCCATTCAATGATTCAATCTTTAGTAATTAAAACACTCTTCGGGACGTCGAAGGGAACTCGAATAAGTTTAACTCAGAACTTTCATTTTCTTCCAAAGATTCAATCTTTATACATTAAAAAGGTTTAGTGACATGATAGGAACCGTTATTCAGTAATTTTCATTCAAAGATTCAAACTTTAATCTTTAAAACACGTTTCGTGACTTCAAAGGGATCTCGAATAAGTTTAGCTCAAAACTCTCATTTTCTTTAAAAGATTCAATCTTTATACATCAAAATGGTCTTGTTACATAATAGGTACCTTGATTGCGGTATTTCCATTCAAAGATTTCATACTTACTCATTAAAACACTCTTCGGGATGTCGAAGGGAACTCGAATAAGTTTAACTCAAAACACTCATTTTCTTTCAAAGATTCAATCTCTGTGCATTAAAAAGGTTTAGTGACACGATAGGTACCTTTATTGAGTTATTTTCATTCACAGATTCAATCTTTACTCATTAAAACACTCTGTGTGACGTAAAAGTGATCTCGAATAAATTTAACTCAAAACTCTCATTTTCTTTCAAAGATTCAATCTTTATACATTAAAATTGTTTAGTGACATAATTGGTACCTTTATTGAGTTATTTTCATTCGAAGATTCAATCTTTACTCGTTAAAAGACTCATCGTGACTTCATGGGTAACTCAAAACTGTTTAGCTCAAAACTCTGATTTTCTTTCAATGATTCAATCTTTATACTCTAGAAAGGTCTAGTGACATAATAGGTTTATTATTGAGGTATTCTCATTCAAAGATTAAATCTTTACTCATTAAAACACTCTTCGGGACGTAAAAGGGAACTTGAATAAGTTTAACTCAGAACTCTCATTTTCTTTCAGAGATTCAATCTTTATACGTTAAAATGGTCTAGTGACATAATAGATACCTTGATTGAGGTAATTTCATTCAAAGATTCGATCTTTACTCATTAAAGCACTCTTCGTGACGCCAAAGGGATCCCGAATAAGTTTAACTCAAAACTCTCATTTTCTTTCAAAGATTTAATCTTTATACATTAAAATGGTCTTGTGACATAATAGGTACCTTGATTGAGGTATTTCCACTCGAAGGTTCAATCTTTACTCATTAAAACACTCTTCGGGACGTCGATGGGATCCTGAATATGTTTAACTCAAAACTCTCATTTTCTTTCAAAGATTTAATCTTTATACATTAAAATGGTCTTGTGACATAATAGGTACCTTGATTGAGGCATTTCTATTCAAAGATTCAATTTTTACTCATTAAAACACTCTTCGGGACATCGAAGGGAACTTGAATAAGTTTAACTCAAAACTCTCATTTTCTTTCAAAGATTCAATCTTTATACGTTAAAATGGTTTAGTGACATAATAGGTACCTTTATTGAGTTATTTTCATGTGAAGATTCAATCTTTACTCATTAAAAGACTCTTCGTGATTTCATGGGTAACTCGAATAAGTTTAGCTCAAAACTCTGATTTTCTTTCAAAGATTCAATCTTTATACACTAAAAAGGTCTACTGACATATTAGGTACATTATTGAGGTATTTTCATTCAAAGACTCAACCCTTACTCATTAAAACACTCTTTTATACGTTAAAATGGTCTAGTGACATGATAGGTACCTTGATTGAGGTAATTTCATTCAAAGATTTAATCTTTACTTATTAAAACACTCTTCGTGACGTGAAAGGGATCTCGAATAAGTTTAACTCAAAACTCTCATTTTTTTTCAAAGATTTAATCTTTATATATTAAAATGGTCTAGTGACATAATAGGTACCTAGATTGATGTATTTCTATTCAAAGATTCAATCTTTACTCATTAAAACACTCTTTGGGACGTCGAAGGGAACTCGAATAAGTTTAACTCGGAACTCTCATTTTCTTTCGAAGATTCAATCTTTATAAATTAAAAAAGTTTAATGACATGATAGGTACCTTTATTGAGTTAGTTTCATTCAAAGATTCAATCTTTACTCTTCAAAACACTCTCCGTGACGTCAAAGGGATCTCGAATAAGTTTAACTCAAAACTTTTATTTCCTTTCAAAGATTTAATCCTTATACATTAAAATGGTCTAGTGACATAATAAGTACCTTGATTGAGGTATTTCCATTCAATGATTCAATCTTTACTCTTTAAAACACTCTTCGAGACGTCGAAGGGAACTCGAATAAGTTTAACGCAGAACTTTCATATTCTTTTAAAGATTCAATCTTTACACATTAAAAAGGTTAAGTGACACGATAGGTACCTCTATTCAGTTATTTTCATTCAAAGATTCAATCTTTACACTTTAAAACACTCTTCGTGACGTCAAAGAGATCTCGAATAAGTTTAACTCAAAACTCTCATTTTCTTTCAAAGATTTATTCTTTATACATTAAAATGGTCTAGTCACATAATAAGTACCTTGATTGAGGTATTTTCCATTCAATGATTCAATCTTTAGTAATTAAAACACTCTTCGGGACGTCGAAGGGAACTCGAATAAGTTTAACTCAGAACTTTCATTTTCTTCCAAAGATTCAATCTTTATACATTAAAAAGGTTTAGTGACATGATAGGAACCGTTATTCAGTAATTTTCATTCAAAGATTCAAACTTTAATCTTTAAAACACGTTTCGTGACTTCAAAGGGATCTCGAATAAGTTTAGCTCAAAACTCTCATTTTCTTTAAAAGATTCAATCTTTATACATCAAAATGGTCTTGTTACATAATAGGTACCTTGATTGCGGTATTTCCATTCAAAGATTTCATACTTACTCATTAAAACACTCTTCGGGATGTCGAAGGGAACTCGAATAAGTTTAACTCAAAACACTCATTTTCTTTCAAAGATTCAATCTCTGTGCATTAAAAAGGTTTAGTGACACGATAGGTACCTTTATTGAGTTATTTTCATTCACAGATTCAATCTTTACTCATTAAAACACTCTGTGTGACGTAAAAGTGATCTCGAATAAATTTAACTCAAAACTCTCATTTTCTTTCAAAGATTCAATCTTTATACATTAAAATTGTTTAGTGACATAATTGGTACCTTTATTGAGTTATTTTCATTCGAAGATTCAATCTTTACTCGTTAAAAGACTCATCGTGACTTCATGGGTAACTCAAAACTGTTTAGCTCAAAACTCTGATTTTCTTTCAATGATTCAATCTTTATACTCTAGAAAGGTCTAGTGACATAATAGGTTTATTATTGAGGTATTCTCATTCAAAGATTAAATCTTTACTCATTAAAACACTCTTCGGGACGTAAAAGGGAACTTGAATAAGTTTAACTCAGAACTCTCATTTTCTTTCAGAGATTCAATCTTTATACGTTAAAATGGTCTAGTGACATAATAGATACCTTGATTGAGGTAATTTCATTCAAAGATTCGATCTTTACTCATTAAAGCACTCTTCGTGACGCCAAAGGGATCCCGAATAAGTTTAACTCAAAACTCTCATTTTCTTTCAAAGATTTAATCTTTATACATTAAAATGGTCTTGTGACATAATAGGTACCTTGATTGAGGTATTTCCACTCGAAGGTTCAATCTTTACTCATTAAAACACTCTTCGGGACGTCGATGGGATCCTGAATATGTTTAACTCAAAACTCTCATTTTCTTTCAAAGATTTAATCTTTATACATTAAAATGGTCTTGTGACATAATAGGTACCTTGATTGAGGCATTTCTATTCAAAGATTCAATTTTTACTCATTAAAACACTCTTCGGGACATCGAAGGGAACTTGAATAAGTTTAACTCAAAACTCTCATTTTCTTTCAAAGATTCAATCTTTATACGTTAAAATGGTTTAGTGACATAATAGGTACCTTTATTGAGTTATTTTCATGTGAAGATTCAATCTTTACTCATTAAAAGACTCTTCGTGATTTCATGGGTAACTCGAATAAGTTTAGCTCAAAACTCTGATTTTCTTTCAAAGATTCAATCTTTATACACTAAAAAGGTCTACTGACATATTAGGTACATTATTGAGGTATTTTCATTCAAAGACTCAACCCTTACTCATTAAAACACTCTTTTATACGTTAAAATGGTCTAGTGACATGATAGGTACCTTGATTGAGGTAATTTCATTCAAAGATTTAATCTTTACTTATTAAAACACTCTTCGTGACGTGAAAGGGATCTCGAATAAGTTTAACTCAAAACTCTCATTTTTTTTCAAAGATTTAATCTTTATATATTAAAATGGTCTAGTGACATAATAGGTACCTAGATTGATGTATTTCTATTCAAAGATTCAATCTTTACTCATTAAAACACTCTTTGGGACGTCGAAGGGAACTCGAATAAGTTTAACTCGGAACTCTCATTTTCTTTCGAAGATTCAATCTTTATAAATTAAAAAAGTTTAATGACATGATAGGTACCTTTATTGAGTTAGTTTCATTCAAAGATTCAATCTTTACTCTTCAAAACACTCTCCGTGACGTCAAAGGGATCTCGAATAAGTTTAACTCAAAACTTTTATTTCCTTTCAAAGATTTAATCCTTATACATTAAAATGGTCTAGTGACATAATAAGTACCTTGATTGAGGTATTTCCATTCAATGATTCAATCTTTACTCTTTAAAACACTCTTCGAGACGTCGAAGGGAACTCGAATAAGTTTAACGCAGAACTTTCATATTCTTTTAAAGATTCAATCTTTACACATTAAAAAGGTTAAGTGACACGATAGGTACCTCTATTCAGTTATTTTCATTCAAAGATTCAATCTTTACACTTTAAAACACTCTTCGTGACGTCAAAGAGATCTCGAATAAGTTTAACTCAAAACTCTCATTTTCTTTCAAAGATTTATTCTTTATACATTAAAATGGTCTAGTCACATAATAAGTACCTTGATTGAGGTATTTTCCATTCAATGATTCAATCTTTAGTAATTAAAACACTCTTCGGGACGTCGAAGGGAACTCGAATAAGTTTAACTCAGAACTTTCATTTTCTTCCAAAGATTCAATCTTTATACATTAAAAAGGTTTAGTGACATGATAGGAACCGTTATTCAGTAATTTTCATTCAAAGATTCAAACTTTAATCTTTAAAACACGTTTCGTGACTTCAAAGGGATCTCGAATAAGTTTAGCTCAAAACTCTCATTTTCTTTAAAAGATTCAATCTTTATACATCAAAATGGTCTTGTTACATAATAGGTACCTTGATTGCGGTATTTCCATTCAAAGATTTCATACTTACTCATTAAAACACTCTTCGGGATGTCGAAGGGAACTCGAATAAGTTTAACTCAAAACACTCATTTTCTTTCAAAGATTCAATCTCTGTGCATTAAAAAGGTTTAGTGACACGATAGGTACCTTTATTGAGTTATTTTCATTCACAGATTCAATCTTTACTCATTAAAACACTCTGTGTGACGTAAAAGTGATCTCGAATAAATTTAACTCAAAACTCTCATTTTCTTTCAAAGATTCAATCTTTATACATTAAAATTGTTTAGTGACATAATTGGTACCTTTATTGAGTTATTTTCATTCGAAGATTCAATCTTTACTCGTTAAAAGACTCATCGTGACTTCATGGGTAACTCAAAACTGTTTAGCTCAAAACTCTGATTTTCTTTCAATGATTCAATCTTTATACTCTAGAAAGGTCTAGTGACATAATAGGTTTATTATTGAGGTATTCTCATTCAAAGATTAAATCTTTACTCATTAAAACACTCTTCGGGACGTAAAAGGGAACTTGAATAAGTTTAACTCAGAACTCTCATTTTCTTTCAGAGATTCAATCTTTATACGTTAAAATGGTCTAGTGACATAATAGATACCTTGATTGAGGTAATTTCATTCAAAGATTCGATCTTTACTCATTAAAGCACTCTTCGTGACGCCAAAGGGATCCCGAATAAGTTTAACTCAAAACTCTCATTTTCTTTCAAAGATTTAATCTTTATACATTAAAATGGTCTTGTGACATAATAGGTACCTTGATTGAGGTATTTCCACTCGAAGGTTCAATCTTTACTCATTAAAACACTCTTCGGGACGTCGATGGGATCCTGAATATGTTTAACTCAAAACTCTCATTTTCTTTCAAAGATTTAATCTTTATACATTAAAATGGTCTTGTGACATAATAGGTACCTTGATTGAGGCATTTCTATTCAAAGATTCAATTTTTACTCATTAAAACACTCTTCGGGACATCGAAGGGAACTTGAATAAGTTTAACTCAAAACTCTCATTTTCTTTCAAAGATTCAATCTTTATACGTTAAAATGGTTTAGTGACATAATAGGTACCTTTATTGAGTTATTTTCATGTGAAGATTCAATCTTTACTCATTAAAAGACTCTTCGTGATTTCATGGGTAACTCGAATAAGTTTAGCTCAAAACTCTGATTTTCTTTCAAAGATTCAATCTTTATACACTAAAAAGGTCTACTGACATATTAGGTACATTATTGAGGTATTTTCATTCAAAGACTCAACCCTTACTCATTAAAACACTCTTTTATACGTTAAAATGGTCTAGTGACATGATAGGTACCTTGATTGAGGTAATTTCATTCAAAGATTTAATCTTTACGTATTAAAACACTCTTCGTGACGTGAAAGGGATCTCGAATAAGTTTAACTCAAAACTCTCATTTTTTTTCAAAGATTTAATCTTTATATATTAAAATGGTCTAGTGACATAATAGGTACCTAGATTGATGTATTTCTATTCAAAGATTCAATCTTTACTCATTAAAACACTCTTTGGGACGTCGAAGGGAACTCGAATAAGTTTAACTCGGAACTCTCATTTTCTTTCGAAGATTCAATCTTTATAAATTAAAAAAGTTTAATGACATGATAGGTACCTTTATTGAGTTAGTTTCATTCAAAGATTCAATCTTTACTCTTCAAAACACTCTCCGTGACGTCAAAGGGATCTCTAATAAGTTTAACTCAAAACTTTTATTTCCTTTCAAAGATTTAATCCTTATACATTAAAATGGTCTAGTGACATAATAAGTACCTTGATTGAGGTATTTCCATTCAATGATTCAATCTTTACTCTTTAAAACACTCTTCGAGACGTCGAAGGGAACTCGAATAAGTTTAACGCAGAACTTTCATATTCTTTTAAAGATTCAATCTTTACACATTAAAAAGGTTAAGTGACACGATAGGTACCTCTATTCAGTTATTTTCATTCAAAGATTCAATCTTTACACTTTAAAACACTCTTCGTGACGTCAAAGAGATCTCGAATAAGTTTAACTCAAAACTCTCATTTTCTTTCAAAGATTTATTCTTTATACATTAAAATGGTCTTGTCACATAATAAGTACCTTGATTGAGGTATTTTCCATTCAATGATTCAATCTTTAGTAATTAAAACACTCTTCGGGACGTCGAAGGGAACTCGAATAAGTTTAACTCAGAACTTTCATTTTCTTCCAAAGATTCAATCTTTATACATTAAAAAGGTTTAGTGACATGATAGGAACCGTTATTCAGTAATTTTCATTCAAAGATTCAAACTTTAATCTTTAAAACACGTTTCGTGACTTTAAAGGGATCTCGAATAAGTTTAGCTCAAAACTCTCATTTTCTTTAAAAGATTCAATCTTTATACATCAAAATGGTCTTGTTACATAATAGGTACCTTGATTGCGGTATTTCCATTCAAAGATTTCATACTTACTCATTAAAACACTCTTCGGGATGTCGAAGGGAACTCGAATAAGTTTAACTCAAAACACTCATTTTCTTTCAAAGATTCAATCTCTGTGCATTAAAAAGGTTTAGTGACACGATAGGTACCTTTATTGAGTTATTTTCATTCACAGATTCAATCTTTACTCATTAAAACACTCTGTGTGACGTAAAAGTGATCTCGAATAAATTTAACTCAAAACTCTCATTTTCTTTCAAAGATTCAATCTTTATACATTAAAATTGTTTAGTGACATAATTGGTACCTTTATTGAGTTATTTTCATTCGAAGATTCAATCTTTACTCGTTAAAAGACTCATCGTGACTTCATGGGTAACTCAAAACTGTTTAGCTCAAAACTCTGATTTTCTTTCAATGACTCAATCTTTATACTCTAGAAAGGTCTAGTGACATAATAGGTTTATTATTGAGGTATTCTCATTCAAAGATTAAATCTTTACTCATTAAAACACTCTTCGGGACGTAAAAGGGAACTTGAATAAGTTTAACTCAGAACTCTCATTTTCTTTCAGAGATTCAATCTTTATACGTTAAAATGGTCTAGTGACATAATAGATACCTTGATTGAGGTAATTTCATTCAAAGATTCGATCTTTACTCATTAAAGCACTCTTCGTGACGCCAAAGGGATCCCGAATAAGTTTAACTCAAAACTCTCATTTTCTTTCAAAGATTTAATCTTTATACATTAAAATGGTCTTGTGACATAATAGGTACCTTGACTGAGGTATTTCCACTCGAAGGTTCAATCTTTACTCATTAAAACACTCTTCGGGACGTCGATGGGATCCTGAATATGTTTAACTCAAAACTCTCATTTTTCTTTCAAAGATTTAATCTTTATACATTAAAATGGTCTTGTGACATAATAGGTACCTTGATTGAGGCATTTCTATTCAAAGATTCAATTTTTACTCATTAAAACACTCTTCGGGACATCGAAGGGAACTCGAATACGTTTAACTCAAAACACTCATTTTCTTTCAAAGATTCAATCTTTATACGTTAAAATGGTTTAGTGACATAATAGGTACCTTTATTGAGTTATTTTCATGTGAAGATTCAATCTTTACTAATTAAAAGACTCTTCGTGATTTCATGGGTAACTCGAATAAGTTTAGCTCAAAACTCTGATTTTCTTTCAAAGATTCAATCTTTATACACTAAAAAGGTCTACTGACATATTAGGTACATTATTGAGGTATTTTCATTCAAAGACTCAACCCTTACTCATTAAAACACTCTTTTATACGTTAAAATGGTCTAGTGACATGATAGGTACCTTGATTGAGGTAATTTCATTCAAAGATTTAATCTTTACGTATTAAAACACTCTTCGTGACGTGAAAGGGATCTCGAATAAGTTTAACTCAAAACTCTCATTTTTTTTCAAAGATTTAATCTTTATATATTAAAATGGTCTAGTGACATAATAGGTACCTAGATTGATGTATTTCTATTCAAAGATTCAATCTTTACTCATTAAAACACTCTTTGGGACGTCGAAGGGAACTCGAATAAGTTTAACTCGGAACTCTCATTTTCTTTCGAAGATTCAATCTTTATAAATTAAAAAAGTTTAATGACATGATAGGTACCTTTATTGAGTTAGTTTCATTCAAAGATTCAATCTTTACTCTTCAAAACACTCTCCGTCACGTCAAAGGGATCTCGAATAAGTTTAACTCAAAACTTTTATTTCCTTTCAAAGATTTAATCCTTATACATTAAAATGGTCTAGTGACATAATAAGTACCTTGATTGAGGTATTTCCATTCAATGATTCAATCTTTACTCTTTAAAACACTCTTCGAGACGTCGAAGGGAACTCGAATAAGTTTAACGCAGAACTTTCATATTCTTTTAAAGATTCAATCTTTACACATTAAAAAGGTTAAGTGACACGATAGGTACCTCTATTCAGTTATTTTCATTCAAAGATTCAATCTTTACACTTTAAAACACTCTTCGTGACGTCAAAGAGATCTCGAATAAGTTTAACTCAAAACTCTCATTTTCTTTCAAAGATTTATTCTTTATACATTAAAATGGTCTTGTCACATAATAAGTACCTTGATTGAGGTATTTTCCATTCAATGATTCAATCTTTAGTAATTAAAACACTCTTCGGGACGTCGAAGGGAACTCGAATAAGTTTAACTCAGAACTTTCATTTTCTTCCAAAGATTCAATCTTTATACATTAAAAAGGTTTAGTGACATGATAGGAACCGTTATTCAGTAATTTTCATTCAAAGATTCAAACTTTAATCTTTAAAACACGTTTCGTGACTTCAAAGGGATCTCGAATAAGTTTAGCTCAAAACTCTCATTTTCTTTAAAAGATTCAATCTTTATACATCAAAATGGTCTTGTTACATAATAGGTACCTTGATTGCGGTATTTCCATTCAAAGATTTCATACTTACTCATTAAAACACTCTTCGGGATGTCGAAGGGAACTCGAATAAGTTTAACTCAAAACACTCATTTTCTTTCAAAGATTCAATCTCTGTGCATTAAAAAGGTTTAGTGACACGATAGGTACCTTTATTGAGTTATTTTCATTCACAGATTCAATCTTTACTCATTAAAACACTCTGTGTGACGTAAAAGTGATCTCGAATAAATTTAACTCAAAACTCTCATTTTCTTTCAAAGATTCAATCTTTATACATTAAAATTGTTTAGTGACATAATTGGTACCTTTATTGAGTTATTTTCATTCGAAGATTCAATCTTTACTCGTTAAAAGACTCATCGTGACTTCATGGGTAACTCAAAACTGTTTAGCTCAAAACTCTGATTTTCTTTCAATGACTCAATCTTTATACTCTAGAAAGGTCTAGTGACATAATAGGTTTATTATTGAGGTATTCTCATTCAAAGATTAAATCTTTACTCATTAAAACACTCTTCGGGACGTAAAAGGGAACTTGAATAAGTTTAACTCAGAACTCTCATTTTCTTTCAGAGATTCAATCTTTATACGTTAAAATGGTCTAGTGACATAATAGATACCTTGATTGAGGTAATTTCATTCAAAGATTCGATCTTTACTCATTAAAGCACTCTTCGTGACGCCAAAGGGATCCCGAATAAGTTTAACTCAAAACTCTCATTTTCTTTCAAAGATTTAATCTTTATACATTAAAATGGTCTTGTGACATAATAGGTACCTTGACTGAGGTATTTCCACTCGAAGGTTCAATCTTTACTCATTAAAACACTCTTCGGGACGTCGATGGGATCCTGAATATGTTTAACTCAAAACTCTCATTTTTCTTTCAAAGATTTAATCTTTATACATTAAAATGGTCTTGTGACATAATAGGTACCTTGATTGAGGCATTTCTATTCAAAGATTCAATTTTTACTCATTAAAACACTCTTCGGGACATCGAAGGGAACTCGAATACGTTTAACTCAAAACACTCATTTTCTTTCAAAGATTCAATCTTTATACGTTAAAATGGTTTAGTGACATAATAGGTACCTTTATTGAGTTATTTTCATGTGAAGATTCAATCTTTACTAATTAAAAGACTCTTCGTGATTTCATGGGTAACTCGAATAAGTTTAGCTCAAAACTCTGATTTTCTTTCAAAGATTCAATCTTTATACACTAAAAAGGTCTACTGACATATTAGGTACATTATTGAGGTATTTTCATTCAAAGACTCAACCCTTACTCATTAAAACACTCTTTTATACGTTAAAATGGTCTAGTGACATGATAGGTACCTTGATTGAGGTAATTTCATTCAAAGATTTAATCTTTACTTATTAAAACACTCTTCGTGACGTGAAAGGGATCTCGAATAAGTTTAACTCAAAACTCTCATTTTTTTTCAAAGATTTAATCTTTATATATTAAAATGGTCTAGTGACATAATAGGTACCTAGATTGATGTATTTCTATTCAAAGATTCAATCTTTACTCATTAAAACACTCTTTGGGACGTCGAAGGGAACTCGAATAAGTTTAACTCGGAACTCTCATTTTCTTTCGAAGATTCAATCTTTATATATTAAAGAAGTTTAATGACATGATAGGTACCTTTATTGAGTTAGTTTCATTCAAAGATTCAATCTTTACTCTTCAAAACACTCTCCGTGACGTCAAAGGGATCTCGAATAAGTTTAACTCAAAACTTTTATTTCCTTTCAAAGATTTAATCCTTATACATTAAAATCGTCTAGTGACATAATAAGTACCTTGATTGAGGTATTTCCATTCAATGATTCAATCTTACTCTTTAAAACACTCTTCGAGACGTCGAAAGGAACTCGAATAAGTTTAATGCAGAACTTTCATATTCTTTTAAAGATTCAATCTTTACACATTAAAAAGGTTAAGTGACACGATAGGTACCTCTATTCAGTTATTTTCATTCAAAGATTCAATCTTTACACTTTAAAACACTCTTCGTGACGTCAAAGAGATCTCGAATAAGTTTAACTCAAAACTCTCATTTTCTTTCAAAGATTTATTCTTTATACATTAAAATGGTCTAGTCACATAATAAGTACCTTGATTGAGGTATTTTCCGTTCAATGATTCAATCTTTAATAATTAAAACACTCTTCGGGACGTCGAAGGGAACTCGAATAAGAACTCAGAGCTTTCATTTTCTTCCAAAGATTCAATCTTTATACATTAAAAAGATTTAGTGACATGATAGGAACCGTTATTCAATAATTTTCATTCAAAGATTCAAACTTTAATCTTTAAAACACGCTTCGTGACTCCAAAGGGATCTCGAATAAGTTTAGCTCAAAACTCTCATTTTTTTTCAAAGATTTAATCTTTATACATCAAAATGGTCTTGTTACATAATAGGTACCTTGATTGCGGTATTTCCATTCAAAGATTTCATACTTACTCATTAAAACACTCTTCGGGATGTCGAAGGGAACTCGAATAAGTTTAACTCAAAACACTCATTTTCTTTCAAAGATTCAATCTCTGTACATTA